>NC_081313.1:136794221-137097251 GCF_026419965.1 Kogia breviceps | reverse complement strand
CTTAGATAACTCGAAGTTTCCTCCTTGCGAAAGTGGGCCATTGCCTGAAGTGTCCCCTAGGATTGGGAAAAGCAGAAGCAGCAAGGCAGGGGGAGAAAGGCAAGGAGCTCAGATTTAGAGTCGCTGAGTATAAGGTACCAGAGGGACACTGCAAACACACTTTGCATAATAAGCAGTTGACTGATTTGAATCTGAATCAAACTCGGGAAAAGGTTGGAGCTGGAGATACTGATTTAGGAGTTATCAGGATCCAGGCAGCAGATACAAACCTCAGAGTGTGTAAGAAACCCAAAGGCTACATGTCCAGAGAAAGAGGGGAGCAGGAATCCTGAGAAACAGACCTACTAGAGCATGGCCTTGAGGATATGGGGAGGGGGAAGGGCAAACTGTGACGAAGGGAGAAAGTGGCATGGACATATATACACTACCAAACGTAGGGTGGATAGCTAGTGGGAAGCAGCCCCATGGCCCAGGGAGATCAGCTCAGTGCTTTGTGACCACCTAGAGGGTGGAATAGGGAGGGTAGGAGGGAGACACAAAAGGGAGGGGATATGGGGATATATGTATAGGAATAGCTGATTCACTTTGTTATACAGCAGAAACTAACACACCATTGTAAAGCAATTATACTCCAATAAAGATGTTAAAAAAAAACAGTTAATAGGGCTTCCCTGGTGGCGCAGTGGTTGAGAGTCCGCCTGCCGATGCAGGGGACATGGGTTCGTGCCCTGGTCCGGGAAGATTCCACATGCCGTGGAGCGGCTGGGCCCGTGAGCCATGGCTGCTGAGCCTGCGGGGCCAGAGCCTGTGCTCCGCAACGGGAGAGGCCACAACAGTGAGAGGCCCTCATACCGCAAAACAACAACAACAACAACAACAACAACAACAACAACAAAAAAAACAGTTAATGCATGCATATAAACCTATGAGAAATAAAGTAGATATAGATGATTTGGAAAGGGAAAAAAAAAAAAGGTAGGCAGAGGAGGTGGAGGAGAAGGAAGAAGAAACAGGGCAGGGAACAGCGAGTGAGGGCAGTGTCCCGGGGCCAGGGCAGGGGAGAATGTCCAGCTGGAATGCAAAGTCATATGTACAATAAAACCGTCCCATAGAAGCAGAACACAATGCCACACACAGAGGAGGCACCAACGTAACAAATAGCTAGAGTAATAATTATTGAAATTGATCCCTGTTTCCCCCAAGCTTCTCTGCACTCAAGTCAAAAGGAGAAATGTGACAGGTTTTGTAAGGCTCATAATTTGGTACAAGAGAGCTTATTTGTTCTCCAGGGAAAGTGACTTGTTGAATGCCTAGGAGCATAAAACTCAGAGGGGGAAATTCAGCATGTTTTCATATCCTACAACTTAGTTAATGTTGTTTTTCTCTCAGCTATTATCCCCTAGAGCTGGAAACTGCAGGTAAGTATTCAAAATTCCTACCCTGTTCTGTCAAAATCCTGCTGTATCATAATCATTTGTGGTGGGTAAGCCTGAAACTGAAACCATCAAAGAGAAAAGCCAGTCTGGGTCATTTTTGTCAGAGCTAATCTGTATTTTAAATTGGAGTCGTCTAAAGGGAGACACATTTTGCAAACACAAACACTGCTGCGTGATACCAGACAGCACTTTTTCTTCTCCTTCTCCTTCTTCTGAAAATGCCAGAAGCCCAAATGGAAGTACTCATAGGGCCACAGTGTTACACACTGTGTAAAGAGCAACAAGAAATACACATTGGTGGTTGGCTTTTCTTCCTTGTGAAAAGTAGCAATGCCTGCGGCTGGGGGAGGAGTTAGACAAGTCCAGGCTATTGGTTTTCGTGTCCTCTGTGTCCTGCTGGCCATTACATTCTCAAGGCCCTGAACGCTGCCACGAGCACATTCAGGCAAAGGCAGAGCCTCCCAGAACTTGCAAGAAAAGCAATTCTGTGAGAGAGGAATTGTAGTGGGTTGAATATTGTCCCCACCCCCGCCCCCACCCCGCAAATCATGTCCAAGTGGAACCTCAGATTGCAACCTTATTTAGAAATAGGGTCTTTACAGGCGTAATTAGTTAAGGATCTTAAGATGAAATCATCCTAGATTTAGGCTAGGCCCTAAATCCAATGGCCGGTACCTTTACAGGAAGAGAAGAGGATACACAGAGCCACACACAGAGAAAGTCATGTGAACACGGAGGCAGAGATGAGAGTGATGCTGCCATAAATCAAGGAATCCCTGCGGCACCAGAAGCTGGAAGAGGCGAGGAAATATTCTCCTCTAGAGCCTTCAGAGAGAGTAAGGCTGTGCTGACACCTGGATTTCAGACTGCTAGCCTCCAGAACTGTGAAAGAATAACTTTCTGTTGTTTTAAGCCACCTTGTTTGTGATCATTGTAACCGCATCCCTGGGAAACAGATACAGGTATTAAAGGAAATTGACATATGAAGAATGAGAGTGGCCTTCCATGGGGGAAGCCAGCCTCAGAAAGAATAAGGAAATGGGTGCTGAGCACACATAAGATGACTAAATGGAATCGAAAGGCCTTGCATTAAGCTTATATTATTACTAGCATTCCACTGAACATTTAATCCTCAGGAACAACCCTATGGGGCAGACGTTAGCTCATATTTCCAGTGAAAAAACTAAGGTTCGGAGGGTTGAGCAATGTGATGAAGGTCAAATAGGTCGTAGGTGGTGGAGCTAGAATTTGAACCTGTCTGACTGACATCAAACACCTATGCTCTTCACAACCTTATGATACTGGAGTTCAAGCATAATTGTACCACGTAAATAGCATGTCCCACTGAGGCAAGAAAGACTGCTTGGTATAATGATTTTCATTGAATCTAGAAAAGTGATGGTCCAGAGCTCAGCGCTCACCTTGACTGTGCGAGGCCATCACTGGGAGTGGGGAAAATGAGAGCTTCTGTTTACATTTAATTAAATTGAATCCTTGCAACATTTATTCGGGAGGGATATATTCCAACACGTACATGTCAGTATGGAGGTGTATTTGAACAAATTATCAGTAAGTGTTTTACCACTAATAATACATTTTTAGCCTGGTCAAGAGAGGAAGAATGAGTCACTTGGAGACTATGGCAGACAAAGTAATGAAACCCAAAGGTGTCCGTGTCTAATCTTACAGGTTTTGTAAGGCTCATAATTTGGTACAAGAGAGCTTATTTGTTCTCCAGGGAAAGTGACTTGTTGAATGCCTCGGAGCATAAAACTCAGAGGGGGAAATTCAGCATATTTTCATATCCTACAACTTAGTTAATGTTGTTTTTCTCTCAGCTATTATCTCAGGTAAATGAGGAAGAATTTGTGATATGTATATGTATATGTATGGCAAAAGAGACTTTGCAGTGTGATCAAGTGAAGGCTCTTGAGATGGGAAGATTATCCTGCATTACCCAGTGGGCCCAATGCAATCACAAGGATCCTTATAAGAGGGAGGCCAAAATGTCAAAGCTGGGATAGGTGAGGATGGAAGAAGAGGTCAGAGAGAAAGAGAGATTTGAAGATTCTGTGTTGCTGACTTAAAGATGGAGGTAATGGGCTGAAAGCCAAAGAAAGCAAGTGACACGCAAAAGCTGGAAAAGGCAAGGAAATTGATTCCCCCCCAGACAATTCAGAAGGAATACAGCCCCACCAACCCCTTGATTTTAGAACTTCTGACCTCCAGAACTGTAAGATTAATCTGTGCTATTTTAAGACACTATCATTCAGGTAATTTGTAATAACAGCAACAGAAAACTAACACAGAGACACTGGCCTCCAAGACAACAGTGGCTCTGGGGATGGGCACATGGGATGAAAGGAAGATTGACTTTTTATTTAAAAGTTTTTTGTACGCTTTGTAGTTTTGTCATATAGGTGTAGTATCTATCTTAAAAAAATTAAATTGCAAGAACAACAACAAAAGAATCTTAAGGTTAACCATGCTTTTCCCAGGTCCATGTACTCACCAATGTTTCTGATGAATATCAGATTTTCCTACAAGGTGAGAATGTATTTACATTAAAAAAAAAAAAAAAAAACCAAAATAGGGACCACGTGGCAGCTAGAGTTCTCACTGTAAATTAGTAAATTGGCTTGCTGGTTTAATTTTAGGCTCTTGGGTTCTGGGTATACATGGGTACTGTGAAAAATGGAATTTCTGTAAAAAATTAACCCCAGACCTCAGAGCACAGTGAGGCTGCCAGTCGGCCTCCCTCATGCTTTACCACCACTAAGTACTTCCCCCAGACTTCCTGGCTCTGTGACCTTGGGCAAGACATTTCCTCTCTCTGAGCCACAGTTTATTCATCTGAAAACGCTGCTATTTCACCAACTGATCTCCTATGTCTTTTTTAACCTTTATATCTCTGGATAGCTTTTTACAAAGTATTTGAATGACCTGAGAAAATTATCATTACATAGTAATTTTTTTAAGGATATAAAGCTATACTTAGTGTAGGGAATGAATATGTAAATACTTCAAAATATATATACAAACACATGCATACCTCTTGTTCCCCAAAGAAAACTAAAAAGAAATCCAGGCTAAATACACCTGACTTTGAGTGGAAATATTGTAGGCAATTCAATTTTTTAAATTAATACTTTTGTATGATTTCTAATTTTCTCAAATGTGAAAACTTTAACTGTAAAATATTCTGTGTATCATGTGTTAATTACTGGAAACTCTGCAGGATGACTTAGTCAAGGGCAAACTGTTAGGGGTGTGTCATTTCTCTGAAGCAAGGCCACAGTGACATTCTAAGTGAAACTTGGAAGGTAGCTGTTAGAAACTCATTCACCCGCTGCCAAAGAAGGGTTTTGTGGTGCTATTTGAAAAAGGCACCTCCTAAGATCTAAGAGTACTGAGGTATGAAGATGTAACAGGATATATATATTAGTCATTTTTAAAGGTCAAAAACAGTTTGTTTTTTTAAATAATGAGTACATATAAAAACTGGTGAAATCCAAGTAGAATTTGTAGTCTAGTTAATTGTATTGTACTGATGTAAATTTCTTCATTTTGATAATGTACCGTAATAGTGTAAGATGTTGCCACTGAGGGAAGCTGGAGGAATGTATAGCTCTCTCTGTATTATTTTTGCAAGTTTGTGGAAGTCTACAGTTATTTCAAAGTAGAAAGTTTTTAAAAATTAGTTTAAATATCAGCCATTTCATATAGTTCAATTTAATCTATGCATGACATGTAGTAGCTTTGCAGTAAAGACTTGTTGAACAAAAATGTTGAATGAACTTTAAAGCAAGTTTTAAAAGACTATAGGGAGAATGATTTTGTAAACAATTTGAACATTTTTATGAAAAATAATAATAGATGTGACTATGCTATTAAGAACAAAAAATGACCTGAGAGGATATAGCCCAAACTGTTACAGTATTATCTCTTCATCTCAATCATTTGGGGAGGGGGCTGGGTGGAATGTTTGGAATACAAGGAACTTGAACTTTATAGTGTTTTAACTTTTTATTTTACAAGAGCATGTATGTATTTCGTAACATGAAAAATAAAGTTTAAGTGTTAACAGTACGGCATGAAAACACCATCTTTCCCTTCAGAGGACTTCTCATCTAGCAGGGTAGGGGGCAATGTTCAGTGTACACTCAGGAAAACAAACCTATCCAAATAAATTCACATCTGCCCTTTCTAAGGAACACATCCAGTATCTGGATGGTATAGATCAAGGGCTGCAAATGACAGCCTAGGGACCAAATCCAGCCTTGGCCTGTTTTTGCACAGACTCAGAGACAAGAATCCTTTTTAGATTTGTAAATGGTTGGGAAAAAATCAAAAGAAGCAGAAGAACTCATAACATATGAAAACTGCAGGTACTTTATATTTCATTGTCCATCAGTACAGTGTTATTGAAGCATAGAGACACCATTTGCAATTTGCACGTGTGTTACCTCTGGCTGCTCCTGCAGTGTTAGGGCAGGGTTGAGTAGCTATGACAGAGACAGCACGGCTTGTAAGGCCTGAAGATATATTATCTGGCCCTTCACAGAAAACATTTTCTGACTACTGGTAAGTGAGTCTACATGCAGAAACAATGCCCATGGAGTCAGGGAATTAAATGTGTTCTATATGAGTACAATTTTGAAAACCTTCAGACCTTCACACCCTAGGGTGATGAGAGACTTCCCTTCAAGGTGGTTTTATACCTGAGGGAGTAGACTGGACCCCACTCTCTTACTCAAATAAAACCATGTGCTTTGTGCAATTCTGGAATGGCACTGAATTTTTAGGGTAGAAAATCTTTTAAGAGTCTCTTTTGATATTGCCCGTTTCCAGCCCATTAACAAAAATGTGCTTCAAAACTCCTAGAACCTCCCTCTCAGAATCAGTTTACTGAGCACTATCACAGGCCTGGCATAGTGATGAGCACTTCATGTAAATTACTTCACTTTAATGCTTACAAAACCTATTTTACGGATGTATAAACTGAGGCTGAAAGTTTCAATCACTCATCCAAGGTAACACAGACAATAAAAGGAAATTTGAACTCAACTCAACTCAGAATGACTCAAAAAATCATGATGGTAACCTCTCTGAGAGACAAGAAGAAGAGCATATTAAAATCCTACTTGAAAACGTGAACTCTCTAACCGATGGGTTTCATGCCAGAAATCACCCGGAAATAAGAGCACTATCTTCTCAGTGGGTACATTTTAAAACTCATATTACATATGTTGACTCATCACTGAATTCATAGACACTAGGACTCATCGGTCTCTACTTTTAAAACAAATTTAGTTTTGAAATAAGTTAATTCAATGATACAATCTTAACACAACCTAGAATTTTAAAAGTCAGAACTTCAAGCCTTCAGAGAAGTTTCTTTCCTTTCCTAGGTAGCAGCTGGCTTATGCTGTCCCCTTGTGGCTGACTTGTGGTATGGTCTTAAAAATCCAAAGAACAGCAAAAGGATCCAAAAGTCTGAATGTTTTAGATTTGAAAGAAATTCAAAATTATCTCCTCTGATTCCTTTTTTAATCAAGAGAAAAATTAAAATCTAGAGAGACAGTATCATTTGCTCAAGGTTTCACAGTAATAAGTAACAAAGGAAGTGACCAGAACCCATACTTCCTGACCTCACCTGGCAGCGCTAAAGGAGTTCTGGAATTACAAAATACCTTTTGAAAATAGAAACAGGCATTTACTGAATTCACATACTTCCTTTAAATTTTGGAGACCCCTGCATGTGTTTTTTTTATTCCACAAAAAGCAACTGAGTATTTTATTTTATTTTATTTTTAATATCTTTATTGGAGTATAATTGCTTTATAATGGTGTGTTAGTTTCTGCTTTATAACAAATTGAATCAGTTATACATATACATATGTTCCCATATCTCTTCCCTCTTGTGTCTTCCTCCCTCCCACCCTCCCTATCCCACCCCTCTAGGTGGTCACAAAGCACCGAGCTGATCTCCCTGTGCTATGCGGCTGCTTCCCACTAGCTATCTATTTTACATTTGGTAGTGTATATATGTCCATGCCACTCTCTCACTTCGTCGCAGCTTACCCTTCCCCCTCCCCATATCTTCAAGTCCATTCTCTAGTAGGTCTATGTCTTTATTCCCATCTTACCCCTAGGTTCTTCATGACCTTTTTTTTCCCTTAGAGTCCATATATATGTGTTAGCATACGGTATTTGTTTTTCTCCTTCTGACTTACTTCACTCCGTATGACAGACTATAAGTCCATCCACCTCACTACAAATAACTCAATTTCGTTTCTTTTTATGGCTGAGTAATGTTCCATTGTATATATGTGCCACATCTTCTTTATCCATTCATCTGATGAGGGACACTTAGGTTGCTTCCATCTCCTGGCTATTGTAAATAGAGCTGCAATGAATATTTTGGTACATGACTCTTTTTGAATTATGGTTTTCTCAGGGTATATGCCCAGTAGTGGGATTGCTGGGTCATATGGTAGTTCTATTTGTAGTTTTTTCAGGAACCTCCATACTGTTCTCCATAGTGGCTGTATCAATTTACATTCCCACCAGCAGTGCAAGAGGGTTCCCTTTTCTCCACACCCTCTCCAGCATTTACTGTTTCTAGATTTTTTGATGATGGCCATTCTGACCGGTTTGAGATGATATTTCATTGTAGTTTTGACTTGCATTTCTCTAATGATTAATGATGTTGAGCATTCTTTCATGTATTTGTTGGCAATCTGTATAGCTTCTTTGGAGAAATGTCTATTTAGGTCTTCTGCTCATTTTTGGATTGGGGTTTTTTTTGTTATTGAGCTTCATGAGCTGCTTATAAATTTTGGAGAGTAATCCTTTGTCAGTTGCTTCATTTACAAAGATTTTCTCCTATTCTGAGGGTTTCTTTTGGTCTTGTTTATGGTTTCCTTTGCTGTGCAAAAGCTTTTAAGTTACATTACGTCCCATATTTTTGTTTTTATTTCCATTTCTCTAGGAGATGGGTTCAAAAGGATCTTGCTGTGATTTATGTCATAGAGTGTACTGCCTATGTTTTCCTCTAAGAGTTTGATAGTGTCTGGCCTTACATTTAGATCTTTAATCCATTTTGAGCTTATTTTTGTGTATGGTGTTAGGAAGTGTTCTAATCTCATACTTTTACATGTACCTGTCAGTTTTCCCATCACCACTTATTGAAGAGGCTGTCTTTTCTCCACTGTATATTCTTGCCTCCTTTATCAAAGATAAGGTGACCATAGGTGCATGGGTTTATCTCTGGGCTTTCTATCCTGTTCCATTGGTCTGTATTTCTGTTTTTGTGCCAGTACCATGCTGTCTTGATTACTGTAGCTTTGTAGTATAGTCTGAAGTCAGGGAGCCTGACTCCTCCAGCTAATTTTTTCGTTCTCAAGATTGCTTTGGCTATTCGGGGTCTTTTGTGTTTCCATACAAATTGTGAAATTTTTTGTTCTGGCTCTGTGAAAAATGCCAGTGGTAGTTTGATAGGGATTGCATTGAATCTGTAGATTGCTTTGGTTAGTAGAGTTATTTTCACAATGTTGATTCTTACAATCCATCAACATGGTATATCTCTCCATCTATTTGTATCATCTTTAACTGCTTTCATCAGTGTCTTATAATTTTCTGCATACAGGTCTTTTGTCTCCTTAGGTAGGTTTATTCCTATTTTATTCTTTTTGTTGTAATAGTAAATGGGAGTGTTTTCTTAATTTCATTTTCAGATTTTTCATCACTAGTGTATAGGAATGCCAGAGATTTCTGTGCATTAATTTTGCCTCCTGCTACTTTACCAAATTCATTGATTAGCTCTAGTAGTTTTCTGGTAGCATCTTGGGGATTCTCTATGTATAGTATCATGTCATCTGCAAACAGTGACAGCTTTACTTCTTCTTTTCCGATTGGATTCCTTTTATTTCTGTTTCTTCTCTGATTGCTGTGGCTAAAACTTCCAAAGCTATGTTGAATAACAGTGCTGAGAGTGGGCAACCTTGTCTTGTTCCATCTTAGTGGAAATGGTTTCCGTTTTTCACCACTGAGGACGATGTTGTCTGTGGGTTTGTCGTTTATGGCCTTTATTATGTTGAGGAAAGTTCCCTCTATGCTTACTTTCTGCAGGGTTTTTATCATAAATGGGTGTTGAATTGTGTCGAAAGCTTTCTCTGCATCTATTGAGATGATCATATGGCTTTTCTCCTTCAGTTTGTTAATATGGTGTATCACGTTGATTGATTTGTGTATATTGAAGAATCCTTGCATTCCTGGAATAAACCCCACTTGATCATGGTGTATGATCCTTTTAATGTGCTGTTGGATTCTGTTTGCTAGTATTTTGTTGAGGATTTTTGCATCTATGTTCATCAGTGATCTTGGCCTGTAGTTTTCTTTCTTTGTGATATCTTTGTCTGGTTTTGGTATCAGGGTGATGGTGGCCTCGTAGAATGAGTTTGGGAGTGTTCCTCCCTCTGCTACATTTTGGAAGAGTTTGAGAAGGATAGGTGTTAGCTCTTCTCTAAATGTTTGATAGAAATCATCTGTGAAGCCATCTGGTCCTGGGCTTTTAATTGTTGGAAGATTTGTATTCACAGTCTCAATTTCAGTGCTTGTGATTGGACTGTTCGTATTTTCTATTTCTTCCTGGTTCAGTCTTGGCAGGTTGTGCATTTCTAAGAATTTATCCATTTCTTCCAGGTTGTCCATTTTATTGGCATAGAATTGCTTGTAGTAATCTCTCACTATCCTTTGTATTTCTGCAGCATCAGTTGTTACTTCTCCTTTTTCATTTCTAATTCTATTGATTTGAGTCTTCTCCCCTTTTTTCTTGATGAGTCTGGCTAATGGTTTATCAATTTTGTTTATCTTCTCAAAGAACCAGCTTTTAGTTTTATTGATCCTTGCCATCATTTCCTTCATTTCTTTTTCATTTATTTCTGATCTGATCTTTATGATTTCTTTCCTTCTGCTAATTTTGGGGATTTTTTGTTCTTCTTTCTCTAATTGCTTTAGGTGCAAATTTAGGTTGTTTATTTGAAATGTTTCCTGTTTCTTAATAGGATTGTATTGCTATAAACTTCCCTCTTAGAACTGCTTTTGCTGCATCCCATAGGTTTGGGGTCATCGTGTCTCCATTGTCATTTGTTTCTGAGTATTTTTTGATTTCCTCTTTGATTTCTTCAGTGATCACTTCGTTATTAAGTGTATTGTTTAGCCTCCATGTGTTTGTATTTCTTACAGATCTTTTCCAGTAATTGATATCTAGTCTCATAGCATTGTGGCCAGAAAAGATACTTGATATGATTTCAACTTTCTTAAATTTACCAGGGCTTGATTTGTGACCCAAGATATGATCTATCCTAGAGAATGTTTCATGAGCACTTGAGAAGAAAGTGTATTCTGTTGTTTTTGGATGGAATGTCCTATAAAAATCAGTTAAGTCCATCTTGTTTAATGTATCATTTAAAGCTTGTGTTTCCTTATTTATTTTCATTTTGGATGAACTGTTCATTGGTGAAAGTGGGGTGTTAAAGTCCCCTACTATGATTGTGTTACTGTCGATTTCCCCTGTTATGACTGTTAGTATTCGCCTTATGTATTGAGGTGCTCCTATGTTGGGTGCATAAATATTTACAATTGTTATATCTTCTTCCTGGATCGATCCCTTGATCATTATGTAGTGTCCTTTTGTCTCTTGTAATAGTCTTTATTTTAAAGTCTATTTTGTCTGATATGAGAATTGCTACTCCAGCTTTCTTTTGATTTCCATTTGCATGGAATATCTTTTTCCATCCCCTCACTTTCAGTCTGTATGTGTCCTTAGGTCTGAAGTGGGTCTCTTGTAGACAGCATATATATGGGCCTTGTTTTTGTATCCATTCAGCCAGTCTGTATCTTTTGGTTGGAGCATTTAATCCATTTACATTTAAGGATATTATCGATATGTATGCTCCTATTACCATTTTCTTAAGTATTTTGGGTTTGTTATTGCAGGTCTTTTCCTTCTCTTGTGTTTCCTGCCTGGAGAAGTTCCTTTAGTATTTGTGATAAAGCTGGTTTGGTGGTGCTCAACTCTCTCAGCTTTTGGTTGTCTGTAAAGGTTTTAATTTCTCCATCAAATCTGAATGAGATCCTTGCTGGGTAGAGTAATCTTGGTTGTAGTTTTTTCCGTTTCATCACTTTAAATATGTCCTGCCACTCCCTTCTGGCTTGCAGAGTTTCTGCTGAAAGATCAGCTGTTAACCTTATGGGGATTCCCTTGCATGTTATTTGTTGTTTTTCCCTTGCTGCTTTTAATATGTTTTCTTTGTATTTAATTTTTGAAAGTTTGATTAATACGTCTCTTGGCGTGTTTCTCCTTAGATTTATCCTGTATGGGACTCTCTGTGCTTCCTGGACTTGATTAACTATTTCCTTTCCCATATTAGGGAAGTTTTCAACTATAATCTCTTCAAATATTTTCTCAGTCCCTTTCTTCCTCTCTTCGTCTTCTGGGACCCCTATAATTCGAATGTTGGTGCATTTAATGTTGTCCCAGAGGTCTCTGAGACTGTCCTTAGTTTTTTTCATTCTTTTTTCTTTATTCTGCTCTGCAGTAGTTATTTCCACTATTTTATCTTCCAGGTCACTTATCCATTCTTCTGCCTCAGTTATTCTGCTATTGATCCCTTCTAGAGTATTTTTAATTTCATTTATTGTGTTGTTCATCATTGCTTGTTTCCTCTTTAGTTCTTCTAAGTCCTTGTTAAATGTTTCTTGCATTTTCTCTATTCTATTTCCAAGATTTTGGATCATCTTTACTCTCATTATTCTGAAATCTTTTTCAGGTAGACTGCCTATATTCTCTTCATTTGTTAGGTCTGGTGGGTTTTTATCTTGCTCCTTCATCTGCTGTGTGTTTTTCTGTCTTCTCATTTCACTTATCTTACTGTGTTTGGGGTCTCCTTTTTGCAGGCTGCAGGTTCATAGTTCCTGTTGTTTTTGGTGTCTGCCCCCAGTGGTTAAAGTTGGTTCAGTGGGTTGTGTAGGCTTCCTGGTGGAGGGTACTAGTGCCTGTGTTCTGGTGGATAAGGCTGGATCTTGTCTTTCTGGTGGGCAGGTCCACGTCTGGTGGTGTGTTTTGGGGTTTCTGTGGCCTTATTAAGATTTTAGGCAGCCTCTCTGCTAATGGTTGGGGTTGTGTTCCTGTCTCACTAGTTGTTTGGCATAGGGTGTCCAGCACTGTAGCTTGCTGGTTGTTGAGTGAAGCTGGGTCTTGGTGTTGAGATGGAGATCTCTGAGAGATTTTTGCCGTTTGATGTTACGTGGAGCTGGGAGGTCTCTTGTGGAACAATGTCCTAAAGTTGGCTATCCCACTTCAGAGGCACAGCACTGACTCCTGGCTGAAGCACCAAGAGCCTTTCATCCACACGGCTCAGAGTAAAAGGGAAAAAAAGTAGAAAGAAAGAAAGAGGATAAAATAAAATAAAATAAAGATAAAATAATGTTATTAAAATACAAAATAAAAATAATTATTAAGAAAAAAATTTTTTTTAAGTAAGAAAAAACAGACGGACAGAACCCTAGGACAAATGGTGAAAGCAAAGCTATACAGACAAAAATCTCTCACAGAAGCACACACATACACACTCACAAAAAGAGGAAAAGGGGAAAAAAATAATATGTCGTTGCTCCCAAAGTCCATCTCC
The DNA here is from genome assembly GCF_026419965.1 of Kogia breviceps. NCBI lineage: Eukaryota > Metazoa > Chordata > Mammalia > Artiodactyla > Physeteridae > Kogia > Kogia breviceps. The sequence goes on along the minus strand of NC_081313.1, from coordinate 137,084,119 downwards.
TTAATTTGGGATGATTCCTTGTCTATTCAGGTATTCCACAGATGCAGGGTACATCAAGTTGATTGTGGAGATTTAATGCGCTACTCCTGAAGCTGCTGGGAGAGATTTTCCTTTCTCTTCTTTGTTCGCATAGCTCCTGGGGTTCAGCTTTGATTTGGACCCGCCTCTGCGTGTAGGTCGCCTGAGGGCGGCTGTTCTTCGCTCAGACAGGACAGGGTTAAAGGAGCAGCTGCTTCGGGGGCTCTGGCTCACTCAGGCTGGGGGGAGGGAGGGGCACGGATGCGGGGAGGGCCTGCAGAGGCCCGCGTGATGTTGCATCAGCCCGAGGCACGCCATGCGTTCTCCCGGGGAAGTTGTCCCTGGATGACGGGACCCTGGCAGTGGCGGGCTGCACAGGCTCCGGGGAGGGGAGGTGTGGCGAGTGACCTGTGCTCGCACACAGGCTTCTTGGTGGCGGCAGCAGCGGCCTTAGCGTCCCATGCCCGTCTCTGGAGCTCCTTTAAGCGGTGCTCTTAATCCCCTCTCCTCTCTCACCAGTTAACAAAGAGGCAAGAAAAAGTCTCTTGTCTCTTCGGCAGCTCCAGACTTTTTCCCTGGACTCCCTCCCGGCCAGCCGTGGTGCGCTAACCCCTTCAGGCTGTTTTCACTCTGCGGAGTCCTGTGACCTAGAGATGTCAAGCAACTGGCTCAAGTGACATAGCTAGGAAGGGAGAGAGCAAACCTCAGAGGCAGGATTACCTATCTGTAGAGCCCAAGCTCTTATCCTCTGGGCTCTATGGCCTTTGGGAAGTGTAGCAAGAGCTCACATACACTTGCTCTGAAAAGGTCAGTGCTGGAGGGTGCATGACCATGCTATTTCATGGCACAGTGGGAAGTGGTCCTGTTGGAATGGAACCCTAGCCCTCCACTGCCTAGGTGGGTGCAGTTTCTGAAAAGACATTCTAAAAATTATTATTATTGATGACAATGTTAAGCATAATGGAAGCAGCTAAAAACGCACAGAGTCCTTTCACATTTATTATCACATTTGAACTTCAAAATGAATCTATGAGGTAAATAAACTTGGGCAGAATTACTGAAAGGGGAGGAAACTGAAGCCAAGAGAGGTCTCGTATCTTGCCCAAGGCTGCAAAGCTAGTGCTGATTGCTAGTACATGGTAGAGCAATGATGTCTGATTCCAAATTCCCTTTCTGTTTCCCTCTTCTGCCTCTGGGCATCACAGGATTCAATAGTCCACAAGTGTGGGTAGGTTCTTGCCAAAGGGCATTGGTACCTTTATACATTGAGACTTGTTTGTAGTGGGGAGAACAGCTACCTCACCTCATCACAGAGCTCACTGAGGTTTATCTATTGATCCTACCCTCCTATGAAACCGGAGATGTCTCCAGCGCCTGACTTGGTGTCCGAGGGACATTTTGGTCTGCAGAGCGGTCACCCAGCTCACCTGAGTAACCATTAGTGAGGACCCATCTTAGGGTCAGCTCTGAGTTCTATTTTCAGTGGATGGTACCTTACTTCACTTTCACTTTCTGTTTGCCTTACCATAGACATGCCTCTCCTAAAGCTTGGCAACTTTCTTTCATCTTATTTGGTTGACCTTTCTGAAGGTGAGCTGTTAGATGCTAGAATTACACGGATTCAATCCCAACTTTATTAATGGAAAAAAACAAACATTTGTACGGTTGATAGAGGTAACACTATTGTGAGAAGCGTCATGAGAATCCACTTTCTGTTCTTTTCCTTCATCCTCAGACTGCCAGCCTACCAACTGATTCCAGCCTGTGAACAGCACTGGACATGAAAGATAAAACAAATAGCCTACCGCCTCGCGAACGATGTTACCTTTGAAATCAACTGCATCCGATTTCTTTCCTCCTAACAATGGCATTTGTGAGTGAAAATGAGCTTTGCTTTATTCACCTGCCTTCATCTGTTCCTTTGCTAAACTTGCACTGAGAATGGCAACTCCTCCTACAAGTTCCTTATGCCCCTGATCAACTGAGGACCCAGAAAGTGTCAAGTTCTGACAGGACTCAATTTTGACTTCAATGAAATAGTGCAGTGCAGGGGACAGAGCTCTGATTTGGGACCCAGAAGAGAGTCCTACGTAGGACTTACTTCCTCTTCTCTTTGAAATTTTTTCATGCTTCTGTGCTTCAGTTTCCTTCCATGTAGAATAAGGAGAGTCGACTACACCAGCAATTCCTAAATGCCTTCTTGGGCTAGGGCTGGGCTTCAGTTTCTTGGACCCACCCCAGAGGTCCTCATTCTGCAAGTCTTGGATAGAGTAGGGCCATCTACGCTTTGACTAAGCTCTCTGTGGTTCCAGACCATGGCCAGTTCTGGCATAGACAGACTGGATGATCTCAGAGTTCAAGGTCTTTGTTCCCCAGTCTTCTCCTACCTCCCTGGGAGGTTAGCGTGAGATCTGATTGCTCTCCCACCTTCATTTATGCTATCCGAACTCCCCTGTCTCCTATCTCCATTTCTAGACCAAACCCTACCTCTCCCATTTTTGATGGCCTCCCCTCCTCCTATAACAGTACAAGCCTCCTCCCTCTACCCTGCCTCCCCTCTAAATATTCACCCTCCAACTCCTTGAAAGAATGCCTAGCATTTATTCTCTCACAATCGCTCAGCGTTGGACTTCAGGGTGTCCATCCACAATGCTCACCCTGTTCGCTTAGCGGTCCTCCTGCCACAGTTCACAGCCACCTGTCTAGATGCCACATCTGACCGGTATTTAGAATTCCCTCATATTTAAGTACACACCCCATAATCTTTGTCTCCTGGACCACTTCCTACCTCTGCTGTCTCTCTAACTGGCTCCCTGGGCCAGCTTTTCGGCCTCTACTACACCCTCTCCCAATGGAGTCGTTCCTGTAAGGAGGTGGGGTGTCTGCCTTCATCCCACCCTTCCTTTCCCACAATATCTTCAGATGATGCCACAGGAGCTTCAATGATGCCCTCTGCTAATGAGACAATAGAATCAAGTGTTTAAGAGCTAATTTTCAAGAGCCAAGAGACCTGGGGTTCCAACTCTGGCAAATGTCTTAACCTCTGCAAACCTCAGTTTCTTCTCCTTTACAATGAATGCAATAATAGAATCTTCCTCACAGATCTGGACAATGCCTCATGATGAGATAATGCACTGAAAGCATGGAGCCCAGTCCTGTCCTATAATAAGCAGTCAGTAACTGTCATATTATAGCGATAGGCCTGAACTCTCCCTCATGAGACAGTACGTATGAAAGTTCTGGTATAGAGGCAACTCTTTATTCAGCATAGTAATGATTCTTTGATCACAGGAGGTGCCAATCATCAGACACCCAATCCCCACCGAGGCATCCGTAAGTCCGCCCAGCCCCACATTTCCAATGGCCTGTTAGACATTTCTCAGGGGCACTTCAAAGTCAAGATCATCCAAATAAATTTCACTCTTCCTCCTGGGGTTCCTTTACCAGTGAATCCATCACATCGAGCTGATCTCCCAAGTGCGGAGAATCAGTCATCCTTCCTTCTTACTCCAGTCACCAAGTCCTCTCAGTTCAAAGTCCTAAATGGCTCTGACTCTGTCCCTTCGCTGCTGTCACTGCTGCCATCATCCTAGTCGAGACACTCACCTCCTGCCTGAGTTATTGCAGGAGGCTCTCTGCCTCCAGCCTTAGTCTCCTCGAATACATCTTCCACACTCTTGCCAGAGCAATTTTTCCTAAAACAGAGCTGAAAATGCCATTCCCAACTCCAAAAACATGACTGGATCCATGTGACCCTGGAATGAAATCTAAATTCTTCAGCCCATCAATCAAGTCCTTTAAGAACCTAGGCCACTCCTAGCTTCCTGTCTCCATTAGATTAAACTAGACTCTTAAACAATCGCCAAAGATTTCATGCTATTATAAGTCCCCCTATTTCTACTCATGCTGTTCTCCCTGCCTGTTCACCCTTCTCTGCTCAATGAGATGTTCTCATCCATGAAGAACCAATTCAAGGATCATTGAGTGAAATCATCCTGGCCTTTCTTTCCAAGTTAGAATCCTTCTCTCCCTTCTTTGGGCCCCCAGGGCACCTTTTCATACTTCTATCCCAAAACCAATCTCACTGGATAATTGTTTGCTCTACACAAGCCTGTCTGTCCCATCCCTTTAAGAACAGAGGTCAAGACTTCCTCATTTTTATATGTTCTGGGCCCTGCACAGGGAAGCACCCAGGTAAGCCATGTTTAATGAATGACAGATTTGAAAGGCCTTCACCAAATATCATGTGACTTATTTCCATATAGCCAAACCAAATGCCAAGGTAAAGATATAAAATCTCATCTCCAACCACTTTTCCCTCTGATAATCCTTTGATTCCATGGCAAGGCCAGCTTGCTCTGGACCATGAAACTTGGGCTGGTATTGTAAAACAAAAAGATACAGTAAGAGAACAAGAACTCCTAAAAGCACCCCATCCCCACTCCCCCGCCATCCAACCCTGGGATGGAGAAAACACTACTGTAAGAATCTCAAAAAAGGAAATTATGACTATTACCAGAGAAATATTCATTTTTTTCCCAGTTTTCCTGGGTTGACAGCCAGGTCCTCATGCATATTTGGGGGCATTAAATTTGAAATTATTTCACAGCTTGGACTTCATGCTGTAGATGAGTATAATGATCCACCTGGGGGCTGAGAAAAAGTGAATCCTAATACTTGAGGAGCAAATAGGAAAATCTGCCCTCAGGGAAGCTCTGTTGAGAGATAGTGGCTGCCAGTCTTGAGACAAAGGTTAACTATACGTGGGATCAGGAGAACCGACCTCTGGTCTCAGCAGCCTCCCTATCACTGCAAGCCCTCTCTCAACTCGCTGGCCTTTGCTGGGTCTCGATTTCCCATCAGTTTTCCACTGACAACACCTCCCCAGGAGTTTGTGGGTGCAAATATCAAACCTCCGAAACCTGGGTAAGAGTCTCAGCTCTCCCTCTGCCTCACTGTGTGATCTCAGGAAAGTCATTCCACATCTCTGAGCTCCATTTCTAGGCAGCCACAGAGTGGAGGTGAGGATTTGACACCCTGACTAGGGCTTCTTCAGATGATGTCTGCAGACCAAACACCTTCAAAGCAGAGGAGGGCACCAGAGCAGGAGACACATACTTGGAGGTGTCTAATCAAATAAATAATGCAAGTCAGCAAGCCCTTGCATGGCAAACTCGACCACAGCTCTTTTTCAAGCAAAACTTGATTTCTGAGCCTAAATTATAAAGTGAAGCCTCTCTAGACTGAGTGATGTGAGAAGGACAAAACAACTGAGAGGCATCCGAAGATTAAAGATGTCCACCAAAGGAACAAAACCCATAACTGAGCGTTCCATAGAGCCATGTAATAAGCAGCCAGTGAAAAGCTTTCAAAATCAGATTTATTTTAATAGTGAGTCAAGAATGACTGCCATGAGACTTTTAAAAAAGCTTTCATCACTTCCCCAAGTTTGCAATTTTGCCACTCATCAGCTGTTTTCCTGGTACAATTAGCAGTTAAAAAAATCATAAAACCAAAAAGTGTCTCTGCCATGTATATGAGGGTTTATTCTCTACTGTATTCATTGGTCTATATGTCTGTCTTTGTGCCAGAGCCATACTTTTTTGATTACTGTAGCTCTTTAATATGTTTTGAAATCAGGAAAAAAAAAAGTGTCTCTATATTTGGAAGGAAGCGAGTCAGCTGGGAGTTGGTAGATGTGGCCTCTTGCTCCCCAGCCAGCCTGGCCAGAGAATGAAGATGTGTGAGTAGGAAGATCAGCAGAGATGCAGAGAGCAGAGGGAATCAGAATCTGTCACAAGGACTATCATTTACTAGCCAGTAATTATGGACCAGACATTTTTCTCATTCATTGCCTCACTTAACAGCCCTATGAACCATGTACTATTATCTCCATTGTACATTTTGAGGAAACTGAGATTCCAAAAGTCTAGAACAAGAACCTGAGATTCTAAAAGAAAAAAAAGTAAAGCATAAAACGTTAGAGCTGGTATATAACCCTGAGCCTTCACGTTCCCCAAATGAGGTCTTTTAACCCCCACCTCAGGCTACCAAGAAGAATGTGAGGAGAAAGGACTAGAAAAAAAGGATTTGGGATGTTATTGAGGCACTAAAAGTGAGGCTGAGGCATAATCTGCAGAGAATTTCATCCCAAGCCACCCGATTTTATTTAGGAAATGACATGGTGATGTGGGTCTCCTCACTCTAGCTTCAGAGTCCTTACCCAATAGAGATGTTGGGTCACTAGGGAGCAATTTGGGACCATTTCACACATTCCTGTGGCCAAGCAAGAAATGAAATTAATCCTCAGGCTAGAGGGACTGATTTGAGTTCCCAGCTACCTGGAGGCGTAAGAGTTCGTATTCCCCTAACAGGCTGCCTTTAGCTGCAGGGAAGAAACCTATGAGAATTTTTATTGTTGTTATTGTTGTTTGTGTTTGAATTATGGTTCCTAATCATTTGGAGCTTTGCAGAATTCTTGGAGAATCTAATAAAAGTTCTATACTTTTTCCCCAGGAAAATGTGTGTGCACATATACACACACAACTATATATATATATATATATATATATATATATATATAAATAATTTCAGAGGGGTTCTTGTCCCCCCGCCAAGTTCATCCACAGACAACTCCATTTAGGAGTCCATGTACACATTTTAATAATATCCCTGGAAACTGGGTGTGATCCCACCTCTCTCTCTGCACTGCTGTGTGATCTTGGGCAAATCACTCCACATCTCTGAACTCTGTTCCAGGCAGCCAAAGAGAGGAGGTAAAGAATTGCCATTCCAGGGGCTTCCCTGGTGGCGCAGTGGTTGGGGGTCCGCCTGCCGATGCAGGGGGCGCGGGTTCGTGCTCCGGTCCAGGAGGGTCCCACATGCCGCGGAGCAGCTGGGCCTGCGCGCCCGGAGCCTGTGCTCCGCGGCGGGAGAGGCCACAACGGTGAGGGGCCCGCGTGCCACAAAAAAATAAATAAAAAGTAAATTAATTAAAAAAAAAAAAAAAGAATTGCCATTCCAGGAAATGCTAATTTTAGGGAATAATTATTGTAGCAAGATCCACTTGAACAATTTAAAGCAGCCCTCAACCATGGAAGCCTGCCCATCCAAAAATTACATGAAGACATAAGGAAGGAATTGGGAATATTTAGCCAATGTAAAAGAAAGCCCACAGAAGCATGTAGGTTCTCTGAAATGGGTTGAAAGCATTTTTATGCAAATGAAGAAGTAGTTTTATTCTCTAAGTGCTTCCAGAGGGTAGATGGGGCGGGGGCAGCCTAGCATGGGGTCAGAATGGCATCAGAGTTGAGCAGAGAAGGGTTAAATCCAGGTCCATCATCTACCAGACAAGATATGTAACATTCATGGACTCTAAAATGGAGGTGATAATGGTATCTATCTCCTAGGATTTTGTGAAAAATCAAATGAGGTAATGCATGTAAAATGCAGAGCGTTAAAACAAAGACAGACCTCAGTAGGTGTTAGCTTCTTTAATAAACTCCCTGACCCTCCATTTCTTTATCTGTAAAATGGGGATAATACCTATACCTGGCTAGAAGGTCATTGTTAGATTTAAATAAAACAATACAAGTTAAAACCCTTATACAGCACCTAACACCTAGCTAAATCCTCAGTATGTATTATAAATGTTTCATTACAAAAACCGATGGAAAAAAAGGATGGTAAATGACAAGAGCATGATATTTTATTTCAGACTGGAAGGTAGGGCAAAATAAAATAATACCTAAGAGTATGGAATCAGAGCTAGACTTCCTTGATCTGGTACCCAACAGCTGTGTGGCCTTGAAAAAGCTATGACAAATAGAGATTGGAGCATCTGGTAAGAGGGGTTGAATTAAGTGGCCCAGGAGAACAGTTGACCCCATGCCAGCACATGATATGTGCTCAATAAACCCTGGCTTCTTCCACAACGAACAGATGTTACACAGAGACTGACAGACCTTCCTATAACCAGCTCCTCTTCAGCAGTGCCGCCTATAGGTATGGGCACAAGTGTTCTCTCTCCCAGGATTTATAAAGCAGGAGTGAAATGAAATTATCAGGGATATTATAAAAGACGGTAAAACATCAGATGACCTTCTGTTCCCTTGCAATTCAGTGTAAAATAGTCCAAGATTTAAGTGGAATAAATGAAACATTTTGAAAACTCGTTGACCATCCTTTGTCACTTTTCTAGTTGCTACCTTCTCTTCTGCCAGAAAATAGGCCCCCACCCTACCGCATCCCATGGATAAAGAAGGTTTGCATCATTGGCACCTTGTTATCAACATCCAGTCCAGGTTTCCCATCCTCCCACTGTGTGAGTTAGTGCATGCCAAAGCTTTTCAACATGAGGTCACCCTTGCATTTCATCTTGATTTAGAGTCTCCCTTCAAAACCTATCTCCCTTCCACTCACTCTTGTCTGGACCCTACAATTCCATCTTCCAAGCCTTTGTCAGTGATGTTACATTGCCTCCTTCACAGAGTTAAAGGATGGCTGTTTTCTGGCTAATAAACATAGAGAAAGACACTCCAACTCTCTGTTAATCAGAACAACAGAAGAATGAGATGACATTTTCTTCTCAGGAGATTGAAAAAAATTAAACAAATGGTTATATGGAGTGTGGGGAGGATATGGGAAAGCAGATACTCTGTGGGTGGGAAGATAAATTAGCACAGCCTTTCCAGAGGACAATTTTGTAATAGCTATAAAATTTAGAAGCACACATTTCAGACTTCTCTGGTGGCGCACTGGTTAAGAATCCTCCTGCCAATACAAGGGACACAGGTTCGAGCCCTGGTCTGGGAAGATCCCACATGCCGCGGAGCAAATAAGCCCATGCGCCACAACTACTGAGCCTGCACTCTAGAGCCCGTGAGCCACAACTACTGAAGCCCGCGTGCCTAGAGCCCATGCTCTGCAACCAGAGAAGCCACCGCAATGAGAAGCCTGCGCACCGCTACAAAGAGTAGCCCCTGCTCACCGCAAGTAGAGAAAGCTCGTTTGCAGCAATGAAGACCCAACGTAGCCAAAAATAAAATATAAAAAAATTTATAAAAAAATAAAAGCACACATTTCTTTGAACCTAGCATTTCTCCTTCTTGGTCACCACCCTAGCTAAAGAAACACTTGCATGAACACTAAGGAGACACCTATAAGGATCCTCACTGCAGAATATTTATGATGTGACGCTTTGGAACAACCTGAGTGCCTCTCAATGGGGAATGGATACTATAAGTAACCATAGTAAAAAATACTATGCAGCAATTTAACACAGTGATGGAGATCTACATGGACCAAGAAAGAAAGTGGTCCAATGTATAATGTTAGGTGAATAAAAATTCAGAAGGCTGCACACAATATGATAGCATTTTTTTAAAAATTCACACACAAAACACAACTGCATATTTCTATATCTATACCCATGCATAAGGGATTAGAAAAAGATCTGAAGAATGATCATCTTCAACTAATATCAGTGATTAACTCAGGGGAGGAACTGGGATTAAAGACAGGGAGTCAAAGAGAAAGTTATTTCTACTTTTAAAAAATGTATCCCTAGGGACTTCCCTGGTGGCACAGTGGTTAAGACTCCACCGTCTCAATGCAGAGAGCCCGGGTTCCATCCCTGGTCAGGGAACTAGATCCTACATGCATGCCGCAACTAAGGAGCCAGTGAGCTGCAACTAAGGAGTATACCCGCTGCACCTAAGACCCAGAGCAACCAAATAAATAAATAAAAATAAATAAATAAATAGCTTAAAAAACCTGTATCCCTAACAAAAATACACTGGTGTATATTTGCATAATTTAAAATAAATTAGTAACGTTTTGAAAGATGAATGGTTGCTTTTCCTACTAGCATTCCTAGCTTCAGATCCCAACAGAGCGTTTTCAGAAATGAGGCAGAGAAGGGATGGAGCCAACACTGATGTTTTTAGCCCGTGTCACTTTCATCCCAGCTGGCGGGAGGATGTAGGATGTGACCACAGTGCAATCAAAAGAGCAGAATTCCAAGACAAGCAGTCAGATGATAGATTGTTCCCAAGTCCAAAGGCAAACCACTCACAGGAGCACAATCCCCCTACCTCTTGGCTGAAAAATCACCGAGTCACTCGCTTCCCGCATCAATTCCTGGGGTGTTGACTGGAGAACCCACCTTTCAGATCCTGGAAAATATACAAAGGAAAAGAGAAAACAAACTTAGGTAGATGCCTGTCTTCCTATTTTGTGGGAAGGTGAGGGGGTGGGGGGGTACTCTTCCCCTAAACTGACTTCTGTCATTTTAAAAAAGTGCTAATGTTTACTGAGCATTTAGTACATGCCAGACGCTGTTCTAAGTCATCTACCTGCATTCTCTCACTTAATCCTCAGAAAGAGACACAGGGTAAGTGCTTCATTATTCCCATTTGACCAGTTAGGAAGCCAAGACCCAGAGAGATTAAGGAACTTTCCCAAAGTCACACAGCAGAGAAGAGGCACAATTTGTACCCAGGCAGTGTGACACCAGAACGCACACATGAACCACTCTATTTTTCTGCCCCCCTATACTCTACTATCATAAGCATTGATTTATTTACCTCATAGATGTCTGTTTTCCTCTGCTTGATTATAAACTCCACTAAGGTAGCAGCTACCTTTTGCACACTTACTAACGTGCCAGGCACTCATCCAAATTTTGTATGCATGAAGTTACACAATGGAGGGCAGAGACCTCCAGGGGCAAGTAGTACAACTGATAACCAAGCCCAGGCAGGCCCCTCTAGCACCTGCAAGGCTGTGAATTATTTTCAGGGTGTTCTCTGCCCCTGGACACTAGTAAATACCTAAAGAAGTCTGGCTGGCTGGATGAAAGGACAAATGAATGAAAGAACTCTCCCTCCACTATAAAAAGCCAAGGAGTTAAGTGAGTACACCCTCTGGGGTTTCAACACAGAAGTCCGGTTTTCTTGGAATTGGGGGATGAGATAGCCGAGCGCCACACAGCCTAGAGTGGAAAGGCAGATATTCTAGAGATGTGCTACCGTGGAGAACTGCACAAACAAATCAAGGTCAATGGGTCTCTCTCACGCTCTCAAATCCATAGGGAGGAATGAGCCACAAATGCGGTATTGATACCAATTTGTCCCAGGTGGACTTCATGGCACACAGGACCCAAGAGTCATCTCTAGTCATCTGACTTGGTGACACTCTATTCAGTGTTTCCCTCAGTCTAAGCAGTGAGGAAAGAAAAAGAGAGAACCCCGGACACATACCTTTGGATGTGAGCAAGGCAGTGTCTGCAGAAGTCGCCTCAGTGCTTCTCTGAGAGGTCCTAGGGAGGACAGTTTCTGATTCTGGAAGAGAAAAAAAGTTTGATAAAAGGCAGCTAAAAATAGGTGTTTGTGCTGAGTGGTGAGATTTGGGGCTATTTTTATAGTTGTCTTTGTACTTTTCTATGTTTATTTCAGTTTTTATTCCAAGGATTGTAAGTAATTTTTAGAATCTAGGGGAAACACTGCAAATGTAGTATTCTAAGATGATTATTTTAAAGACCAAAGGAATAAAAAAATACATATAAAAATTGGCTTAGGGTTCATGGACTTTAGGTGACTGCACAGAGTATAAAGGAATTAGCCAATTCGATACTGTAAAGTTGTTTAAATTAATCCAGGCCTTATTGAGGCAGCTGAAATGCCTAAGCTTTCAAGTTATCTCATGATTCTTTTCTAATATTCTTACCTCAGAATCAGAGGTTGAAACATGGTGGAAGCTTTGATAAGCCCCCATAATTAATGGAGCTAGTAATTCAGTGAGAGTTCCAAGATGTAGGATCAAGAAGGATTCAGGATGAAGGAAGGAAGGAAAGGAGGGAGGGAGCTAGAGAGAGAGAGAAAGAGAAAGAGAGAAAGAAAGAAAGAAAGGAAGGAAGGAAGAAAGGAAGAAAGAAAGAAAAGGTAGAACCAGTTCATTAAGGGATATTTTAAGGCATCTGGAGGACTTTCCTCAACCAATCTCTAATGCCTGAGTAGGGACTTAAGCCCCGGCAGGATGGAACTGGTGTCTGACCCAGGTTGACATTTCCTGTTTCTTTACTAAGTGTCCCCAAGACTCCTGGGAGGTCACCTGGGGAACCAAAAATGCTGACTTTTCAAAAGCACAAAGGGAAAAAAAAAGCAACAAAAAAGGAAATCATAAAACAATGAAAGGAATAATTTAATGAAACTATACACACATATACAGTTATGGGATGAATTGTGTGGTCCCCTCCCACCCCTGCCTCAGCCCTACCCGAAAATTCATACTTTGAAGCCCTAACCCCAAGTAGCTTGGAATGTGACTGTATTTGGAGATAGTGCCTTTAAAGAGGTAATTAAGTTAAAAATGATGTTATATGGTTGGGCCCTGATCAAATATCACTGGTGTTCTTACAAAGAGAGGAGATTAGAACACAAACACACAAAGGAGGAAGACCATGTGAGGACACAGGGAGAGGACGGCCGTCTAGAAGTCAAGCAGAAAGGCCTCGGAAGACACCAACCCTGCTGACACCTTGATCTCAGACTTCTAGCCTCCGGAATTGTGCAAAAGTAAACTTTTGTTGTTGAAGCCACCCAGTCTGTGGAATTTGTTATGACAGCCCTGGCAAACTCATACACAGACACACACACACATAGACCTAAGAGCAAGTTGCTGGGCTGCCCCATTCAGCAGGAGAACCCTCTTCCAAGGGATCCAAGGTGCATCTGACCAAAAGAAGGGAAAGAATGGCCCATTGAACCAGGCACCTGCAGTGAGAATGGGTCCTTCTGTGGAAGGCTCAAGGGTCAGAAGTATCGTGTCTTCTTCACGAAGGGAGTCCCATGTTGTCAGAGGGCATGTGGCTGCTGTGGTGGTGAGTGCAGCAGTGGTTCTCATCTGAAGCGGTGGTGTGGCTGGCAGGTCAGGTGTAGCCACGACTGAGGCTGTTGGAAGCACAGCTGTGGTTGTCGTCATGGCAGCGGCGGTGGTTGGGCGATGGGTGGTTGTTGAGCGCGTGGTCGTGGGACCTGTACCCAATAGAAGATACATCTGGTGTCAAGTGGAGACGGAGGAAGAGGGAAACACTACAGATGTAGCCGGCATCTGTCCATTTCTCTGCCTTTCTGCTGCCTCACCCAGCCCACGAGCCTGGACCACTAAAATGCCCATGAAAACTGGGTTTCTTAACTCTAGTCCTGGCCTTTTCAACCTGTTCTTCACACACTGGCCAGCGTAACCTTTGAAAATGACAAATCTAATTATGTCAGTCCCCTACCTAAACTTTTTTACTGGGTTCTCCTTGCCCTTAAGATGAAGACCCAACCCCCAACCTCACCCTCAGGGCCCCACCTGATCTGCTCTTTCTTTCCCATCTCGGGCCTCCACTCTATTCTCCTCACTTTTCCCCAGCCCACTGGCCTTTCTTCAGTTCTTCCACTGTATTAGTGACCTTCCATCTGAGGGACTTTGTACCTACTGCTTCCTAGACTCTCTCTTCCTTAGATGGACTCCTCCTTAACCCTCATGTCTCAGCTAAAAGGATGCTTCTGAAAGGAGATCATCCGCATTCGACAATAACAATGTTTTTTGCACACTCATACTTGACCTTCATAGCATTTGTTGCATTTCCTAACTACACATTTATTTGTCGATTATTATGGAATGTCTGTTTCTCCTAGTACACTGTAAGCTCCACGAGGGAATGGCTGGTATTTATTTTTTCTCTGCTACAAATCTAATATCTATGACAGTGTCTGGTACATAGTAGGTGTTCCAAAAACATGGCATGAATGAGTAAATGAATGATCCCACCAAAAGTGAGCCCAAACATCATATTTCAGTCAAGCAAGATGAATAAGCTCTAGAAATTTGCTGCACACATTGTACCCATAGTTAACAATAGTATATTGCACACTTGAAAATTCATGAAGAGGGTAGAACTCATGCCAGGTGTTCTTGCTACAATAAAAATTAAAATCTAAAAAGAGCGAGTCCAAAGAGTGTAACATAGGGTGAAAATGTAGTCTCTTTCAGATATTAAAGATTGGTTCATGCCAAAACCACTCACCCCCTAAACATCTGAATCTGAGTTCATTAGCAACAGTTATTCTACAGATACCACCCTCTCTTAAATATGCCAAATTTCCACTAACTCTAACGGACCAGAAAGACATCATTAGCTTCAAGTGAACTTAGAAATGTCCTCATAGAGTACTGATGTCAACCAATATTTTATAGAATAAGAGCTGGTTATATCAGCCTTGAAAAGCAAAGACTTGGATTGGCATCCTCTAACTTCAACAAATCCTAATGATACCTCTATCTTACAAAGTTGCTTTGAGAGAAAAATATACTAAATATATATATTTAGTATATTAAAAATATACTTTCATATATGCTTGTGAAAGTTCTCTAATTAGAAGCATCCGCATCAGTTGTTCTCAAATTTTAGAGCACATGAGAGTCATCGGAGAAGCTTATTACTTGCATGGCTAGCCAGAACCTGCCTTCCGAGATGCTAGTCCAGTTAGGAACAGAGTCCAAGAATCCTCAGTCCTCAGTGCAGGCTGAACACAGAGCTGAATTTGAGAGGCTCCATTCCAGACCAGCAGGAACAGTGGTTATTGTTCACATAATTCAACCATAGGCTGCACTCCATGCAGCTCAAATCTTTATGAGTTCCACCATATTTCAAATTTCATCAAAAGCAACTGATAGTAACAGAAGGAAAGATCACCCGAAAACTGCTATGACTATCTCCAAATCCCCTGCCCTTTCCCCTCTGCTGGAAGTTGGGCTTATGGGCTGAAGCTGATCCATGAACAACACATTTTATCTCATTCATCCAATATTCTTTTAAATTTTGAAATCTTTGCCAACATGCAAAAATCAATCTACTTCACATAATAACTGGGAGATCTGAAAGCACCGGGCCCAAATTTCTGCAATTCCCTAGAGAAGAAGCAGCTACCCTCTTCAGAGTGACCCTGAATTTCACTGGTTCCCTTCCCTACCCCCCACCCTCTACCCCTCACTCATTTCTGTGGGAATTTTGCCTCCCACAGGCATCTGCTCCAGACTGTGGCTCCTCTAGTCATCAACGTGTCTCAGATTTAATCTGCCCACTCTTTGCTTAAGCAGCTTCAGCCTCTCCACCGCCACCCACTGACTCTATGACCCATGACTCGTGAACCTCTCCAACCACAGACACAGCCCCTGTGTGCTCACCTCTCCTCAGCTCCAGGCGGATGTTCTTCTTCACATCGTTGAACCAGCCAGGCACCTCTATGCGGCAGCAGTACACACCACTGTTATCTTCTTTGGTGTTAAAGATGGTCAAGGAGACATCCCCTCTCTGGATATTCCCCAGAAGTTGGTAGTTTGGCAGCTTCCTCGAGACCACCCTTGTCCCATCGGTGTAGAGAAGCTCGTCATTGCATTTGGAGTGGGGACACTGGCCTTTGCCCCAGCACATGCTGTTGCTGTTAGGAGACCAGGATGAGTATGTACAGGGCAAAGTCACCGACTGACCCCAAAACGCTCTCACGACAATCTCTGATGCAGCTGGAGCTGTGAGGAAAGATGAGAAAACCAGGTTGTGAGGTACTGAAATCTCTCAAATATGCTCTACAGGGATTGTGCAGATAGATGCTTCCAGGAAGATGAAGAGAGTCGTAGTGTATATGTTTCTTTAGCCCAAATTCTGGCCTGCCCTTCGCTGCTGCTAAGCTCCTAACTCCACACCCCTCCATCCCTCAAGTGGAAACAGCTGACCGCCTGAGTCTCTGAACACATCTCCATAGCAGATTTGCTGATTAAAAAAACTCTGACCTTGAGTACCATTCCATAAAACAATAAATTCTCCATGGAAAATCCTGACCCTTTAATCCAATTCCTCTAACTCATATAAACAGGTCCAAAACAGCACTCTACCCAGTGTATCTTAATAGGCAGTGATCACCTACTACTGTCTTGAATGCCTCAAATGGGTCTCTGTCTGTCTTCCACCCCAGAGTGTTGTGATGGCAGGGAGACAGGCTGTTGAACTATATCCTATTGTCCTTGTCTCCTTTTAGTACTGGACATAGAAATTAATTGCTCTGGACCATTTGTTGTTAGAGAATGTGAACTTAGGTGGAGTTTGTGGATTTTTTTTTTTAATGTTAGAACTGGAAAGGAATCATAGGAATTCTTTGGAAGGGCAGCTGTGACATAAAGATGCTGGCGATTAGGCTGACCATGTTAGCTATCTGAAATAGAACATGGCACCATTTTTAAAATGAGGTATCTGTGTTTCCCAACTTCAGCTGCTCATCAGCATGGCCTGGGGAGCTTGCTAAAAATACCTATTTTCTTGCCCAACCCTGAGTCAGAATCTTAGAGGCCAAGGCCCATGGAAATGTACATAACCAAGGTCTCCAGGTCGTTCTGATGTCACTGACTACCCACTCTGTTTGAGGACCACTCGACAGCCTCTTCTAAGAGAGAAGAGAATCCGTGAAAGTTTTTCACTGCTGCAAATGTTAAGCCCTCTGATTTAATTGAGCATCAGTGATTGTTCTCAATCAAACCATGCTGTTGAGAGGAGAGCCAGGCAGGCTATAGCTCCACAGTGTCAGGATGACATCCTGCTCCTCCTTGAGTACCTAGATCCTTTTTTTTTTCTAATTTTTTAAAACATCTTTATTGGAGTATAATTGCTTTATAATGGCGTGTTAGTTTCTGCTTCATAACAAGTGAATCAGCTATACATATACATATGTCCCCATATCTCTTTGCTCATTGTTTTCTTCAAGGTACGCTTCTGTAAGACTCTCCGTTCACTAACTCTGTTAACCCCGTTAGCTAAGTTGTGTAAGACATGGCCGGTAGCACCGTATTCCTCCCTGACCCTAGGTGTCAGCAACTTCCAGCTATCCTTCTCTGGAAGAAGGTGAGAATGAGCCCTAGTAGTTGCCCAGGTAGTAAGCCAAATGATGTACTTGCTGGGTTTTGCAAAGTTTGCTCTCATGATGAAAGGTCATTCCAATTCAGACCAGCCTGGAGCCTTCCCTAAACTCATCGTCTCTTTACTTTGCCACAATGGAGATGTTTCACAGATTGTATATGCTGTGGAAGCCCATTTTGCACCCCATGAAGCCAGGGAAAAAAATAATTGTCTTCAACCTCAGCTGTGATAGCGATGCAGAACACATGCACCAAACACCAATGACTTCTAAAATATGAGCTTGTCCCTATGAATATTTGGTAAATTAATAAAAAATGTGGGACAGAAGTATTTCTACTGGAGATCCAACAGTTTATTATCCCAAGTATCACAGTATAGAAAGAGGCATCCTACTACTCAATAAGGAAAGACTCAATAGAAAAAACTGGTAAAGGCAACAAACACATGAAAGAATGCTCAACATCATTAATCATTAGAGAAATGCAAATCAAAACTACAATAAGATATCATCTCACACCGGTCAGAATGGCCATCATTACAAACAATAAACGCTGGGGAGGGTGTGGAGAAAAGGGAACCTTCATACACTGTTGGTGGGAATGTAAATTGATACAGCCACTATGGAGAACAGTATGGAGGTTCCTGAAAAAACTACAAATAGAACTACCATACGACCCAGCAATCCCACTACTGGGCATATATCCTGGGAAAACCATAATTCAAAAGAGTCATGTACCACAATGTTCATTGCAGCTCTATTTGCAATAGAGAGGACATGGAAGCAACCTAAGTGTCCATCGACAGATGAATGGATAAAGAAGATGTGGCACATATATACAATGGAATATTACTCAGCCATTAAAAGAAACGAAATTGAGTTATTTTTAGTGAGGTGGATGGACCTAGAGTCTGCATACAGAGTGAAGTAAGTCAGAAGGAGAAAAACAAATACCGTATGCTAACACATATACATGGAATCTAAAAAAAAAAAGAAAAAAGAAATGGTCATGAAGA
Source organism: Kogia breviceps (assembly GCF_026419965.1). Classification (NCBI taxonomy): domain Eukaryota; kingdom Metazoa; phylum Chordata; class Mammalia; order Artiodactyla; family Physeteridae; genus Kogia; species Kogia breviceps. Next base: position 137,066,133 of record NC_081313.1, on the reverse strand, counting down.
ACCTAGGGGCAAGACAGGAATAAAGATGCAGACCTACTAGAGAATGGACTTGACATGGGGAGGGGGAAGGGTAAGCTGGGACAAAGAGAGAGAGTGGCATGGACTTATATATACACTACCAACTGTAAAATAGATAGCTAGTGGGAAGCAGCCGCATAGCACAGGGAGTTCAGCTTGGTGCTCTGTGACCAGCTAGAGGGGTGGGATAGGGAGGGTGAGAGGGAGGGAGACGCAAGAGGAAAGAGATATGGGGATATATGTATATGTATTACTGATTCACTTTGTTACAAAGCAGAAACTAACACACCATTATAAAGCAAGTATACTCCAATAAAAACGTTAAAAAAAAAAAAAGAAAAACTGGCAAAGGACAAAACAGACAATTCATAGATAAGGAAATATGAGTGATCAATAAATTTCAACTATTAGACTGGCAAAAAATTAGAATGCTGATGATATGAAGTGTTGGCTAGACTGGGAGCTGGGAAATGACTTAGCCTACTGGAGTAAACTGGAGTGAAATGGGGTGTGAATTGGTACAGCCACACTCTGGGGAAATTTGGCAGTTTCGGTTAATACTCAACATGCAAGTGACCTAGCTAAGCCTGGGCAATTTCATGGTTTGTTATTTGCTCTAGAAAAGCACAGGTGCACAAGGAAGCCTATTTGCAAATGTTTATTGCAGTGTCATATGTGTGTGAATGAAATAAACAGTGTGTATATGTGGAGTGGCTAACCTATGGCACAGTCCTTCCGTGGAACCGCAATGTACAGGATTAATAGAATTAGACGATTTATATCCATTGGCATGAAAACTCCAAGCCTTATCAACATATGAAAAGGAGAAATTTCAAAATGACATATAAAATACAAAACCATTTTAAAAATTAAATAAACCAGTTTAGAGTTTTTGTGGGCACAGACATATGAAAGTAAACGTAGAGAAAAGTGGCTGGTGGAATATACACCCAACTCATTGTGTCAGCAGCTCCATGATCAGGGGAAAGGGACTGGGGTTGAGGGCAGTAGTCAAAAGGGATTTAACTTTATAACATTTTAATTGTTCCACCAGTTGTCTCTGTATTAATCATTGGATTAAAAATTAATGTTAGGGCTTCCCTGGTGGCGCAGTGGTGGAGAGTCCGCCTGCCGATGCAGGGAACACGGGTTCGTGCCCCGGTCCGAGAAGATCCCACATGCCGCGGAGCGGCTGGGCCGGTGAGCCGTGGCCGCTGAGCCTGCGCATCCGGAGCCTGTGCTCCGCAACGGGAGAGGCCACAACAGTAAGAGGCCCGCGTACCTCAAAAAAAAAAAAGATTGTCTGGGCTTCCCTGGTGGCACACTGGTTAAGAATCTGCCTGCCGATGCAGGGGACACGGGTTCGTGGCCCGGTCCGGGAAGATCCCACATGCCGCGGAGCGGCTGGGCCCGTGAGCCATGGCCGCTGAGCCTGCGCGTCCGGAGCCTGTGCTCCGCAACGGGAGAGGCCACAGCAGTGAGAGGCTCGCGTACCCTTTAAAAAAAAAAAAAAAAAAAAAAAAAAGGGGAAGCGGAAGCAGGTGTGGCAGAAAAACACCCATCAGGCTTACACTGAGAACCTCATTCTGCCAGTTACTGCTTTTGTGCTCTTTGGAGGAAAGCCACACTAATCCTGACCTCATTATTCTCATAAGGCAAAGGGGGAAGATAATGTTCACCTCAGAAATAGTTCTCAAGTTCACAAGAGATGGAGTATTAAATGCCACATGAAATTAATAAATTATTAGCACAAATAACCAAGCATTTCTGATTTTAGAGATAGGATAAGAAACTGTTTCTTTCCAGCTGCAAAATTATCTGAAGCAAAGGAATCATTGCTATTAAATCAATTTCTCTTTTGGGGAATTACCCAGGATGGTGGGTATAACCTAGGTTCTGGTGCCAGCTTGGTTCCTTCTCTAGCTGGTGACCTTAAACAAGGCCTTTCCCCAGTCTGGGTCTCAATTTCATCATCTACAGAGTGAAGGGTTTGATCTGGCATCTTTTAAGAGCACATTCAGTTCTGATCACCAATGAGTCTGAGCAGTCACTGCCTTCTAAAATGGTCAGTTTAGAAAAGGCACAAATGAAAAACAAACAGATCATCCACCAGGTGCCACCTTCTTCAAGTAGGGTTGGAAAAGCCCACTCAGTCAGTGTCCAGCCAGTAGCCGCAAAGGTGGCCAGAGCAACTTTCAGCATCACCAAACCCTCCACACCTCCAGGTCCCAGGACAAGGTAAAGACCAGGCAAAAACAATGATAAAGAAAGGGACAGGAACTGCTTTCATTCCACTAACTCCCACAGGGTATCTGGGGAGAGAGACAATTAAATGAGCAACTACTACAGGGTGACAAGTTCTCTAATGGTGGGACTCCAGGGAGGACAGGAACTCACAGCAGAAACACTTAAACCAGTTTGGAGGCTAATGGGTAGTCAGGAAAAGCTTGACTTAGGTGGAGACCTGAGGATGTATGGAGTTCTAGAAGAAAGAAAGGCACAAAGAACAGTATGACAAAGGCTTGTTTTTCGTGGAATATAGGTGTTTTCTCACGCAGCACATTTGAAAGATTCATGTGCAGAAACTATGAACTGTTAAAACTGCAAGGGACATTAGATATCGTCTAGTTCTAGAGTCAAGGATTGTTAAAACTGGTCTTTTCCAGGTCCCTCATTTCTTCCATGAAAGGGCCATAGTCGCCAGTGTCAAAAGTTAATGACCAAGATGCAACTTCAGCTCAGCCCAGAGCATTCCACCTGTATAGCAGCATGTGAAGGTCTATACTGGTCCACACCTAGTGTGTGTACATTTGCATCATCCGAAACCTGGAAACAGTATGCAGAAAAGGTAAACCTCACCTGGATGCCTGACCCCCAGCAAAATAAAACAACCCAAGAAGCAAACAAAAACTCCTAAAAATAAAGAGAAAAATAAGGATTATAATAAGGGCTCTTAGCAGAACAAATTCCCCTGGCTCTGACTGTGCTAGGAAAACCTGCAAAGGACATTTCTTTTCCTCATGTTATCTGACCCCTTATCTCTGTGTCTCTTCTTAAATTACCATTCCTGGTATGAACATAAATACCCCTACCCTAAAACTCCCAAACCAGTCTCAAGATAAAACCTGTGTCACACAGAAAGGGAGAGACCTTCCAAACAAGAGAAGCTGAGTGGATGCAGGAGTGAAATGGGCTTCACCTTTATAGATCAGCCATGGAAATCCAGGAGGTGCCAAGCCTCCAGGGATTCCTGGATGGAAGGTCTGAGAACACTTACTCAGATAAAGCCGCCCGAGCGCAATCATCAGCCAGAGAATCAGAGGCCCTTTGGACATTTTGGTTGTTGTCAGGCCCCAGGAGTCTGTCTGTCTGTCCAAATTCCATTTCTTATATTCTGGTTAATGCTGACAGGGCGGGACCTTTAGGTTTCATTTCTCTTTTTGCCTCATAATCTTCCCTTTCCCCCTCCTGAATGGCCTTCCTCAATCTGGGATGTATGATAAAATGTGCTGAGCACTTTTCTCCGGGCCATTAGTGTGTGTGCAAACATGTGGAGGGATGGTGTGGGCGTGCATGTACTCCGTTGTTCACTCATATAGGGGGATTTCCTACACGTACATGAGCATCTATGCTTGTGTGTATGTGCACTAGTAAACTGTGCATCAGCCATGGTCCTCCTGGCTATCATGCAGCTTACAATAAAATGCAATTAACTCTCCCCTCTGGCAGTGGTTTACACACAGACTCCTCATGTGAGCCAAAGGCAAGTTAGATGGGAATTTGGCTCTGCTCCCATTCCGGGTTCTCCCTCACCCAGCCCCTGTACTCCTTGATAATAGAGAAATAAAAGCAGGGCTGCCATCAACTATCACATAAGCAAAAAACACCATTAGAGTTTACTGGGCAAGGAAAGAGGTTCCCTAGAGGAAGCATATGGTGATAGTTACCAGACAGGCTCAGGTAACAAACAAGCTCAAGGTCTGGGCCCAATTCTACCACTTGTTAGTGAAACCACTTAATGGGGAGGAGCACACAAGACAATTCATGAACTAGATTTCAGGGCTTGAACTAGATGATATTTATGGCCCTTCTGCACTCTATGGATTCAACAATATATCCAGAACCACAGAATCATTTAGAGGAGGAATCAAAACAATGCTCACCAACCAGATGTGTTTTCTAAAACAGATTTATCTCATCATCATTAGTTATTGAATGCTTAATTATATGCCAGGCACTCTGCTACATGATATAGCTGTATTACTGAATTCTCACAACCCTAAGAAATAGAAAATTTTTTTTCTATTTTAACAGATGAGGAAACTGAAGCTTAAGGGAGCTAAGCAAATGACATTCACAGCAAAAATATTGTAGAAACAGAACTTAAGCCAAGACTTTCTGATTGATCCCAAAGTCCATGGTCTTAATCACTACACCCTCCTTTGATCTGTGACTCTTATGGCATTGCACCATGAGACCAAGCATACCAGTGGCCAACTCCTACCTAGCCCCAGAGAGGGAATTTAAGGATGCACAGATGTTCTAGATTTTTTTTTTAATTTCATTTGATTGTCACCAGCCAAATGAACCTTAAACCTTCAAATTTCTCACACTGAAGGATTAGTGAAAATACAAATCTTGGGTGAGGCTCTGGAATCAGAGAACCCAGAAAACAGGGGGAAGGGATGAAAATAGAGGGATTCAAAGAAAGTCTTTTCACTGTATGTTCACTAAACTGTGAATCCTTTTCCTACCCTATTCCCAGGAAACTGGGTGATTTAATCTCTCACTAAACTGATGGCCCAAATAAAACACTCAAAGATACTGATATCTGGGTGCCCCCCAACAATATCACCCAATCCCCCTTCAATAAAGTCACCAGTGCATGAGTCTCAGGCATGCATGCAGCACTGCTAATCAGTTTTTAGGGTGTCACTTTAAGATATGAATAGACAACCAAGAATCTCCAGACATTTCAGGAAAGTCTTCTGTACGAAAAAGATGTAAAGACAACAGAGAGAGCAGAATAAAACAAGCAAACAAATAAAAAACAAACAAAAAAACCCAAAACTAGTGTCTTCCAAGAAAAAAAGAAACAGAGAAACTATAAAAAAGAAAAATCAGAGAAAAAAGAAAGAGCTCCTAGAAATGTAAAAGATTATACTTACCCCCAAATTTTATGGAAGATTTGAAAAATAAAGTTAAGGAAATTTTCTAGAAAATATAACCTATCTATGAAGTCTAATAGCTAGGGGTGTTTCAGAATATTAAAACAGAAAATTGAGAAGAGGAAATTATTAAAGAAATATTTTTCTAAATTCTCATAACTAGAAAACATGAGTCTCCAGATTGGGAGGGCCAATCAAAGGCTAAACTTCACGAATAAAAAGATCCCCACAAAAATAGTATATTATCATGAAATATAAGAATATTAGACATAAGGAGAAGATATTAAAAAGCTCCAGAGGGGGGCTTTCCTGGTGGCGCAGTGGTTGAGAGTCAGCCTGACGATGCAGGGGATACGGGTTCGTGTCTCGGTCCGGGAGGATCCCACGTGCCACAGAGCGGCTGGGCCCGTGGGCCATGGCCGCTGGGCCTGTGCGTCCGGAGCCTGCGCTCCGCAATGGGGGAGGCCGCAAAAGTGAGAGGCCCGTGTACCACACACACACACACACACAAAAAAAAAAAAGCTCCAGAGGGAAAACAAACAAAAACATATTGCATTGAAAGTATTTAGGATCAGAATTGCATTGGTCTTCTAAATAGCCAAGCTAGAAAATAATGCAGGAATGCTATCAAAACTCACAGGGGAAAATGATGGTTATATCATAATAATAGAAACTCTGGCTACTGGTTTAACACAAAATTGTAATATGACTTCCTTGGGAAGATGGGCAGACAGAAAGTAGGGTGTTGGCACTAGAGTCAAACCCTATTTGCCATTACAGGAGGTCAATACTGAATGTCCAAACTGATCAAACAATACCAGCAGAAGCCCATTATTAGTAAAATGGATGTAAAAAACTGAAGAAAAACCCAAGGAGTTCAAATTTTATGGAAAGGAGTAGGAAAGGAATTCACTATTTTTTAGTATGAAGCTTTTAAAAATAACTAGATTATTTTAAATAATTTAAAAGAATTTATTTGTTATTTACAATACATTTATTTTTTTAAATGCACATATTGAGAATACCTAGCACTCAGATCTTAGTTTCCAACACTACTCTCCAACAAAAGGAACTACAGCTCCTTGGGAAAATGGCTGATTCTAGGACTGAGGCAGGAAATATTTAAGATCTGTCTGGAGCATCTTGCAGTGCTAGGAAGTAGGGAAATGCTGGGGGTGGGCGGCAGGAAGAATTACAATTTAAAGCTGTTAAAGGGACAAAGGAGACAACTGAAAGAGTTCCTAAAGACCGGAGCTAGAACAAACTTAACAACAAAATAAATAAAGTAGTACTAGATTATAACCCAAAGTAGATAAGATATCTATGAGTCCATACTGGTATAATAATTGAATCAATACATATGTGGGGGAGAAGAGACAAATCTTCTTCACAGAAGAATTCCAAGTAATTTATGTAGATACTCCCTCCTCAAGGAGGTGAAGCAAAACTCCCTTCCTCATGTGTGGGCTGGACACAGTGATTTTCTACCAAAAAAATACAGTGTGGAGAGGGAGTAAAAAAGACTAACTTTACAGTGGAGAACACTGACAAACACTGCCTCAGGCAGGCAATCAAGATCAGCATCAACAGAGACAAGTCATATTGATAGTATGCAAGATGTGAGGTAAATGGCACTTTACCTCTGCAGTCTCCTCCCAAGAACCCAGAGCCTAAGTCTAGTTATGAGAAAAACATCAGACACAGCCCAACTGAGGGGCATTCTACAAAGTATCTGGCAAGTGTTTCTCAAAACTTCAAGGTCATCAAAAATAAGAAAGGTCTGAAAAACTTACAGCTAAGAGGAGCCTATGGAGACATGATAACTAAATGCAATGTGGTATCCTGAATGGGATCCTGGAAGACAAAAAGGCCATTAGGTAAAAACTAAGGAAACTTTTGGACTTTGGTTAATAATAAGTATCAATGTTCATTCACTAATTGTAAAAAATACACCACACTAATGGAAGATGTTAACAATAGGGAAAACTAAGTATTGGTTATATGGGAACTCTCTGTATTATCATCACAATTTTTCTATAAATCTAAGGCTGTTCTAAAATACATGAAGTTTATTATTAAAGAAGTACATATACCTTTATTTTAGAAATGAAAATGCTAATAGTAATTTGGTATCTGGAAGGGGTCACACACTGGAAAAAAGAGACTAAGCTTCGTTGTCTTCTCTTCCTAAAATGGGATCAGTGGACACGCTTCAGGAAATTCACAAATATCCTAATATTGGATGGTTCATTTGTCTCATTGTATTAAAGCATACTCTTCTTCGGAGAGGGGCGATAGCAGTCCTAGATACTCCATGTGTTTGCCACCTTCTTTTTCGATGTATGGAGTCTGCCTCTGGAGAACCTGTTCCCCCTCTTTCTCAGTCAACAAAGTGCAGTTGGCATTGATTTTATTTGTGGTGATTGGCTCAAGGATGGACAGGTGACCCAAACAAAGCCAAGGATACACAGTCTTGTCACATTTACTAGAGCTTTTGAGAAACAGGGACTCTCCCTCTTTGCCGCTGGTCTTTGAACTGTGAGGACATGAGCCTGAAGCCAATGTTAGTCATCGTACAGCCAATGGGTGAAGGCTGCCTGATAAGAGAACCAATCAGGCACAAAGCAAGTGGAGACATAGAGAAACCATGGTTTGAGGCCCTGAATCAAGGCACATCAGTGTGCCAGTAAATTCCCTTCAGGGCTTCAGCAATTTGTGTTGAGTCTTTTGTCATTTGGAATCAAAAGACCCCAAGTCTACCTCTACATAGTGGTAATTTGGCTGGATGACTAAAGTTTTCCCAGTCTTAAGAGTTTACACTATTATCTAGTCCAACTACGTGCCTCACCAAACACATACTTCACCCCAGCTAGTATCTGACACCTATTATACCCTAGGTGTGTGGAAACTCTTCTAGGCTCTGGGCTCTGGGAGTAAAGACAAATAAGACATAGATTTTACCCTTAAGGACCTGATAGGTTCATCTTTAGGCAGAGGCGCTGCTCTTATCAGGTCCCATTCTAAAGATAAGGCCACAGAGGATAAAAGTCTTTTAAGTAATAGAAAGAAAATAGAATCCAAGTTTTCTGATAAAGGGCTCTTTGTGGTAGCCAGTAATTCCTCTCTGGTTAAATATAATCCCACTCATTCATTTTTATTTCTTCATTTCTTCATCATTATTGCAGGGATCAGCAAACTATGGCCCATTATCCATTTTTATAAATAAAGTTTTATGGCAACACAGCCATGCCCATTTGTTTACCTCTTGTCTATGGCTGCTTTCACACTGCAATGGCAGGGTTGAGCAAATGCAGCAGATACTGTATGGTCCACACAGCCAAAATGTTTACTATCTGGTCTTAACAATAAAATACTGTCAGCCTCTGAATGATATCTTGAGTTCTTGCAATGTGCCAGGCTGCAATGTTATACCAGCCATTCTTGTCCTCAATAAGCTCACAGGCTAGTGTTTCCTAGTGAGAGACAAGCAAGTTAACAGACAATAAAGCACATTTTGATAAGATGAGACAGGGAGAGGATGGAACACTATGGGAGTGTTAGGAAAAGATTCCTAGTGTTAAAGGTGGAAGAAAAGAGCCAAGGACACTTTCTAAGTCTAGACCTAGAGGACATTGGAGAGGATTGGGGCGGGGTAGAAAGAATTTCAGGCAGGGGGAGGAGCCTATACATTTCAGTGGTGATAGGCGCAAGGCATTTCAGACTAACTGAAGAATTTGAGCTTTTCAGTTGTTTATTACATTGTTAAAACTTGAATCTTGGAAAAGAAAGGCAAGGGAAAGATCACTAATTTACCATCCTTTCAAAGCCTGATACATGGGGTCAAGCGTCTGCTTGCATACTTTCTTCCAAGTAGTCCATTCTACCTCCATACAGCCCTAGTTATTAGGAAAATGGAAAGGAATTAACATTCACTAAACTGCAGCTATGTGCTAAGTACTGCGTTGTTCACATATATTCCCAACCACAAACCTGTAAAGAAGTATTATCTTTTACACTATTTATGCAAGGAAAGAGAGGTAGGAAATGTTAAAAATTTAACTCACAATATAGCTTTTGTTGTCTAGTATATTAGCTAGAGCTTCTTTGAGGACAAGGACAGAGGGTCACTCATATTACCCCAGGGAAGAGGGGACTCCTGACAAGGGCACTCATGGTCTGGAATGCCTACCCCATCAGGAACCTCCAAGGCATCACTTGCTCTGCTCTTCTCTCAGGTGTCTCTTTCTGCTCAACAGTGAACCTCTCCCCATGACCAGTTTCCTCATGACTTCAGCTTGTTCCTGGTCCACATCACACACCCCAGACCCAAGCGCTCTCTGCGACCCTCAATTCAGCTCTCTGAGTTGGTTGACTCATTCTCTCCATTATAAATTCCACAGCCCTGAAAGAGAACTCAAGTTCCTCCATTTCTCATTTCCCATGTCAGGCCTTAGGTTGTAGTTCACTGGCAGGTCTGTGGTTGGCACCCTAGGATCATGAGAAGAAAGACCCCACTGTGCAGAATACAATCATTCCATTTGCAATTTGAGCGATGAGGGCTATGAATGGGGTACAGCCCCTCAGAACTGGTTGGGGTGAAGCAGCAATGACTAAGAACTCTAACACAAATAAGAATTTGTATGTTTGTCACCAAAATAGACAGTTGAATCACTTAGGAATTCATTCAAATGTGAGCAACAGAGAATCCAATTCACAGAAGCCTAAACATAAAGGGTTTGTTTTTTCCTCTCATAACAAGACATCTGGATGTAGGCAACCCACAGATTCAAAATTATCAAGGACCCAGGCTCTTTTCTTTCTGTTCTCTCTTATTCATTTGTCACAGCATAGTCACGGTAGGGTTGACGTACTTCTGAACGTCAGGTTCATCTTTGGGAAGGGGAAATGAGAGTCAAAAGTTCTCACATCATTGTTCCGTGAATTTCATTGGGGAAAGGAAGACCTTCTAAGCAGTCTTCCTCTTATAACTTATTATCCAGAACAAGGCTACCAGCCAGTTCTCAAATCCAACCTATGAGATGTCTATGACTAGTTTAGACGAATCAGGGACATCCCCTGAGCCTGGGGTAGGGACTTGGGGTCTCTGAGATCAAGGGACGCTGTATGCTCATTTCCTGAAAAAGTAGTAGAGTTCTATTAGGAAAAAGAAAGGCTGTTAGTTGAGCAGCGAACAGCAACTGCTCTAACAGAACACTCCTCCAAGACAAGAGACCTGTATATGCACCCCCTCCAGCTGGCCCATTGTTTCCAGTAGATAACACGTTCTTGTTGAGTCAATGAATGAATGAATGAATGAATGAATATTTTGAGTCATGAAAGACAGAAACTAATACAAAGTAGAAAGAAGACCATGGTGGCTGTCAGGAGATACAAACATTTCAAAAATCTCTGTGAGACCTTGTCTCACCTCTCTGAACCTCAATTTCTTCATCTATAAAATAAGATTGAATAGTCCATTCACCATAAAGTTGATTTGGGGATGAAATGAGACTACTTATGGGTAAGTTGTTTGAAATCATAAAGAATTAGGAAATATTGTTTCAACTTACAAGCAATGGAAACAAAGATAGGAGGAAACTGGCCCGAGTCAATAGGCCTTAGAACTCATTCTTGCAAGGGAGAACTCCACAAATAGAAAAGGAGAAATGGAAATCCCCCAGGGATTTCCTAGTTGGTCCAAATGTAGTGAAATCACTACTTCCAGGTTACACTGTATTGTGGAATCACAGATGCATATAGCTGGCTGCCTGTGGCAACTGAGCTCCATTTGATTCCATAGAGCTTAGAGGTAGTTGTTTTTACAAATATTTCAGCTAACTTCAGGCACACGGTGAAGGAGCATGCCCCACCTCATGGTGTCAGATTCTACCACCAGACTTCATTTGGCCAGTGCGTGTGGGCAGGAGTGTCTTGGTTCACCTGCAGGTGGAAGCCTATAAGAACTGGTGTACAATTCACTACTTTCCCTCCCCTGACAGGGCAACTGGCTCCAAACAGTGAAAGCTCCACAAGCCTGAGTCCCAGGGTGACAATCACATCAAGCAGGAACCCCTCTCCCGATGACCCTCCATGGAAGCAAGCAGAAACAAGACTGCATTGTTCTAAACCACTAAATTGTTTCACTGCAACGTAATGTCATGTACCCTAATACCACCGCAGTGGTGTGGAAACAGCAACAAGGAGGGGTTAAAAACATTCTTTGAAGAGAGCCAGTCCAGGATTGGAGGCTCTGACACTAGTCCCGTGGCCTACCTCTCTACACCCTTAGCCTTGCTCATGTTCGTCTATCAGCCTAGATCTGTGGTTCTCAGATCTGGCTGCACCTTCAAATCACAGGAGGAATTTAAAATACATGCCCAGGTTCTACATCAGACATTGTGATTTCATTGGTCTTCGGGGGGGGGGGGGCGGTGCCTAGGCACTGGTATTTTTTTAAGCCAAATGCACAGCTAGGTTAGAGAGCTACTTGTCTAGAATTCCTTAATGTTATTTAACTGGTTCACCCTTTAACACTCAGACTGAATCTTCTCCAAAAAGTCTTCCTGAGTCCAAAGTTCCCACTTGAGCTCCAGTAGCAACCTGGGCACATGTGATCTCTGTAATTAGAACATCACATAAGATTATCCATTTCCACATCTACTTTCCAAACAGAGTGTGATCTCCCAGAACACAGGGACTGTACTAAAATCTTCCTGTAGCCCCAACACCTAGATCCTGGCATCATGCTATATATCAAGGTATATATGCAATAAATGCTTATTTATTTAAACAGAGAAAATACCACTTGATTAAAACTAAGAAACCAATGGCAACCTCTGAGAAAACAGCTTTAATAGAACTTGGAAGAAATGACAACCATTCTAAACTGAGAAGTGAATGTGAAAGTAAGTTATTTGAAGATGTTGTCTTGTCAAGAGAAATAGAAAGGCAGATGATGGTGGTCAAGAGAATGGGTCATTTTTAGGAAGGGAAAAAAGCCAATTTTGTAGGATTGGGAATGATATCTTTCAAAAGGAAAAGTGTGTTTCAACAGAAAAGTATAATTTTTGTTAGTCAAGGATTCAGAAATAGGAGAAGGAGGTGGAGAAAAGAGCACAGGTATACAAAATGGCAAAAATGGTTATTTCTATGTGGTGAGGTTTGGGTGATACTTTTTTCTCTTCCAACAGGTGCTCAATAGGTACTTCTCTGTGTGAGTGAATATGTATAATTTTTCACAGGTGAAGAGTTGAGTTCATTGTACAGTTTAAGGCACAATATCATCTCAAGTCTGTTAAGCCTTCTCATATTTTCCCTTATATCTCCACATCTACCCCAATTTTTCTTTAATGTATTGTGTGTCATTGGATATATAAGTATCCTTGAAAGATACATAGTATTGCTTTGTATACTTTTTTTCAAACTCACAAAATGTTTTGTTATAGATCTCATTCTGCTTCCTTGTTTACTCAACCCTGTATTCTTGAGCTCTGTGTTACCATATGTACATTTATCTTATAGTTTCTAACTGCTGCATAATATACCATTGTAGGCATATCCCCTATTATAGTCATCCCTTCTCTTAATGATGAACACCTAGTTTACCTCCAACTCCTGGCTAACACTAAAAACATTTCAATGAACCTCATACATGTCCTGACATGGACCTGAGAAAGAGTTTTTTAGGGGTTGGTATCCAGACAAGGGATTGTTAAATTATAGGCTAGTCGCACACTTAATTTCAACACATGCTGCCAAATCTCTCTCCAGCACAACTGCACAGTTTTATGCCTACCGGATGTGCATGTGAATTTTGTTTCCCCACATCCATGCTAACAATACGATCCTTCTATAATTTTTGCCATGCTGATAGATGTAAAGTGCTACTTTGTTCCCTTTGGATTTCTTTGATTACTAGTGAGTTTAATCATCCCTTCACTTACTGTAACTGTTTCTGTTTCCCCTTCAGTGTGCTGACTTCTCTTATCTTTGCCCATTTTTCTAATTGTTTCCTTTCTCTCTCTCAGTGTGTGTGTGTGTGTGTGTGTGTGTGTGTGTATTGTCATCTCTGAACATTACAAGTGATTCCTTCTGCTCCATCATCCCTCTGACAACTTTGTCAGTTGAATATGTCATTGAAATGAGAACCTTAATAATGATATATTAAAATCCATCAAGCTTTATCCTCATGGCTTCTACCTTGAAGGTCTTATTTAAGAGTTCTTTTTCCACTCTAAAATTACTATAATACCTGCCTATATTTTTTTCTATTAAGTGTATAGTTTTACGTTTGAAATTGGTCTTTAATTCCTCTGGAGTTCACCATATATATGGTATGACGTAGGGATTCAACATTATTTTGTCTATATAGTAAGCTAGTTTTCTCACTACTCTCTGCTAAATGTCCATTCTTTCTTCAATGATTGGTGATGCCATCTCTATTATAAGCTATGTAGAATATTAGACAAGTAGGTAAATATGTGTGAATGTGTTTGTGTTCTATGCTGTTTACTCTGATGCACTGGGGTTTCTTGTTCTTGTTGTTGGTGGTGTTGAACATTCTTTATTATATCAGCTTTGTATCAGAACTTAATATTAAGAAGGGTGACTCTAAACTCTCCCACTTCCTTTGGTCTTATTAAAAGCTTTTTTTAAACTATTTTATATTTTATACTTCCATGAAAATTCTAGATTCAATGGTTGAGTACTTAAAAAGATCCTGTTAAGATGGGAGGTGGGCAAAAGGGGTAAAATGTGGTCAGAAGTCCAAACTTCCAGGTATAAGATAAATCAGTTCTGGGCTTCCCTGGTGGCGCAGTGGTTGAGAGTCCGCCTGCCGATGCAGGGGACACGGGTTCGTGCCCCGGTCTGGGAAGATCCCACATGCCGAGGAGCGGTTGTGCCCATGAGCCATGACCGCTGAGCCTGCGTGTCCAGAGCCTGTGCTCCGCAACGGGAGAGGCCACAACGGCGAGGGGCCCGCGTACCACACACACACACACACAAAAGATAAATCAGTTCTGAGGATGTAATGTACAACATGGTGACAAAATTTAACAATATTGTATAGCTGAAAGTTGCTAAAAGAGTAAATCTTAAGAGTTCTCATCACAAGAAATAAATTCTAACAATGTAAGGCGATGCATATTAACTAAACTTATTGTGCTAATCATTTCATGATATATACAAATATCTAATCATCATGTTGTACATTTAAAACTAATACACACACACACACAAAAAAAAACTAATACAATACTATCTGTTATTTATATCCCAATAAAATTGGAGGAAAAAAAGAATCTGTTAGAGTTTTATTGAATAAGCTTGAATGATCTGATTAAGGAAGAAATGATATCTTAATAAATATTAAGTCATTCAATCCATGAACATAGTACATCAGGTTTTCTTGTGTTCCACGACAGAGTTTAACATTTTTCTTCATACAGGTTTTGTGCATCCTTGATTAGTTTAATGACTACATTATACTTTCTATAGCTAATGTGATTTATATCTTATATTTTCTAGACAATTATCGCTGAGATAGCAATTGCTGTTGGCATCTTAGCTACTTTCTATTTTGCATCCAAGTAACATGGATTACTGTTTTAAAAAATTTTATGAAACAAAAGGGGGAAAAAGAACACACATGAAAAGTTTGCCTTTATAGGAATAAGGCTATTTCTTCTTCTATATCAGGAAGAGTGACACAAGAAAGGTCAAAGAAATAGGAAAATGTAGTGGATTAATTGAGGGAAGTTGATTAGTTCATTCCTCAAATAGAAATAATCCTGATGGGTTCGAACTTCATCCCTTGAAGAAAGAAAATACCTTTCTGTTAGAAAAACCCGGGTCAGTCATTGTGTATCAAGGAGTTACTGGGGCAACAACTCTTTTCAAGAAGAGTTACAAAATACAAGAACTGAACAACTGAAACTTTAGAGCAAAAAAGAAAACTAAGATCAGAATGAAACATAAACAATACATCTCCACCTACATCCTCATCTATAAAATGAGGAGACTGTACTAAATGATATCTAAACTTCCTTCTACTTCAAGTCTCTGAAAATATTCCTTTTAGAAAATGAAACATGGGAGTGAAAAAATAATTTTAAGTGCAAATTAATCTCCTCCATTGACTTTCCTATTCTATTGGTTCTTCTGGCAAAGAGGCTTTGAGAAGAGTTCTTTTTTAAAAAAATTTTTTTGAATTGTATTTTTTTATACAGCAGGTTCTCATTAGTCATCAATTTTATACACATCAGTGTATACATGTCAATCCCAATCGCCCAATTCATCACACCACCACCACCACCCCACCACCACTTTCCCCCCTTGGTGTCCATACGTATGTTCTCTACACCTGTGTCTCAATTTCTGCCCTGCAAACTGGTTCCTCTGTACCATTTTTCTAGGTATGACATATATGCATTAATATATGATATCTGTTTTTCTCTTTCTGACTTACTTCACTCTGTATGACAGTCTCTAGATCCATCCATGTCTCAACAAATGACCCAGTTTCATTCCTTTTTATGGCCGAGTAATATTCCATTGTATATATGTACCACATCTTCTTTATCTGTTCGTCTGTCAATGGGCATTTAGGTTGCTTCCATGACCTGGCTATTGTAAATAGTGCTGCAATGAACATTGGGGTGCATGTGTCTTTTTTAAAAAATTTAATTAATTTATTTATTTTTGGCTGTGTTGGGTCTTCGTTGTGGTGCACGGGCTTCTCATCGCAGTGGTTTCTCTTGTTGCAGAGCACAGGCTGTAGGCACATGGGCTTCAGTAGTTGTGGCACACAGGCTCAGTAGTTGTGGCATATGGGCTTAGTTGCTCCACGGCATGTGGGATCTTCCTGGACTAGGGCTCGAACCCGTGTCCCCTGCATTGGCAGGTGGATCCTTAACCCCTTGGGCACCAGGGAAGTCCCAACATGTGTCTTTTTGAATTATGGTTTTCTCTGGGTATATGCCCAGTAGTGGGATTGCTGGATCATATCGTAATTTTATTTTTTGTTTTTTAAGGAACCTCCATACTGTTCTCCATAGTGGCTGTATCAATTTACATTCCCAGCAACAGTGCAAGAGGGTTCCCTTTGAGAAGAGTTATTCTTTATGGGAAACTCAAGAGGAATAAGTTTAGTGCATGTGACTGCACAGAGACAATTTGAGAATGGACACTTGGGGAGAGAACTGGATTATTTTTATCACTGTCATTGAGGCTGGTTACTGAACTGGCTCCTTCCCTTTCATCAGTTCTACCCCCACTTTAATACTGAAGCACTTTTCAACAGGGTCCATGTATTTTAAGAGTTTTCTAGCTTGGGAAGAGAAGAGGAAGACGGAGAAGTGAAACCTCTGGAGTTGCATTGTTAAAGAAAGCTTGTTCTTTCAGACCCTTTCCTGCCAAAATTTTACTCAAAGTTCCTCTTTTGTGAGGTAAGACTTATTTTTTTCCTTCATATTCAAATAAAAAAAATTTGTGACAAAGTACAAAACCCATCACTGGAGTATCTTGAAGAACAGGTATATTTTTTCACTTAGATGAGCTCCATGCCTCCACCAATACAGCAGGTCCAATCCCCTTACCAACATCTCCAGTGTAACTTGGAAATAAACCAAAGTTATGCTTTTGAAGAACAGTAAATCTTAAATCAAATGACCATCTCAAAATGCAAAAATACAGTTTAGAAATAGGTGGAGATACAAATAAGTTATTAAAAACAAATTCAAGACTCTTGCTAATAATAACACAAAACTGAAAATAACCTGAGTGGCACGTGCCATTGAAATGAAGAGTTAGACTGAATCATCCATATAAAGATTCAGCAACCATTTACAAGAATGTTACAGGTGTATCCTTATTGATGTAAAATGATCTCCATGACAGAAGTGAGGAAAATGACTCATGATTGAGTGTGACAATCAAGATACAAATGATTATGCACAATCTTAACCCATTTTCTAAGAAGAAACACACACATACACAGACACAAGCCTGAAGTGATATAAAAGATGTTAACAATGTCCTCCTCTGAGCAGAGGAAACAGGAGATTTTTGGTTCCTTTTTCCTTCATAATCTATATTTTAAAATTTTGTGTAACAATTAGCTTATGTTCTTCTATTAAAGCAAAAGACTTAAAAAGAAAGAAAACAAAACAAACGAAGACGAGTAAGTACTGGAGACACATGGCCCAGTCTCAGCATGTCACAAGCCTAATAGAAAAGTCACCAAACTTTGTTCATGCCTCAGTTTCCTTACCTGTAAAGTAGGAAGAGCTGTCTTCCTCTGGCACAGAGTTTTTGTGATACCAGGACACCCTCCCACAAACAATTAGTAATAAGTTAAACATACGTTTGCTGTGAGGCTTAGCAATTCTACTCTTAGGTATTTACCAAAGAGAAATGAAAACATGTCCACACAAAGACTTATACATAAATGCCC
The DNA here is from genome assembly GCF_026419965.1 of Kogia breviceps. Lineage (NCBI taxonomy): Eukaryota > Metazoa > Chordata > Mammalia > Artiodactyla > Physeteridae > Kogia > Kogia breviceps. The sequence continues at coordinate 137,048,493 of NC_081313.1, read as the reverse complement.
ACAGCATTATTCTCAATAGCCAAAAACTGAAATATTCATATATTCTAAAATTCTAAAATGCTAATCAGCAATAAAATAAAAAAGAACAAACTACCATACATGCAACATGAATATCAAAACTATTATGCCCGGTGAAAAATCTAGACTGAAAAAAGAAGAAAAACCATGTGACAGACAGCAGAGACAGCAGATCAGTAGATCAGTAATTGATCAGTTGAGGCTGGAAGTATGGGGAGGGGACAGGTATTGCCTGCACAGAGGTACAGGGGAACTCACTGGTGTGATGGAAATGTCTGCATCTTGAATGTGGTGGTATTTACATAATTGTACGCAGTTGCCAATATGATATATGCTTAAAATGAGTGAATCTTATTGTATGTAAATTACACCTCAATAAAGCACACAGCAGAACTTAAGAAAAAACACTATCCAGTAAAGTATGTGAAAATATGTTATAAAATGTAAACCTCTATAGAAATAAAGGAATTTTTCTTAACAGCACTTCTATTAAAACTAAACAAAGGGGCTTCCCTGGTGGCGCAGTGGTTGAGAATCCGCCTGCCAATGCAGGGGACACGGGTTCGTGCCCTGATCCGGGAAGATCCCACATGCCGCAGAGCGGCTGGGCCCATGAGCCATGGCCACTGAGCCTGAGCGTCCAGAGGCCTGTGCTCCGCAACGGGAGAGGCCACAACAGTGAGAGGCCCGTGTACTACAAAAAAAAAAAAAAAAACTAAACAAAGTACAAAGAAACAACATTGGAATGCATTCAGCTAATGACAATTTCCCTTTGATAAACGGGGGAGTGTGTATAAGCAAAGAGAAAAAAGAATTGCTATCTGTTCCTTTGATTTCTTTTAGCTGTGTTAAACTTTACATAACAGTTCCAGGGAAAACATATATCCTATAAATTACTTTAATACTGTTCTCTTCTAAATACTTAATTGGAAAGTAGAGGGAAGAAAGGAGAGTAGGAAAAAAACTCCTCAGCTTCAGCCCCAAATCCTGCCATTGGAAACATAGCAAAACAGCTATATTAAATATTTGGAAAACCTTCAAGTCCACACTTTGCCTTTCTAATGGTACTTTGGAGAAACTAAGTCTGAGAATTGTTCATTCCTTGCCTGAAGACACATGCCAACAGGTGGTAGAGCTAGACTTTACTGGCGGGTTAGAGCCTGGACACCGGGTCACCACCTCACCTCAAACAAATGCTCCCAATAAAAATACAGTAAGAGCCAATGAGGGGATGGTGAGAGGTCTGGGAGGAGGAAGTCCTTTGGAAATAAGAAATGGGAAAGGTGGGATGGCTACACAAGAACAAGGAGCCCAAAGGGGAAATGGCAAGGTGCTGGAAGTCACATCCTCTTTCACAGCTGTGGCCTGGCTGGCCTCTGGTGCCCCTGACCATGGCATGGGGGAGGGGTAGCCTCATGACACAGTCTGGACTGTGCCTAGGGTGACCATCCAGTGTGTCTCAGTCACGGGGTGGGCATTCATGTGCTGAGGGCTCCCTGAATCTAAGGGTTGAAAAGAAGCAGATACACGCTGTTTTACATGTTGTATCTAATTTGCCTTTTTCTTCCTTCCCCAGGTTTCTGGACTTCTAATATAAAAACACACTGAACACAGCCAGGCGTTCCATCTTTGAAGAAGGTGGTATGAAGGAGCTAAGGAACCTGCAGGAAACCACAGAGTTTTACATCCTCTTTACACCATTCTATTTCTGGGATGCTTTTTAAAGATAATTTGCATTAATTTAATATTAGCATTATTACAAAGCAATGCGTGATCATTAGGTATCTCTCTTTTCTTTATTTCCTACAAAGAAAAACAGGACAAGTAGCTTATGATGCCATCCCTAACTGATAGTGTTATGCTGTAGATCCTGCCAGTCATAATCACCCAGAGCATATATATGCTTTGGTGACCAGCTTTTATCATTTACTGCGCCATGAACATGTTTCATAGTCTCAAATTTTAATTTAAACCCTCTTTTATATGTCTTCAGGATTGGCTGCACACTGTAAGGATATGTCTTAATTCATTTAAATAAGTCTCCTTTACTGGATAGTTAGGTAACCCCTCCAAATTTGTAGCTATGAGAAATAGCACTTTAAGAACATGACTTATGAAGTATATTTTTTACTTTAATAAACAGAATAATTATTTGTACTATTTACATACATAGTCTTCCATGGTAATGTTAAAGTTACCATTTTCTTCAAATGCCCCTCAAAATAACACAATTTGCCCTCCTATTTTTTTTTTTTTTTTGCGGTACACGGGCCTCTCACTGCTGTGGCCCCTCCCGCCGTGGAGCACAGGCTCCGGATGCGCAGGCTCAGCGGCCATGGCTCACGGGCCCAGCCGCTCCGTGGCACGTGGGATCCTCCCAGACCGGGGCATGAACCCGCGTCCCCTGCATCGGCAGGCGGACTCTCAACCACTGCGCCACCAGGGAAGCCCATGCCCTCCTAATTTTTAACAAAAATATTGAAATTGGATCTAATCAAGCATTTGGCCCTAACTTCCAGTTTATAGGGAATGAAACAATCTGAAAAACCCACAATGTGGGACATCTCACAGAACAAGCCATCTAGTTTTTCAACAGGTCAGAGGCATGAGAAAAGGGAGAAGTCACTGTTCTAGATGACAAGAAACTTAAAAGACAAAACAACAAAATGTAACCTAAGGGTCTTATTTGAATATTGATTTGAATCACTCAGTTATAAACAGATACATGAGAGAAATCATTAAAGAAATATGTACTGATTTTAAAGAGTTACCACTAATATCTTAGGTGCAATAATGGTAATTACACACAAAGTTTATTTTATATTTTAGAGATGTATACTGAAATGCTTAATAAGTAAATGGCCATCATTTAAAAAAGTATCCTTGTCCCTAAAAATGTCTAGAACTAAGAGCAAAGAAATGGAAATTACAAAAATGAGCCAAATGGCAATCAGGGGATTGAAAAATATGACAAATAAAATAACTGAAATAAAAGCTAGATGGATGGGCTCAATATTAGAGTGGAGATAATAGAGGAGAGAAGGAGAGAACTTGATGACAGATTAATTTACCCAATCTGAGTAACAGAGAGAAAATAGATTGAAAAATAATTCTCTAAGAATCTGAGAAAGCTTCAAACAAGGGAAATTAAAAAATAATTCCACACCAAGAAAAATCATAGTCAAATTTCTGAAATTACAAAGAAAAAATCTTGAAAGCAGCTAGAGAGATATGATGTTTATTTATGGAGAAACACCAATTTTAGTGATAGAATTTCTCATCTGACAACATGGAGGCCTAAAAAAGTGGTACAATATTTTGAAGTGACAAAAGAAAACAACTGTCAAACATGAATTCTGTGTCTGGCAAAAATATTTCCAGGACCAAGGGGGAAAATAAAGACAGTCTCAGATGAAAGAGAATCTGTTGCTAGGAGACCTACTGTAACAGGATAACTTACAAAGTTGTCTAAATAAAAAGGAAATAATAAATGAAGGAATCTTAGAATATCAGAGAAAGGAAAGATGATAAGCAAAAATACTGGTGAATACAACAGGCTTCACTCCTGTTGTTTTATAAATCATCTTCAAAGTTGAACAAAATTCATAACACTATCTGCTGTTGTTCTCAATTTACATAGAGGAAATATTTCAGACAATCATATTAGAAATAGAAGAAGGTTAAGGAAGTTCAAGTTTGTACACTTCACTCAAACTGGTAAAATAATGACACAAGTAGACTGTGATAAGTTATGCACGCATAATACAATACATAGAGAAACCACTAAAACGCTATACAAAGAGACACACTCAAAAACACTATAGAGAATTATCACTACTGTACCCCTCCCTCCCCACGGCCAGAGTGAGCAAGAGTGTCCGAATGAGCCGCTGATTTAACCCCTTCTTGTCTAGGTGGGGAACAGACGTCTGTGGGAGACCTACACGCAGAGGTGGGGCCAAAACCAAAGCTGAACCTCAGGAGCCATGTGAACAAAGACGAGAAAGGGAAATCTCTCCCAGCAGCCTCAGGAGCAGCATATTAAATCTCCACAATCAACTTGATGTACCCTGCATCTGAGGAATACCTGAATAGACAACGAATCATACCAATATCGACGCAGTGGACTTTGGGAGTAACAGTAGACTTGGGGTTTGCTCACTGTGACTGATTTCTTTCTGATTTTTATGTTTCTCATAGTTTGGATTTTAGCGTGTGTTACCATTGGTGGATTTGTTTATTGGTTTCCTTGCTCTCTTTTTTATTTTTTTAAAATAAATTAAAAAAAATTTTTTTTTTCTCACTCATTTTTTTCCTTCTTTTTTCTCCCTTTCCTTCTGAGCTGTGTGGTTGACAGGGTCCTGGTGTTCCAGACTGAGCCTCTGAGGTGGGAGAGCTGAGTTCAGGACACTGGATCACCAGACACCTGCCAGTGCCACGTAATATCAACCAGAGAGAGCTCTCCCAGAGATCTCCATCTAAACACTAAGACCCAGCTCCACCCAACGGCCAGCAAGCTCCAGTGCTGGATGCCCCATGCTAAACAATTAGTGAGACAGGAATACAACCACACTCATTAGCAGAGAGGCTTCCTAAAATCATACTAAGTTCACAGGCACCCCAAAAGACACCACTGGATGCAGCCCTGCCCACCAGAAAGACAAGATTCAGCCCCACCCACCAGAACACAGGCACCAGTCCCCTCCCCCAAGAAGCCTACACAAGCCACTGAACCAAACTCACCCACTGGGGGTAGACACCAAAAACAATGGGAACTAGGAACCTGCAGCCTTCTTAAAGGAGACACCAAACACACCAAGTTAAACAGAATGAGAAGACAGAGAATTATGCAGCAGATGAAGGGGCAAGGTAAAAACCCACCAGACCAAACAAATGAAGAGGAAATAGGCAGTCTACCTGAAACAGAATTCAGAGTAATGATAGCAAAGATGAACCAAAATCTTGGAAATAGAATGGAGAAATACAAGAAAGGTTTAACAAGGACCTAGAAGAACTAAAGAGCAAACAAACAATGATGAACAACACAATAAATGAAATTTAAAATTCTCTAGAAGGAATCAATAGCAGAATAACTGAAGCAGAAGAAAGGATAAGTGACCTGGAAGATAAAAGAGTGGAAATAACTACTGCAGAGCAGAATAAAGAAAAAAGAAAGAAAAGAATTGAGGACAGTCTCAGAGAATTCTGGGACATTAAACACATCAACATTCAAATTATATGGGTCCCAGAAGAAGAAGAGAAAAAGAAAGTGTCTGAGAAAACATTTGAACAGATTACAGCTGAAATTCCCCTAACATGGGAATGGATACAGTCAGGCAAGTCCAGGAAGCACAGAGAGTCCCAGGCAGGATAAACCCAAGGAGCAATATGACAAGACACATATCAGTCAAACTATCCAAAATTAAATACAAAGAAAAAATATTAAAAGCAGCAAGGGAAAAACAACAAATAACATGCAAGGGAATCCCCATAAGGTTAACAGCTGATCTTTCAGCAGAAACTCTGCAAGCCAGAAGGGAGTGGCAGGACATATTTAAAGTGATGGAAGGGAAAACCTACAACCAAGATTATGGTACCCAGCAAGGATCTCATTCAGATTCGATGGAGAAATTAAAACCTTTACACACAAGCAAAAGTTAAGAGAATTCAGCACCACCAAACCAGCTTTACAACAAATGCTAAAGGCACTTCTCTAGGCAGGAAACACAGAGAAGGAAAAGACCTACAATAACACACCAAAAACATTTAGGAAAATGGTAATAGGAACATACATATCAATAATTACCTTAAATGTAAATGGATTAAATTTTCCAACCAAAATACATAGACTGGCTGAATGCATCCCAAAGCAAGACCAGTATATATGCTGTCTACAAGAGACCTCCTTCAGACCTAGGCACACATACAGACTGAAAGTGAAGGGATGGAAAAAGATATTCCATGCAAATGGAAATCAAAAGAAAGCTGGAGTAGCAATTCTCATATCAGACAAAATAGACTTGAAAATAAACACAATTACAAGAGACAAAGGACACTACATAATAATCAAGGGATCGATCCAAGAAGAAGATATAACAATTGTAAATATTTATGCACCCAACATAGGACCACCAAAGTACATAAGGCAAAAGCTAACAGCCATAAAAGGGGAAATCAACAGTACCACCATAATAGTAGGGAACTTTAATGCTCCACTTTCACCAATGGATGGATCATCAAAAATGAAAATAAATAAGGAAACACAAGCTTTAAATGACACATTAGACAAGAAGGACTTAACTGATATTTATAGGACTTTCCATCCAAAACAACAGAATACACTTTCTTCTCAAGTGCTCATGGAACATTCTCTAGGATAGATCATATCTTGGGTCACAAATCAAGCCTTGGTAAATTTAAGGAAATTAAAATCATATCAAGTATCTTTTCTGACCACAACACTATGAGACTAGATATCTATTACAGGAAAAAACCTGTAAAAAATACAAAAACATGGAGGCTAAACAATACACTACTAAATAACCAAGAGATCACTAAAGAAATCAAACAGGAAATCAAAAAAACCTAGAAACAAATGACAATGAAAACACGATGACCAAAAACCTATGGGATGCAGCAAAAGCAGTTCTAAGAAGGAAGTTTATAGCAATACATTCCTACCTCAAGAAACAAGAAACATCTTAAACAACCTAACCTTACACCTAAGGGAATTAGAGAAAGAAGAACAAAAAACCCCAAAGTTAGCAGAAGGAAAGAAATAATAAAGATCAGATCAGAAATAAATGACAAAAGAAATGTGGGAAACGAGCAAATTTCAATAAAACTAAAAGCTGGTTCTCTGAGAAGATAAAAAAAAATTAATAAACCATTAGCCAGACTCATCAATTAAAAAAAGGGAGAAGACTCAAATCAACAGAATTAGAAATGGAAAAGAAGTAACAACTGACAGTGCAGAAATACAAAGGATGATGAGAGATTACTACAAGTAACTATATGCCAATAAAATAGATAACCTGGAAGAATTGGACACATTCTTAAAAAAGCACAACTTTCTGAGACTGAACCAGGAAGAAAAAGAAAATGTAAACAGAACAATCACAAGCACTGAACTTGAATCTGTTATTAAAAATCTTCTAAAACAAAAGCCCAGGACCAGATGGCTTCACAGGCAAATTCCATCAAACATTCAGAGAAGAGCTAACACACATCCTTCTCAAAATCTTCCAAAATACAGCAGAGGTAGGAACACTCCCAAACTCATTCTACAAAGCCACCATTACCCTGATACGAAAACCACAAAATGATGTCACAAAAGAAAAAACTACGGGGCAATATCACTGATGAACACAGATACAAAAATCCTCAACAAAATACTAGCAAACAGAATCCAACAGCACATTAAAAGGATCATACACCATGATCAAGTGGGGTTTATCCCAGGAATGCAATGATTCTTCAATATATGCAAATCAATCAATGTGATACACCATATAAACAAATTGAAGCATAAAAACCATATGATCATCTCACTAGATGCAGAAAAAGCTTTCAAAAAATTCAACACCCATTTACAATAAAAACTCTCCAGAAAGTAGGAATAGAGAATTTACCTCAACAAAATAAAGACCATACATGACAAACCCACAGCAAACATCATACTCAACTGTGAAAAACTGAAAGCATTTCCTCTAAGATCAGGAATAAGACAAGATTGCCCACTTTCAACAGTATTATTCAACATAGTTTTGGAAGTTGTAGCCACAGCAATCAGAGAAGAAAAAGAAATAAAAGGAATCCAAATCGGAAAAGAAGAAGTAAAACTGTCACTCTTTGCAAATGACAAGATACTAGAGATAGAGAATCCTAAAGATGCTACCAGAAAACTACTAGAGCTAATCAATGAATTTGGAAAAGTAGCAGGATACAAAATTAATGCACAGAAATCTCTGGCATTCCTTTACACTAATGATGAAAAATCTGAAAGAGAAATTAAGAAAACACCCCTATTTACCACTTCAACAAAAAGAATAAAATACCTAGGAATAAACCTACCAAGGGAGACAAAAGACCTGTATGCAGAAAACTATAAGACACTGATTAAAGAAATTAAAGATGATACCAACATTTGGAGAGGTATACCATTTTCGTGGATTGGAAGAATCAATATTGTGAAAATGACTATACCACCCAAAGCAATCTACAGATTCAATGCAATCCCTATCAAATTACCAATGGCATTTTTTATGGAACTAGAACAAAAATTTCACAGTTTGTATGGAAACACAAATGACACCGAATAGCCAAAGCAATCTTGAGAAAGAAAAACGAAATTGGAGGAATCAGTCTCCTGGACTTCAGACTATACTACAAAGCTACAGTAATCAAGACAGTATGGTACTGGCACAAAAACAAAAATATTGATCAATGGAACAGGATAGAAAGTCCAGAGAAAAACCAACACACATATGGTCACCTTATCTTTGATAAAGGTGGCAAGAATATACAATGGAGAAAAGACAGCCTCTTCAATAAGTGGTGCTGGGAAAACTGGACAGGTTCATGTAAAACACTAAAATTAGAAAAATTCCTAACACCATACACAAAAAGAAACTCAAAATGGATTAAAGACCTAAATGTAAGGTCTGACACTATAAAACTCTTAGATGAAAATATAGGCAGAACATTCTATGACATAAATCCCAACAAGATTCTTTTTCACCCACCTCCTAGACAAATGGAAATAATAACAAAAATAAACAAATGGGACCTAATGAAACTTCAAAGCTTTTGCACAGCAAACGAAACCATAAACAAGACAAAAAGACAGCACTATTTACAATAGCCAGGTCACGGAAGCAACCTAAATGCCCATCGGCAGACGAATGGATGTAGAAGATGTGGTACATATATAGAATGGACTATTACTCAGCCATAAAAAGGAACGAAATTGGGTCATTTGTTGAGATGTGGATGGATCTAGAGACTATCATACAGAGTGAAGTAAGTCAGAAAGAGAAAAACAAATATCGTATATTAATGCATATATGTGGAACCTAGAAAAATGGTAGAAATGAACTGGTTTTCAGAGCAGAAATAGAGACATAGATGTAGAGAACAAATGTATGGACACCAATGGGGGGAAAGTGGTAGGCAGGTTGGTGGTGGGATGAATTGGGAGATTGGGATTGACATGTATACACTAATGTATATAAAATAGATAACTAATAAGAATCTGCTGTATAAAAAATAAATAAAATAAAATTTGAAAAAAAGGGAGACAGGCTTTAACATATCAATAATTACATTAAGTGAAAATGGTCTAAATACATATTTTTAAGACGAAAGATGGGAAGAGTGGTTTAAAAAGCATGACCAATTTATACATTGTCTATGCTTCAAATGTACAAATATAAGCAGGTTGAAAATAAAAGGATAGAAAAATACACTGTTATGGGCTGAATTGTATTGCCCCAAGTTAATGCTGATGTTCTAATCTGCAGTAACTCAGAATGTAACAGTACTTGGAGATAGGGCCTTTAAAAAGAAAACTAAGTTAAGAGGATCATTAGGATTGGCCCTAATCCAACATGGCTGATGTTGCTTAAGAAGAGGGAATTAGAACACAAAAATACACAGATGGATGACCAAGTGAAGACACAGTGAGACGTTGTAGCTATCTATAATCAAAAGAGAGAGGCCTCAGAAATAAACAAACATGCTACTACCTGGTCCCAGACTTCTAGCCTCCAGGATTGTGAGAAAATAAAGTTCTATTTTTTTAGCCCCTCAGTCTATGATATTTTGTTATAGCAGCCCTAGCCAACGAATATAGATACCAAGCAAATACCAATCTAAACATTAATCAAAGAAAGCATCAGTTGTTTTAATATCATCACATAAAGTAGACTTCAGACCAAAGAATATTACCAGACACAAAAAAGGACATTATATAAAGATAAAAGGGCCAGCCCAGAAAGACATAGTAATCCTAAATGCATATGCATCAAACAGCAGAGCTGCAAAATATGTGAAGCAAAAACTGACTGAACATAAAGCAGTAGAATATTTCACAATTATAGTTGGAGACTTCAACACCACCTCTCAATAACTGAAAGAATAACTAGACTTAAACTCATCAAGGATACAGAAGAATTCAACAACACTATCAGCCAACAGGATAAAATCAACATTTATAAAACCCATAAATAGCAGAATACACATTCTCATCAAGTTACCACAAAACACATTTCAAGACAGACTATATCCGAAGCCATAAAACAAACTTCAACACATTTAAAATAATGGAAATCATATAGAGTATGTTCTCTACTCACAGTGGAATCAAACCAGAAATCAATAATAAAAAGATAACGGGAAAATCTTCAACCACTTCGAAACTAAACAACAGACTTCTAAATGAACCATGGATCAAAGAAGAAGTCTCAAAGAAATTTAAAAATATATTGAGCTGAATAAAAATTACATCAGAATTTGTGTGACACAGCTAAAGCAACATGAAGAGGGAAATTTATAGAAATTTTATGCATATGTTAGAAAACAGGAAAAAACTCAAATTAGTAATCTAAGCTCTAAACTCAAGAATGTGGAAAAAGATGAGAAAAGGAAACCCAAAGGAAGCAAAGGAAACCCAAGCCAAAAGAAGGAAGACAATAATAAAGATAGGAATTGAAATCAATGAAATTTACAATAGAGAAACAATAGAGGAGACAAGGAACCAAGAGTTGGTTTTTTGAAAGGTGAACAAAATTGAAAAACATTTAGCAAGACCGACCAAAAAAAAAACAGAAAAGAAACAAATCACCAATAACATAAATGAAACAAGGGCTATCACTACAGGCCCAGTAGCCACGAAAATGATAATAAGAACAAGCTAAGAATAACTTTACAGAGATAAACAGATAAACTTGACATTAGATGAAATGGACAAATTCCTCAAAAAACACAAACTATCACAACTCACACAATTTGGAATAGATAATTTGAATAACTCTACAACTATTATGGAAATTGAATTCATAATTTTAAAATGCCTCCAAGGGACTTCCCTGGTGGCTCAGTGGTTAAGAATCTGCCTGCCAATGCAGAGGACATGGGTTCGATCCCTGGTCTGGGAAGATCTCACACGCCACAGAGCAACTAAGCCCGAGCGGCACAACTACTGAGCCCACGTGCAACAACTACTGAAGCCCATGCCCCTACAGCCCACGCTCCGCAATAAGAGAAGCCACCATAATGAGAAGCCTGCGTACCGCTACGAAGAGTAGCCCCTGCTCACCACAACTAGAGAAAGCCTGTGTGCAGCAACGAAGACCCAATGCAGCCAAAAACAAATAAATAAATATTTATTTATTTATTTATTTAAAAATGTCTACAGAAGATTTCCAGGCACAGATTATTTCATTGGAGAATTCTACTAAACATTTAGAAGAGCATTAACATCAATTCTACATGATCTCTTCCAAAAAATGAAAGAGAAGGGAACACTTCCAATTCATTTCATGAAATTGGTATTACCCTGATACCAAAACCAGGTAATGACTACAAAAAGAAAACCACACTCAAGAGTACAGATACACAAATCCTTCATAAAATATTAGAAAATACAATTCAGCAACAATAAAAGGAATTATACATTATCACCAAATGGGGTTAATTTCAAGGGTGCAAGCCTGATTCAACATTAAAAAATCAATGAGTGTAATCTACCATATCAATAGGCTAAAGAAGAAAACTCATAAAATCATATCAATTGATCCAGAAAAAGCACTGGATAAAATTCAACACCAATGTGTGAATAAAGCTCTCAGACATGTAGGAACAGAGGAGCAATTTCTCAACTAATAAACAGCTTGTACAAAAGAAAAATAAATCCCTACAAATAAAATCATACTAAAGGGAAAAGGCTGAATTGTCCCCACTAAGATTGGGAAGGAGGGAAGAATGCCTACTCTCTCCATACTTATGCTACATAGACCTAAAGTTCTAACCAGGTCAATAAGGCAAGACAAAGAAACAAATGATATACAGATCAGAAAGGAAGAATTAAAACTGTCCCTTAGAACCCTCTTGCACAGTTGGTGGGAATGTAAATTGATACAGCCACTATGGAGAACAGTATGGAGGTTCCTTAAAAAACTAAAAATAGAACTACCATACAACTCAGCAATCCCACTACTGGGCATATACCCTGAGAAAACCATAATTCCAAAAGAGTCATGTACCACAATGTTCATTGCAGCGCTATTTACAATAGCCAGGACATGGAAGCAACCTAAGTGTCCATCAACAGATGAATGGATAAAGAAGATGTGGCACATACATACAATGGAATATTACTCAGCCATAAAAAGAAACGAAATTGAGTTATTTGTAGTGAGGTAGATGGACCTAGAGTCTGTCATACAGAGTGAAGTAAGTCAGAAAGAAAAAAACAAATACTGTATGCTAACACATATATATGGAATCTAAAAAAAAATGGTCATGAAGAACCTAGGCGCAAGATGGGAATAAAGACGCAGACCTACTAGAGAATGGATTTGAGGATACAGGGAAGGAGAAGGGTAAGCTGGGACAAAGTGAGAGAGTGGCATGTACACATATACACTACCAAATGTAAAACCAATAGCTAGTGGGAAGCAGCCGCATAGCACAGGGATATCAGCTCAGTGCTTTGTGACCACCTAGAGAGGTGGGATAGGGAGGGTGGGAGGGAGGGAGATGCAAGAGGGAAGAGATATGGGGATATATGTATATGTATATGTATATGTATAGCTGTTTCACTTTGTTATAAAGCAGAAACTAACACAGCATTGTAAAGCAATTACAGTCCAATAAAGATGTTAAAAAAAAAACCCAACTGTCCCTGATGCAAGGATAAAGAAGATGTGGCACATATATACAATGGAATATTACTCAGCCATAAAAGGAAATGAAATTGAGTTATTTGTAGTGAGGTGGATGGACAAAGAGTCTGTCATACAGAGTGAAGTAAGTCAGAAAGAGAAAAAAAATATGCTAACACATAAATATGGAATCTAAAAAAAAAAAAAAGGTCTGAAGAACCTAGGGTCAGGACAGGAATAAAGACGCAGATATAGAGAATGGACTTGAGGACACGGGGAGGGGGAAGGGTAAGCTGGGATGAAGTGAGAAAGTGGCATGGACATATATACCCTACCAAATGTAAAACAGATAGCTAGTGGGAAGTAGCCACATAGCACATGGAAATCAGCTCGGTGCTTTGTGACCACTTAGAGAGGTGGGATAGGGAGGGTGGGAGGGAGACGCAAGAGGGAGGGGACATGGGGATATATGTATACATATAGCTGATTCATTTTGTTATACTGTAGAAACTAACACAACAGTGTAAAGCAATTATACTCCAATAAAGATGTTAAAAAAACAAACGAAAAAACTGTCCCTATTTGTAGATAACATGATGGATTATCTATGTAGAAAATCCCAAAGAATCTTAAAAAAAAACCTCCTGGAACTCCTAGAACTCCTAAGTGAGTTCAGCAAAGATGCAACATACAAGATAAATATACAAAAATTGTTTTTATTTCTATAAACTATTTTATTTCTATTTATTAGCAAGGAACACAGAGACACCAAAATTTAAAATATACCATTTAAAATTACTCAAAAAAGAGAAATAGGTGCAAATCTAACTAATATATATATGTGTGTATATGTATATATATAAGTATGACTTGTATGCTGAAAACTACAAAATGCTGAGGAAAGTGATCAAAGAAGATTTTAGTATATTGAGAGACATACTGTGTTAATAAGTTGGACAACATAGTAAAGATGTCAATTCTCCTTCCCCAAATTGATATATAGGTTTAATGCAATTATCAAAATCTCAGTAATATGTTTGTAAAAATGATGATTATTCTAAAATATACATGGAAAGGAACTAGAATAGTTGAAAAAATTTTGGAAAACTAGAATAAAATGGGAGGAATTAGTCTACCCAATCTCAAGATTAATTACATACCTACAAGATTAATTACATAGCAAGATTGTGCAGTGCTGACAGAGGGATACAAACACAGACCATTGGGACCAAATAGAGAACTCAGATATCTGATTAGGGGTTAATATCCAAAATATATAAAGAACATATAATAACTCAATAGCAAAAGAACCAAGTTTTTAAATGGGCAGAGGATCTGAATAGACATTTTTTTCAAAGACATCCAAATGGCCAACATCTACAGCAAAAGATTAACATTACTAATCATCAGGGTAATGCAAATCAAAACCACAATATGATATCACCTCACACCTGTGAGAACGGCTGTTACCAAAAAGATAAGAAATAACAAGTGCTGGAGAGGAGGTGGAGAAAAGGAAAACCTGGAGCACTGTTGGTGGGAATATAAATTGGTGTGGCCACTATGGAAAAAAGTAAGGAGGTTCCTCAAAAAAATTAAAAATAATAAAACTAACATACAATCTAGCAATTCTGCTCTGGAAATTTATTAGAAGAAAAATGAAAACACCAATTTGAAAAGATATATGCACCCCCATATTCACCGCAGCATTATTTTCAATAGCCAAATATAGAAAAACCTGAGTCCATCGATGGAGGAATGTATAAGAAAACGTGATATATATCTACATATACCTGTGATATATACTATACACACACACACACACACACACACACACACACACACACACACACACACTGGAATACTATTCAGCCATGAAAAAGAATGAAATCTTGCCATTTGCAACAATACGGATGGACTTTGAAGGCATTATGCTAAGTGAAATATGTCAGAGAATGACAACATATGATCTCACTTCTATGTGGAATTAAACAACAACAAAAACAACAAGCCAAGCTCACAGATAAAGAGAACAGATTGGTGGTTGCCAGAGGTGGAGAATGAGGGACAGGAGAAATGGGTGAAAGTACAAAAGCTACAAACTTCCAGTTATAAAATAATTAAGTCATGGGGATGTAACGTACAGCATGGTGACTATAGTTAATAATACTGTACAGTTTATTTGAAAATTGCTAAGAGAGTAGATCCTAAAAGTCCTCATCACAAGAAGAAAATTATTTTCTAACTGTATATGCTGATGGATATTAACTGGACTTATTGTGCTGATCATTTTGCAATATATACAAATATTGAGTCATTATGTTGCACTCCTGAAATTAATATAATGTTATATGTCAAGTATACCTCAATAAAAAAAAAGAGGACCTAGAAATAGACCCACACAAATATGCCCAGTAGAGTTTTTAACAATGGTGCAAGTGCAATTCAATGGAGGAAAGATAGGCTTTTCAACAAATGGTGCTGGAGCAATTTGATATCCATAGGCCAAAAAATGAACTTCGCCCTAACCTCAGACCTTATACAAAAATTAATCCTGTGGATGCAGCTGTGGGAATGGAAAGGAGGTGATGGATTACAGAGACAATGAGGGGGTATAATCCACAGGCTGGACTAATTGTTTGTAGGGGATGGATTAAGAGCTTTAGGCAGGAGTGAAACAAGAGGGAAGAATCCAGGATGAACTTGGTTGTTGGACTTGAAGCTATTTGGGAGAGTGGGGCTAAAAGATGCTATGTCCAGATCTGGACATAGAAAGCTCCAGCTGCCTATAAGATATCTTGGTGGAAAGCCCAGTCAACAGTTCACAACTGGGTCTAAAGCTCAGGAAAGACAAATGACTGTAATAGAGATCTGGGGGTTGCCAGTAAATAGGGAGAGGATAACAAGAAAATGGCAAGCAGTGGATTGAGTCCTGGGAACATTAACACTTAGGGAGATAGAGAAAGAGGATCCAGCCACAGGTAGTAAGGACAAATGCAGAAGGATAGGAAGAAAATCAGGATAAATGGCACCACTTCCTGAGAGCAAAAGGGAAGAGAGAGTTGTAAGAAGCATGGCTTAGTCAGTGGGGTCAAATGCTACAAAGAAGTCGAATATGATAAGGATTGAGAAATAGCCACTGCACTAACATTGAACTTCTGCTTGATGGCTTCAGTGGAGGAGTAGAGCCAGAAGCCAGTTGGATTAATTTAAGGAGTAAATGGGAGGCAGGGAAGTGGACATTTGGGACAGAAAAGTTTGGCTCAGATATAAAGGAAAGAGGAAGGTCAAGGGTATAAAATTCTCATAGTCATGGCTTTTGTTCAAAGCCTGAACGAGGTGCTTTTCCACAAGGTAAGGATATCCCCTCTTCTTTTCAACATCATACTGGACATTCAAGCTAATTCAAAAGGACAAGAAAAGGAAATAAAAGGTATACAGATTCAGAAGAAAAGCAAAACTCTTTGTTCACATATGACATGATAGCCCATATAGAAAATTCCCAAGAAGTGACCAAAAAAATCATGAAACTAATAAGTGATTAAATCAAGATTGCAGGATACAAGGTTAATATACAAAGTCTACTGTTTTCCCAAATAACAGCAATGAAAAATTAGAACTTGAAATTAAAAACATAATACCATTTACATTAGTGCACGTGAAAAAATACTTAGGCTTAAACCTAACAAAATATGTAAAGATCAATATGAGGAAGTCTACAATATTCTGATGAAAGAAATCAAAAATAAATAAATGGAGAGCTAGTCCATGTTCATGGATCAGGGAGCTCAATATTATTAAAATGTCAGTTCCTCCCAACTTCATCTGTAGACTCAATGCAATTTCAATAAAAATCCTAGAAAGTTATTTTATGGATAATAACAAACTGATTCCAAAGCATATATGGAAATGCAAAAGACTCAGAATAAGTCAACACACTACTGAAGAACAAAGTCAGAAGATTGATACTACCAAACTTCAAGATTTATTATAAAGCTACAGCAATCAAGACAGTATGCTACTGGCCAGAGAATAGAAAAATAAATCAATGGGACAGAATAGAGACCCAAGAATGAGAAACCACATAAATAAAGTCAAATTATCTTTGACAAAGGAGCAAAGATAATTCAATGGAGAAATGATTGTTTTTTCGATAAATGGTGCTGGACTAACTGGATATCTACTTCAAAAAAATTAATCTAGATGCAGACCTTATAACCTTCACAAAAATTAACTCAAAATGGGTCATACTCCCAAATGTAAAACACCAAACTATAAAACTCCTAGATTATAACATAGGAGAAAATCTAGATGACCTTAGATAGGGCAATGGCTTTTTAGGTACAACACCAAAGACATGACCCATGAAAGAAAAAAATGAGAAGTTGCACTTCATTAAAATTTAAAACTCCTACTCTGTGAAAGACACTGTCAAGAGGATGAGAAGACAAGCCACAGATTGGGAGAAAATACTTGCAAAAAAAATATCTGATAAAGAACTGTTATGTAAAATATACAAAGAACTGTTAATACTCAACAATAAGAAAATGAACAACCTGATTTAAAAATGGTCAAAAGACCTAAATAGACACCTCACCAAAGAAGATATACAGATGGCAAATAAACATATGAAAACATGCTCAACATCATATGTTACTGGGAAATGTTAATTAAAAGGAGACACCACAACATACCTATTAGAATGGTTATAATCCAACACCAATTGCTGGTAAGGATGTGAAACAACAGGAACTCTCATTCATTGCTGATGGGAATGAAAAATGGTACAGCTATTTTGGAAGACAGTTTAGTAATTTCTTACAAAACTAAACAAACTCTCACCATACAATCCATCAATCATGCTCATGAATGTTTATAGCAGTTTTATTCACAGTTGCCAGAACTTGGAAGCTACCAAAATATCTTTCAATAGGTCAATGAACAAACAAACTGAGGTACATTTAAACTATAAAATATTATTCCACAATAAAAAGAAATGAGCTATGAAGCCACAAAAAGAAACAGAGGAACCTTGAATGCATATTGGTAAGCGAAAGAAGTCAACCTGAAAAGCTTACGTATTGTATAATTCCAGCCACATGAAATCTCGGAAAAGGTAAAACTATGGAGTCAAAGGTCAATGGTTGTCACAGGTTTGGGGGGAGGAAGGAATGAATAGGTGGAGTGTAGAGCAGTAAAGAGGGCAATAAAACTATTCTTCATGATACATGATACTGTAATGGTGGACACATGTAATGATACATTTGTCAAAACCTGTAGCATGCACCTCACAAAGTGTGAACCCCAATGTAAACTATGGACTCCAGTTGATAATGATGTGGCAATGCTGGTTCATCAATTGTACCAAATGTGCCACGTTTGCGAGAGATGTGGATGATGGGGGAGGCTGTGTATTGTGGGGAGAGGAAGGCGGCCATATGGGAACTCTCTGTGCTTTCCGCTCAATTTTGCTGTGACCCTGATACTGCTCTAAAAAATAGACTATTGAGAAATATTTGAAACATTCATCATCCCAGTATTTTGTTTAGGTTCCAGCAGGTGCAGGAACCGCCAGACAGAGCATACCCCATGTCAGCAGTCGACAGCACAAAACAGAGAAGGTTACCTTAGAGCATTTCCTCAGAGGCCAAAGGGGACTTTCTTCTTTGCTTATTTTTACATCTGGTGGAAGAAAACATTTAGTTCCTAGGAGGCCCAGGGACAGTCAAACGAGGCAGCTGTGGGCCAGCTTCCTGAGAAGCCTTACAAAAGCATGGCAGCATCCAGACTTCTTGTTCCCAGGGCTGCCATCAACATCATGCCATTGCCAAGGAAGCCAGATGGAGGACAGATCAGCTGGCACCCGGAGTCGTGCCCTTTCCCTACTTGGTCGTTCACCTGCCCCAGTCCACTGTTGATGTGTTCCTGTTTTGGTTGTATCTTTTATGCTTTTCCAGAGCGCTTGTCACACACAACAAGAAAACATGCTGTCATCTTCCCTCTCCAACTCTCTCTAGGTCAGTGGTTCTCAACCTAGGCTACACATTGAAATCATCTGGGGAGGCTGAAAAGGCTAACACTACCTGGGCCCCACCTGCTGAGATCCTAATTTGATTGGTGTGGAAATGGGTTCCCACATGATTCTAATGTGCATTCAAGGTTGTAAATTACTAGTCTCAGCGAGTCTGTGGGGTTTACACAGACTCCTACACTCCACCCAGTCATAGGAAGGGGGTTGTTTCTGGTTTCAGAGACACTCTTCCATGCCCCATCCCATCCCCGGCACACAAAAGAAGGCTCTGGGAAACATTCTTTCCGTCGATGTATTCACTAATCGTCATGGATATGTATTGAGCACCTACTATGTGTAAACTAGATGCTGGGAAACTACATACACTTCCTTCAAAGAGCTCAATATAAAAACATCATCAACCCAAAGACCTCTTATACAAAGGACTAAGTTCTAGGGTCACTATTTAAGGTGACAGTTCGTAGAGATTCAATTTGACAAGTCTCTGCCCTGGCTCAGGGCTCTGTCAGCCAGAAGGAGGAGGAGGCATCTTTGTAATTCACCCAAAGTACCACACATGCTAGTTGGGGTGCTGGCCTCAGGCAGAAGGACCTGAGCCAGGCACTAGCACCATGCATGGCACATGGGAGGTACTCTGTATTATTCATTGAGCGACTACAATGGGCTGCACAGAAGTGTTCATAAGAGGGATTAATTCTGTCTACAGGGATGAGGTTGAGAAAGTATGAAGAGGAAACAGTTCAGCTGAACCTTGAGGAACGGCATGCCTGGTGGGGAGACAGGAGACAAGCATCCCAAGATGGTTTACCTATGGAGTGGAGAGTGGGTATCTAAGGCATTTATATCTACCGGAACATTGCATGGAGGGGCTGCATGAAGCAAGTAGACAAGGGAGAAGTTGTGAAGGGCTTATGATGGAGTAGGGACTTGTACCCACTGGCAAGCAGTGGCAGGATTTTCATCTCACATGTAGCACAATCAGACCTTGGTGTCTTCGATTACACTGGTAGCCATGTGGAAAAGACCATAGGGGACGTTGGGGCCACCAAAGACTCGAACTCAGAGTTGCAAAGGCCCTTAGGGGCCTTGAGAATTCCCAAGGGAAATTTAAAGTTAGATCCCCAGGAATTCTCAGGATTCGACTCTTCCTCCCTCAGCCCCATACACCCTGCTCACATTCTACACCAAGGCTACCAAATGCTCCATCTGGGTTTTTGTTGGTTATTAGTACCCTTGCAGTGGGTGCAGCAGTGGTTTTGTCTATACTTCTTCAGATGATCTGATGTGATCAAGAGTCAGAGAAGAAACAAAGTCTTGAGAGGATTTGTATCCTGAGACTTCCCCCGTCAAAGCTGTCCACAACCAACTGACAGAAGACCTTGATCAGAGGGAGAACAAATGATAAAGTTTTACGGGTATTCCATTCCTCCTAGAGAGCGCTGTGAACCTAGAAGAAACAATTCTGCAAAACCAGAGAGAAAATATGCTACCCTACATTTCTTAGGGTGTTCCTATATTTTAGGGACTCAAGAGTGAGCAATTTCTTTTACCCTCAAAAGCCCATCAGATACCCACACAGTCTAAATATAAAGTTGTCATGTGCATTTCATAAAATTTACGGCTCAGATAAGTAGAAATGGAGGATTATTGCATGCTCTTCTTCCTACATATTCTTTCATGAATTCTGAATGTTTTTGTTGAAATGTAAAATAATTTGTAGTAGCTTATATTCTTTAATTTAAACAAACAAAAAATAAACTTCTAGGGCCCACCTCTCTTACTGAATCAGAATCTCTAGGAGCAGAGCCCAGGAATCTGTATTCTAAGGAGCTCCCAGTTGATCTAACTCATTGCCTCCCTGACTTCAGGCATCTACATAACCTTTGCCATATTCACAGTGCCCTTTTGCTATTGTTCACTCAAGTTGTTTTAGGTCAACTTTAAAATTGTAGTCATCCTAAATAATATCCATTAAATCACAGTTTTGATGCATTCTGTTCTAAAAATGTACATTAAAACACCTAACTAAAAAATCCATTGTGGACTAGCTGAAGGCAGCCCCTGCTCCACCCCACTAATTCAAAGCTGTAAGTTTAGAAAGAGTGGGTTCAGCTGCGTCCGGGCCCATGTGATTAAAACTTTGGAGTCTCTTCTTCCAAGACCCCTCTTCCTAGGCATGGGTGCCCTCACACAGCCCCGTGGAAAGCCCCTCACTGCCAGGATGCACCCCTGTCCTTCCCCCAGGTACCCTCTCCTGTCACCCCAACCAAACAGGCTTTTTATATCTGAACTTCGGACAGTATCACTACAGTACATTCATAAATGTTAAAATAAAATCTGCAAGTTTAACTCCTAGTAGCGAAAGTGCTTTGTTTTCCAAGAATGGGATTCTTCTCAAACGGATATGTTCATACAGCCCTTTGCATCAGCACCTAAAAACGGCACCCGTTTCTCCAACTTCATTTCTTTTCAATCTTCCTCACTCATTCTGCCTCAGCCACACTGGCTTTTTTAGTCCTTGGAACACACCTTACTTTCTCCCTCTTAACTCCCTTTCTCCCTCTTAACATACAAGCTTATGGCCTCAGGGCCTCTGCATTTGCTGGGTTTCCTCATGTCACTGCTACCTACACGTATTTTCGTATTTTCGTATTTTCGGTTTCAACTCAAACGTCACTGCTTTCCCAGAGGCAGCTCCTGACCAACTCAGCAAAAGCTACACCAATTCCTCACATGCACTCCCCTCCAGGCATCCTCTATCACAGCAGTTTTCAACCAAGGGTGATATTGCCTCTCAGGAGACATTGGTAATGTCTACAGACATTTGCAGTTGTCACTACCTGGGGAGGCACAAGTGTCCTCTGGTGGGTAGAGGCCAGGGATGCTGATAAACAATCCTATAATGCACAGCACAGCCCCCTAACACAAAGGGTTATCTGGCACCAAATGCCATGTTTGAGAAGTTCAGCTCTACCGGTGTATATCTTTTTTTCCTTATCATTATCAGCACCAGAACTGATGGTGTGGGGTTTTCTTTCCTACTGAATTGGAGCTCCTTGGGAACTGGAGTTCAGCGCTGTTCTCTGTCCCACCCCCGGCACCTAGAGGAGTGTCGGGCACACCTGACTCTCAAATCTTGCCCCATTTGCCCTTGTCCTGAGAGTCCACAGCAAGTTGAAGATGGCTGGCCTTGACTAAATGATGAGAATAAGAAAGCAAGTCAGTTTCCAAAATGAAAACAAAAACGTGTTTTATTAATGAGTGTACGTACAAATGAAACTCATGATGAGGAGTCCCTCACACTTTCATGTACTCACAAAATTATCTTCAAAGCCATCAGTGAAAGATTGGTTCCTCTACTTTTAAAGATGTGCAAAATTTCCTAAGTTCAAATATATAGTTTTAATTATACCAGTGTCCTAAAGCCTCAAGATCGATTGTAGAAAATGAAATTTCGATGGTCTCAAAAGATCAAAACCAAAGGTAAATTCATTATATAAAATTGGTACTTTTATAGAAAATAATTTAATATTAACTAAGTACCTCCCCTTCCTTCCCTCTAACCGATTCTCCCTCTCATTTACTGACAAATTTTTGTACAGTATAAAACAATAGCCAAATTACCCAATATCAACTTTTCAAAATTGAAACATTATTCAGAAAAATAATAAAAGGTACCATACAGCAAGGGACTTATGAATGCAACACCGTTGAAAATATTTACTGAGCACTGATGCTATATCTCCTATCACTACCAACTACACACACACACACACAAAAGAAAACTTTGCATTTCTGTAGTGTTTTTCACCTTTATTTTTCTCACAAAGAATATGTCATTGGAATTACCACTATACACCAATGTATGTTTGGAAATAATTCTAATAGGTGTAAAAAAAATCTAGCACAACATTGTAAATCATCTCTACTTCATTGAAAAATATATTAAAAACTTAGGCATAAAGAATGATTTATCCTAATGTCATCCAATGTTACTGGTAAGAGTTAGGATTAGAACTCAGGTTCTATCTCTAATTCTGTGTACCATCTGCTTTCTCTCAGGCTCCACATCTTGTTTTACAGAATGCTACTGGGTATGCCAGTAGTCATGGTGCTCAGGGGTTTTAAACAAATTTTGGAAATGCTGGATTAAATAAAGTTGATCAAATTCCCACAACCTGTAATATGCCATCACAAAACTCCAGGAAGGATATGGAGAATAGAGCACGCATCAAAAATTCAAAGCCACAAAGCAGGTAACAAACATGAGCCTGCAGGCAAGGCAAGGGCTGGGGGGCCTGAGGGATGTGGTGCCATCTAGTGGGGCCCTGGCTGCATAGGGATGCAGTCCGATGTTGTTAGCTCTTTCCAGAGTAGTTATACATCTTGACATTAATTTGAAATCTCTATGGTTATGCATGTTGTCTTCAATTTTTAAAAAATCCCTTTAGTTGCAACATAATTTTTTAAACTAGATTAGTCTGGTCCCACTTGTGAAAACTAGTGTACAATGTTTAGCAATCTTCTTTGGCCCTATAACCTTTATTCAGAGCTCCTGTTAATTTCCCAGAACTCCGCAGAAGTGTCAAAAATGTTGCCTTTAAAAACAAGCATCCAGCCCTCATGGACCACTTTGGTGTGAGTAGCTCTGAATATCTCCCAAATAACTCAAGCATGAGTTGTTTCAGGGTTTACTCAATTTGAAATTAATTTCCAGTCTTGTTAACTGTTCATGTAGAAATTCTCCTAGTGACTAAATATATCCTTACCATTAGCCTTTGTTTAACTCTTCTGGAAAAACCAAAAATTTAATTGAGCTGTGAAAGAGACATAACACAGGAATTGATTCAATATGAAAAAGACCCTTTATCCTTCCAAAACAATTTTAAAAATCAAAGTGGTTTGAGGACAATTTAGCATTTCGGTTGAAACTGGTAACACTCTCAAACAACACTATTATATTTGCAAACTAGCTTTTCTAAGGCAGAAATCCTTTTTACTTCTCCCTCCCCCTCTTTTTTTCTTTTATTTCCGCCCTGCCTCATTCTAAAAATTACATCAGAGAGTCTGCCAGTTGTCTACATAATTGCCTAAAACTGTGGCACCTATGTAGCAGAAACAGCATAAATCATATGGCAGTTGATTTTCTTCCCCTGGTGTCTCCATGGTCCACTCACTACGCTAGCTTCTTCTAACTGCTAAAATACCCATCCTGGTCCCAGGGAAAGCACTTCTATTTCCAGAGCCCTGAGAAACCAGATCTACCTATAATGGCAAAATCACACTCACTTCTATTTTCCCATTGTGTAAATAAAAACCTGTACACTCCCATGATTTGAAACCCTTGGGGGCCCTAAGGAATATAACATTTGAAGTTGCTTGATTAAAAAAAAAAAAGACAATCATGAAATGCTTCCAAGTTAAGTCTTTTAAGTCCCAAATTGGATTTGCTGATTTTAAGTGTTACTCAGCTTTTCTTGACAGCTTTGGTAACTGAGGTAGTAGTGTTTATTCTGTCTCCCCAAGGAGAATTCTTGATAGAAAACAGGATTCATAGGGTCTAAAGAGAATGTACAATTCTAAGGAATAAATTTCATGTTTTGGAGAGAGCTCTGCAATGACCAGAAATATTGAGCCAGTTTTAGTATAAAAAATTAGGACAATGTTACAGAGATTGACTGTACACAGATGAGCTAGACTCACTCTACCCAATGTCACTGACTGGTTGGAATGCCATGGGAAACTGACCAAAAAATTGTCCTGCTTCATGAAGGCACTCTGGCACAGTGATATCTGGTCACTGTCTTCCACAGTCAAGGGCATAATGCCTTAGAAGGCCACTGGATCCATGACTTAATGAAGGTCATCAATAATGTAGATATTGTCTTCTGCTCGGACAGGCTTCAGAGCTGCATTTTTCAAAGCTCCAATGTGAGAGTCCCTCAACGGAATCACACTACAGAAAGAATAACATGAGTAAGAGAAAAGCAGACCACTTCTCAAGTATGAGCAGTGCATTTGTTTATGTTCAAGCAAAATTGGGTATTTGCATGTCCCAGAACCCCATTAACACAGCCTACGAAATAAATAGAAGCTTTCAGAGTTGTGAATATGAAGTTTCAGGAAAGTCTGTTTAATAAGTGGATAGAAAACCTCAGAAGTAGTTTCAAAAACCCCAGACTGGTCTCCTTCTAGAGTCTCATGTAACAGAATACAAAAATTGAAAATCTAGGGACTTCCCTGACAGTCCAGTGGTAAAGAATGTGCCTTCCAATGCAGGGGACACAGGTTTGATCCTTGGTCGGGGAACTAGGATTGCACATGCCGTGGGGCAACTAAGCCCATGTGCCAGAACTACTGAGCCTGCAGGCCTCAATGAGAGAGCCCTCATGTTGCAAACTACAAAGCCCACGTGCTCTGGAGCCCACGCACCACAACTAGAGAGAGAAAACCCATACACCACAACTAGAGAGAAGCCCACGCACTGCAACAAAAGATCCCACATGCCTCAAAGGAAATCCCATGTGCCACAACTAAGACTTGATGCAGCCAAATAAATAAATAAATATTTTTTTAAAAAAGAAAGAAAATCTAAGAAGACAAATATCAGACATCAGATTGAAGTACTAAACCAGGATACATATTCTCAAAGATCACTAGGAAACGGTTTGGCTGGTGTTTTTCCAACTGTGGACTGTGACGCTTTAGAGAGGGTTATTAAATCTATTTAGTGGTCTATATCCTGCTTTTAAGATAAATATATATATAAGTATACAAAATATCAGAGCATACTGGTATAGTAAAATAGTATTGTTTCATCTAAGTGTATACTAGATCATGGAGTCAAAAATCTTACCATGCCTTAATGGTTAAAATTAGAAAGCCATGGATTAAATGACTTTTATAACACATATGCTCACACATCAAGTGTATGAATAGGTCATTTGTGGAGTTTTGATATTGCCACTCTTTTATAATTTGCAGTGTATATAGTTACTACTTTTTATTAGTTAAGCCTGCCCCCAAATTAAATGAAATGTACTGCATCTTCATTCAGCTCTGATCTTTAAACGGATTAGTCACACATGTGTGGAAACCGTTTAGGTGTCAGTAGCTCAAAATGAGTCAATGTGATGTAGGTGCCCCCAAAATAACTTCATGGGGAAACACTCATTTTTGTTTTTGTTTTGTTTTGCTTTGCTTTTCCATATTATACAGTATTTCCTACAATAAATACTTTCTTTTCTACTTAGGTGACAAAAAGTGAAACTTTAAGAAAAAGTTAACAGCTAAAGGACAAAAATAAACTAAAAGGATGCTATCTTTCATGCTTTTCTGCCTGTAGGGAGTATTATTTTTCTTCCATTCTTGGAAGCACATAGACAAAAATTTCTGTAAGTATGGGTTTTGGACTCTAAGATACATAAGACTGAGTCTTTTACCTGCTGTGGGGTGTGATCTTGGATGTCACTTAACATCTCTAAACCTATTTTCCAATCTTTAGACTAAGAATAATAATAGTGCCTGTGAAGGGTTTACAGGTTCCCTGCTGTGAAGGGCATGACTGCAATAAAAGCCAATGTTTATGGAACACTTGCAATATGTTTGGCATAGTTCAAGGCATGTTCTGTGGATTGGCTCATATGATTAATTCAGACATAGGAAAGACTAAGTAATAACATCCAATGAAAGAGAACTAGGAATAACAGCTGGGAGCTTAAGAGGGATGGATTTGGAATCGAAGAAAGGCCTGCTTAAAGCCCAAGCTGGACAATCACAGAAAGACAGACAAAATGAAAAGGCAAAGGACTATGTCCCAGATGAAGGAACAAAATAAAACCCTGGAAAAACAACTAAATGAAGTGGAGATAGGCAACCTTCCAGAAAAAGAATTCCGAATAATGATAGAGAAGATGATCCAGGACCTCAGAAAATGAATGGAGGCAAAGGTCAAGAAGATGCAAGAAATGTTTAACAAAGGCCTAGAAGAATTAAAGAACAAACAAACAGAGATGACCAATACAATTGAAATGAAAAATACACTAGAAATAATCAATAGCAGAATAACTGAGGCAGAAGAACGGATAAGTGACCTGGAAGACAGAAAGGTAGAAATCACTGCCACAGAACAGAATAAAGAAAAAAGAATGAAAAGAAATGAAGGCAGCCTAAGAGACCTCTAGGAAAACATTAAACGCACCGTTTGCATTATAGGGGTCCCAGGAGGAGAAGAGAGAGAGAAAGGACCCGAGAAAATATTTGAAGAGCTTATAGTCAAAAACTTCCCTAAAATGGGAAAGGAAATAGCCACCCAAGTCCAGGAAGCGCAAAGACTCCCAAAAGGATAAATGCAAGGAGAAACATGCGGAGACACATAGTAATCAAACTGACAAAAATTAAAGACAAAGAAAAATTATTAAAAGCCACAAGGAAAAAATGGCAAATAACATACAAGGGAACTCCCATAAGGTTCACAGTTGATTTCTCAACAGAAACACTGCAAGCCAGAAGGGAGTGGCATGATATATTTAAAGTGATGAAAGGGAAGACCTAAAACCAAGAATACTCTACCCGGCAAGGATCTCATTCAACTTCAATGGAGAAATCAAAAGCTTTACAGACAAGCAAAAGCTAAGAGAATTCAGCACCACCGAACCAGCTCTACAACAAATGCTAAAGGAACTTCTCTAATTGGGAAACACAAAAGAGTGAAAGGACCTACAAAAACAAACCCAAAACAATTAAGAAAATGGTCATAGGAACATACATATCGATAATCATCTTAAATGTGAATGGATTAAATGCTCCAACCAAAAGACACAGGCTTGCTGAATGGATACAAAAACAAGACCCAGGGCTTCCCTGGTGGCTCAGTGGTTGAGAGTCTGCCTGCCGATGCAGGGGACACAGGTTTGTGCCCTGGTCCGGGGGGATCCCACATGTTGCAGAGCGGCTGGGCCCGTGAGCCATGGCCATTGAGCCTGCGCGTCTGGAGCCTGTGATCCACAATGGGAGAGGCCACAACAGTGAGAGGCCCATGTATCACGAAAACAAAAACAAACAAACAAACAAAAAAACAAGACCCATATATATGCTGTCTACAAGAGACCTACTTCAGACCTAGGGACACATACAGACTGAAAGTGAGGGGATGGAAAAAGATATTCCATGCAAATGGAAATCAAAAGAAAGCTGGAGTAGCAATACTCATATCAGATAAAATAGACTTTAAAATAAAGAATGTTACAAGAGACAAGGAAGGACACTACCTAATGATCAAGGGATCAATCCAAGAAGAAGATACAACAATTATAAATATATATGCACCCAACATAGGAGCACCTCAATATATAAGGCAAATGTTAACAGCTATAAAAGAGGAAACTGACAGGAACACAATAATAGTGGGGGACTTTAACACCTCACTTATACCAATGGACAGAGCCTCCAGACAGAAAATTAATAAGGAAACACAAGCTTTAAGTGGCACAAGAGACCAGATAGATTTAATTGATATTTATAGGACATTCTATCCAAAAACACCATATTACACTTTATCCTCAAGTGTGCACGGAACATTCTCCAGGATAGATCACATCTTGGGTCACAAGTCAAGCCTCGGTAAATTTAAAGAAATTGAAATTGTATCAAGCATCTTTTCCAACCACAACACTATGAGATTACAAATAAATTACAGGAAAAAAATGTAAAAAACACAAACACATGGAGGCTAAACAATATGCTACTAAATAACCAAGAGATCACTGAAGAAATCAAAGAGGAAATCAAAAAAACCTAGAGACAAATGACAACAAAAACACGATGATCCAAAATCTATGGGATGTAGCAAAAGCAGTTCTAAGAGGGAAGTTAATAGCAATACAAACCTATCTCAAGAAACAAGAAAAATCTCAAATAAACAATCTAAACTTACAACTAAAGGAACTAGAAAAAGAAGAACAAACAAAACCCAAAGTTAGTACAAGGAAAGAAATCATAAACATTAGAGCAGAAATAAATGAAATAGAAACAAAGGAAACAATACCAAAGATCAATAAAACTAAAAGCTGGTTCTTTGAGAAGATAAACAAACCTTTAGACAAACTCATCAAGAAAAAGAGGGAAAGGACTGAAATCAATTAAATTAGAAATGAAAAAGGAGAAGTTACAACAGACATGGCAGAAATACAAAGCATCATAAGAGTCTACTACAAGCAACTCTATGCCAATAACATGGACAACCTGGAGGAAATGGACAAATTCTTAGAAAGGTATAACCTTCCAAGACTGAACCAGGAAGAAATAGAAAATATGAACAGACCAATCACAAGCACTGAAATTGAAACTGTGATTAAAAAGCTTCCAACAAACAGAAGTCCAGGACCACATGGCTTCGCAGGTGAATTCCATCAAACATTTAGAGATGAACTAACACCCATCCTTCTCAAACTCCTCCAAAAAATTGCACAGGAAGGAACATTCACAAACTCATTCTACGAGGCCACCATCACCCTGATACCAAAACCAGACAAAGACATTACAAAAAAAGAAAGTTACAGAACAATATCACTGATGAATATAGATGCAAAAATCCTCAATAAAATATCAGCAAACAGAATCCAACAGCACATTAAAAGGATCATATGCCATGATCACATGGGATTTATCCTACAGATGCAAGGATTCTTCAATATACACAAATCAATCAATGTGATACACCATATTAACAAATTGAAGAATAAAAACCATGTGATCATCTCAACAGACACACAAAAAGCTTTTGACAAAATTCAACACCCGTTTATGATAAAACCTCTCTAGAAAGTGGGCATAGAGGGAAGGTACCTCAACATAATAAAGGCCATATACCACAAACCCACAGCAACATCATTCTCGATGGTGAAAAACTGAAAGCATTTCCTCTAAGATCAGGAATAAGACAAGGATGTCCAGTCTCACCACTATTATTCAACATAGTTTTGGAAGTCCTAGCCATGGCAATCAGAGAAGAAAAAGAAATAAGAGGAATACGAATTGGAAAAGAGGAAGTAATACTGTCACTGTTTGCAGATGACATGATACTATACATAGAAAATCCTAAAGATGCTACGCAATCCTTATCAAATTACCAATGGCATTTTTTAAAGAACCAGAAAACTATTAGAGCTAATCAATGAATTTGGTAAAGTTGCAGGATACAAAATTAATGCATAGAAATCTGTTGCATTCCTATACACTAACAATGAAAGATCAGAAAGAGAAATTAAGGAAACAATCCCATTCACCATTGCAACAAAAAGAATAAAATACCTAGGAATAAACCTGTGTAAGGAGGTAAAAGACCTGTACTCAGAAAACTATAAGAAATTGATGAAAGAAATCAAAGATGACACAAACAGATGGAGAGATATACCATGTTCTTGGATTGGAAGAATCAACATTGTAAAAATAACTATCTACCCAAAGCAATCTACAGATTCAATACAATCCTTATCAAATTACCAATGGCATTTTTTACAGAACTAGAACAAAAAATCTTAAAATTTGTATGGAGACACAAAAGACCCCAAATAGCCAAAGCAACCTTGAGAAAAAAAAAACAAAACAGATCTGGAATCAGACTCCCTGACTTCAGACTATACTACAAAACTGCAGTAATCAAGACAATATGGTACTGGTACAAAAACAGAAATATAGATCAATGGAACAGGATAGAAAGCCCAGAGATAATAAACCCATGCACCTATGGTCAACTAATCTATGACAAAGGAGACAAGGATATACAATGGAGAAAAGACTGTCTCTTCAATAAGTGGTGCTGGGAAAACTGGACAGCTACATGTAAAAGAATTAAATTATTACACTCCCTAACACCAAACTCCCTAACACCAAACACAAAAATAAACTCAAAATGGATTAGATACCTAAATGTAAGAATGGACACTATAAAACTCTTAGAGGAAAACATAGGAAGAACATTCTTTGACATAAATCACAGCAAGATCTTTTCTCATCCACCTCTTAGAGTAATGGAAATAAAAACAAAAATAAACAAATGGGACCTAATGAAACTTAAAAGCTTTTGCACAGCAAAGGAAAGTATAAACAAGACGAAAAGACAACCCTCAGAATGGAGGAAAATATTTGCAAACGAATCAATGGACAATGAATTAATCTCCAAAACATATATTTTATATATATATATATATATATATATATATATATATATATATATATATATATATATAACAGCTCATGCACCTCAATATCAAAAAAACAAACAACCCAATCCAAAAATGGGCAGAAGACCTAAATAGACATTTCTCCAAAGAAGACATACAGATGGCCAAGAGGCACATGAAAAGCTGCTCAACATCACTAATTATTAGAGAAATGCAAATCAAAACTACAATGGGATATCACCTCACACCAGTTAGAACAGCCATCATCAGAAAATCTACAAACAACAAATGCTGGAGAGGGTGTGGAGAAAAGGGAACCCTCCTGCACTGTTGCTGAGAATGTAAATTGATACAGCCACTATGGAGAACAGTATGGAGGTTCCTTAAAAAATTAAAAGTAGAATTACCATATGACCCAGCAATCCCACTACTGGGCATATACCCAGAGAAAACCATAATTCAAAAAGATACATGCACCCCAATATTCATTGCAGCACTATTTACAATAGCCAGGTCATGGAAGCAACCTAAATGCCCCATTGACAGATGAATGGATAAAGAAGATGCGGTACATATATAGAATGGACTATTACTCAGCCATAAAAAGGAACGAAATTGGGTCATTTGTAGAGATGTGGATGGACCTAGAGACTGTCATATAGAGTGAGCTGGACCAAATGAAGCAGGCTATTTGGATTTGGAAGTAGGCAGAGGTTTCCTACCATTACAGACAGGTGTTTGGGGAAATGACTACATGAATGCATATAAAGAGGATTTCACTTTTCATTGGGCAGTGGGGTAGATTTGCAAAAAATTTAAATGCTATGAGACCCAACAACTAATGTAAAGGAACAGAGCAGGCTGGGCATGTAACAATGGGTACGGCGGGAAGGGTGGCGAGCTGGAAGCACGTGCCTTAGCCTGGGCCTTTGTATGTCTTCAGCCTGGAGTCATCCTCCTCCAGATCTCTGCAGAACTGCCTTCTGCGCCTTTGGGGCTCACTCACATAGCCTATTGCCCTGCTCTGTATTCCCCATGGCATTTCTCTGCAAGTTCTAAAAGTACCCTGCTTATTCATTTATACGTTTCTGTCTGTTTTGTCCATCTCTTTGGAATTTAGTAGGCATTCAATAAACACTCAATAAACAAAGCACTGAATGAAATCAAATAACAAACCAAACAACCCATTCAAATATCCCATCAAACAAAATCTGCAATTTAGTTCTCTTGCTCTAAGCAGTCAGGTTTGAGGTACTGTTTCTGGAGTAGTTCTGGCGCAATTCCAGGGAAATACAGAGACGCTAAAAATATCACTGGAATGTTGGACAGCAATGGAGGTGCCCTATATACTAGACTTTTCAGGATCCAGAGTATAAAATGGAGAGTTCAGAAGGAAAAGAGAGGGAGAGAGAAATTATCCTTATTTTTGCTAGTGTAAGAATATCAAAAGGCATTGACACAAACTCTTCCAACCTTACCGTAGTAGCTCCACCTTGTTACCCAGGCAAAAATATCCTAAATTGGGGAAGAAGTGAGAGAAAATTAAACAAGTAAGACAAAGAGTTCATGAGATTTTTTTTCCAAATAAGCATATTATTACTGTTATTACTTTGATATGAACAAAATCTGTACAGACCTCAGAAGCTGAAAAAATTAATTTACAAGAAAATACTTTTAAAAAGAAGGGGGAAAAAAACCAATCTGGACCCTCACCTGATAACTCCAGGTAACTTTTTTTGAATCTGTAGGAGCCAAATAAGCCCCTTAGTGTAAAGTATCTCATGTTTACTAATAGTTTAGTGTATTCACCCACATGTCCCAACTTACTTTAATGCAATTATATTTCACTGTAAAAAAAATGGGGGATTGTGTTTCTTCTATAGGTGATAGGTTTTACACACACGCACAACTGGTGGAAGGAGACCAGGAGGTTCTGGATGGCTGCCTTGTGAACCTCTTTGTTCTACTCTTAGCCCTGAAATCATGTATCCCTCTCAATGTCCCATTTGCTTCTTCTGTTAAGTGGGTATTGTAACACCCTCAATAATTTCACCCCCTATAGGGACAAAACTTGGTTCTTGAGGGAAGGGGGAAAGGAGGAGTGAACACATCTTATATATTACAATGGTTTGCTACCTTCCAAACCCCAACTCTACCCAACCAATGCTTATTTCTCCATATTTAATTTCTCCTATGGAGAATTTAAATATCATGTTTCTCTCTATGGGACAATAATTTTAAGATAAAGAAAAAATGTAAAAAGAACAAGGTAAAAACCAAGGAAGTTATGTGAATTTCAAATCATGTGGTGTGTAGGGCTACAGGTAGTTTGGCTCAAGAAGACTCCCGCAGACACAGTCCTGAGGTGACTTACTTTTGAAAATCATGGAAACCAAAAACGTGAGCAATAAAACCAAGGCAGTAACACAGATTCCAATGTAGACTCCCTTATTGGTGCTCATCCATGGATCTTGTGCCAGCATCACAGGCTAAGGAAACATCAGCAGATCAAAAAAAAAAAAAAACAACTTATTAGGATTATGGGTAGAAAACATTTCTGAAAATAATGTACACAGACACATTTATCTTTATTGGCCTTTGTCTAGTTCCAGATCATGAGGGGTAAGACCAAATGATTTAAAGTTATAACCATGTGGTGAAATTCTAAGACAATTTAGAATTCAAAATGTATTTGGGGATGGTGGAAATGTTTTATCTCTTGCTTGCGGTGGTATTTACAGAGGTGTATACATTTGTCAAAACTCAAACTGTACACTTCAAATAAGTGTGCTTTATTATATGTAAATTATACCTATTTTTAAAAATTAATAAGCTATTTTCATAAATAATCCTCTTATGATATTAAAAAAGAAAACAACAATTTTTGTTCCTATATAAGTTGACATGGTGGTGTTATCTCAAGCTATGTGAATGTGTTCAATTATTAAAATTGGCCCTTGATTACAAAACTTTTTTTTTAACTAGAATTCAAGATTCCATCTATGTCTTTATAAATGGACTTGAAACTAGATGCTCATATACATGGCCCTGCTTAACAATTAAAATGCTGCACAATTGGAAAGAAATACAACTTTATTTAAATCTAGTATGGTTCATAAGGGATCATCACCTCCTGGATAAAACCAAAATACGCCATGCATCATGTTCAGGCCCTTTACATAACTTAACTCTAATCCTAAAGAGGCCCCACGGGGTAGGTATTTTAACAGAAAGGAAGTGAAGATCAGGGAAAAAGATTAAGTCTCAAGTCTCTTCCTGCATAAGAGTTTAATCTCTGGAGACAAAATTCCAGCTCTTTTACTTAGTTGCTGTGTGACCTAGACATGTTATTTATCCTCTCTGAACCTCTGTTTCTCTGTCAAATGCAGATTAAATAGGGTTCTTGGGAAAGATAATTTAGGTACTTCCTGATCAACACTATGAGGAACACAAAGGGTGGTGACTTAGCATATGAGCTGTCCTTGCTTAAAGGGGGAACAGCCAGTGTCTTGGGAGGGAAAAGCTGTATAATTACCTTACTTGTGGGGGGTAAAGTGGTTACATGGAACATGGAGTTACAGGAAGCAGGCTTTGCTTCCTTTTTAAAAATATTATGTTACATGAAAACTGCAGTTTCGTTTTAGAATGTGCAGCTAAGCATAAAGAAAGCAAAACAAAAATCAATCATAATCCCAACATCCAGAAACAGCCACTATTACCATTTTTCATTACATACTCTTTTAGAATTTTATCCTAGTGTTTTTCTTAACAGAAGCAATTACTATATTCAATATATACTACAGTATATACACTATACACACACACACACACACACACACACACACACACACACATTTTTTGGTCGTGCTGCATGGCATCTGGGATCTTAGCTCTGCAACCAGGGATTGAACCAGCACCTGCTTCATTGGAAGCACAGAGTCTTATTAACCATTGGACCACCAGGGAAGTCCCTACACTATTTTAAAAGTTAGTTTTTTCATTTAACAATCAACACTGTCCTCTCATGTCAGTAAATGCACTGCAGTGACAACATACTTAATGGCAATAAGCGGGCATGCTTAATTGACTATGTAATTAATCCCTTATTATTGAACATTTAGGTTGTTTATAACATTTTCATGAGTATAAATAGCAGCAATGAACATCTTTTCTTATACATCTTCACGTATTTGTTCAATTCTCTCCCTAATATGGAGTTCAGGAAGTTGATTTACTGGGTCGAAATATATGCTGCTTGGTTTCAGGATACTTGGGAGACACTTTGACATCTTCAGAGTCAAGACACAAAAAGCCCACGATTTTGCCTGTCGTGAACTTGCTTCTATATTGCTTCTACTTGGTGCTAAACATACCTGTCCTGCCCGTAACTGAGGTAAAGAACAATCTCATCATTCAGAATGTGTGTTTCTTTTTTCTTAATGCAGCTATAACAATATAACAGTCATTTACATTGTGGCAGTTCTGCTATTTAACAGGCATATACAAATTCAGCACATATCCATCAGATCAATCAGTGTCCATACCATAAGAGTTGTTAAAATCTTCAATATCATTCCTATGTAGTGGTGCTCTCATTGTCACTAAGGTATGCAATTAAGGCCATTTGACCTCACACTAAATAACCCCACTTTGCCTGAGCTTGAATTTCTCTTACAATGGCCATGCTGCAACTTCTCACCAATTGTGATCAGGATTACTCTCATACCTGAAGCTCTTTAGGTTTGTTGTTTCTAAGAATTATTTGCACATAGTAAAAGGAAAGTTGGTTGACCCAAGGGAGCCAAAAGTAAAGGACCTACTGATAAATTCTTCTAACTTAGAAAGATGAGGTTTTGATGAACATTATAAGAATAAAGCGCCTTAGATTTTTTTCAGTCTAACTGTGGAAAAAGTATGACAACATCCTACAGAATCACAAAGTTTTTCAAGATGTTACGACCTTAATAAGTCATCATATGGGGAGGTTTATGTATAGAAAGACTCAGAAGTGGCCTCAAAATTTCTATGTAGGAGGACAATTGGGTTGGAAAAGGATATTAGGGGGCCTATGTTTAAACAAGAACACTTTCATTTATATAATACTTTTAGTTGGGATGGCCCCCATTCCACCACATCAATTCAAAGCACGTTATTTCTCTAACGATCACTGAAGTCGTCCTTGGTATGTAATGTTAATGCACGATCCTTGTATTAATTCACTCTTTTTTTCTAACTTTCTGGGCAGGAGAAAGTCTGTGTGTGTGTGTGTGTGTGTGTGTGTGTGTGTGTGGAGAGAGAGTAAAATATCACTTTTCAGGTATTTCTGACAACTAGAGCATCTATATAAACTTTTTAAGTTAATTAAAGCATCCCTATGTAAGAGTCAAATTCTTTCTTCCTTTATTTGAAATGTGTGGACTAGTCTTACAATAACAATCTCTAAATGTAACTTGCTTCCAGGGAGACATACAAGTGAATCTGGCTAATAAAGTAGGAAGGAAAATGCTTACAGTTTGATTGTTATGCCAAAGGGCATCTGGAGACTGGGTCACAGTGCCATACCCATCTGCTCAACAAGAAGGAAAATGAATTAGAAAGACAAAGAGTATTGAATTTTCACTGCAAACACCAAATATATTCACATTGCCCTCTGGTAATGAATGAAAAGTTGAATAATCATATGGCTAAATGCTGTAGGCTTGCAGAGTTATACCAAGTTACTAACATTTATTAATTTAACCGTAAGGTTGTGCTTCTTAAACCATTTTGTCATGGACCCTTCCAAAATGAACCCTTTTCTTTCTCTCTGTGAAAAAAAATGCACGTACACAGAAAGTTTACATACAATTTTAGAGGAGTCATAGTGTCCCATTATCAGAACTAGGTTAAAACTTGCCACTTAAAGTTATGTAATCAATATTTTCATGACAGCTAAGAAGCTGCCAATGAGGATGCTCAGAGGCCATTGCACATCCAAAGAGCAGAACCACCCCGTTCATGTTACATTGGTTTTACATTCAAAATGTGTGTGAAATGTACTAAGATATCTGAAATAGGTGGCATCCAACTCCTACATTATATGCCACAGTGCCTAGACATTGTTGCAGGAGTGCTTTAGAAAATACGTTATATCAGCCCCAAGGCCAAAGTATCTTATACTATCTAAAACCCCAATATAAAAGGATATCATGCCTTAAAGTTTTGAATATCCAAATTTTAATAGTGTTTGAAATATCTCTTTTGTCATATACTGTTGGTCCTCCTGAGCAACTATAGGTCAAATACAGGTTTCTCTTTTTACTGAGCACTTTACATCCTTATACCAATTTTTTAAACTCCATTTTATAGATGAGGAAACAGATCTGAAATGGTTAAAGTTTCCAACTCTAGTAAAGGACAATAGCCTCAGCTCATAACCACCACACACACTGCATTCCCATCCAATGAAAATACTGCAGGTCTTATGAATTCCCTAACTACTGACAAAGCTATAAAAATGTCACTGTCGGGGCTTCCCTGGTGGCGCAGTGGTTGAGAATCCGCCTGCCGATGCAGGGGTCACGGGTTCGTGCCCTGGTCCGGGAAGATCCCACATGCCGCGGAGCAACTAAGCCCGTGAGCCATGGCCGCTAGGCCTGCGCGTCCGGAGCCTGTGCTCCGCAACGGGAGAGGCCACAGCAGTGAGAGGCCCGCATACCACAAAAAAAAAAAAAAAAAAAAAAAAAAAAAAAAAAAAAATGTCACTGTCCAGTGGCAATGAAACTGGACTAACTCTATCCCCCCAAACTTTTACACTTTACATTACCGTGTCTACATTTTATTCATTCTGACACTACTTCTTAGAGAGCCAAAGACAATATCTACAGTCTAGGCTCTGTGTATGGCTTGTGTTATAATCTTAAGTAAGTCCTTTAGGTACAGAATGGGTGATGTTGCAAAAACAGCATTAAAAAAAAAAAATAAAAACAGCATGGACTTGAGTCAGATAAAACTTGACTTCGATGCTGACAATGTCCCTTGGCAATGTGACCTTGATCAGGTCCTTTGCCTATACGTTTATGCATGTATGCATGTATATGTATATATTTATATTTCTAGCTGGGGTAACCTTGAACTACAAGCTGTTGACAGCACTTGTCTGTCTCATAAAGTTGTCACATTAGAAGATGCATTAAACACCATATTAGACAAATATCAGCTATTACTATTATATTATAACGAAAGGAGCAATAGGGGGAGAAACACAGTGCAATGGACTTTCCAAACATCATGTCCTTCCTTCCTCACAAACATGCAATGAGGAATGCAACAACTTGCCCATGGGTACGCAGCTAGTAACTGGAAGTTGAACTGGAAGCTGTCAATCCCCAAAGCAGAACTAAAGAGCCTCCCCAATCTGGCAATAGCAATAAGTAAGGTCTGCCCTGAAAGAATTAAATGAGGTAATATATGACAGTTTGCTGGCTATCCATCTGTCAAAAAGTGGGTAGCAGGCCATATGATGCCCAAACTTCCTTCCAGATTCGCATTCTTTGCTTTGTGAGGCTTTAACCCATGGAATTCTGACTGGGGCACTGTCAGGATTTGGCTGGAGAGCCTCACAGACACTGACAAGATGGCAGCAGCCACAGAAGTCATGGGGACACAGCTGCTCCAATGTCTGTTCCATTCTGGAAAGTTCTACCTTGATCAGGTTTTAGTGACATTTTAGAGAAAGATTCTCCACTCCTACTTTCTTCTTCCTCATCGCATAAAAGTGTGGGTTGCAGCTGCTCCTACTTCTGTTACTTTGTATTTTAATCTACTTCCACTTTGTTTCTGTGCCCGGAGACAGTTCACACTAAGGAGTCCACTTTCAAAACCAAATGTCACCATTAGCTAATCCCAAGTGAATTGGTCCCTCTCTGAGTTTCACTTTGGGTCCGTTTTAAAGCAACCAGCTTCCACGAATGACTGGCAAAAGGTAGACCATACTGGGGGTCCACTACAGATGGGCAACTCCTGAGCACGATGAGTCATATGCACGAGGAGTCTTGCAAAGCTTGACCTTGTTTGGATGCATCACAGGCACAAGGACACATAAGCTAGTTCTGCATTACAAAGGGGTTCCGCATGTGGCACTCCCCAAATCTACCACCATAGGTAACAGAGGTAGCTGGGAAAGATGACAGGACTCAGCATCAACTTTCTCCATCACAGGAAAGACAGGTCAATCTTACATCTCAAAAGAATATGGACCTACCCAAATTGGGGAGAGTGGGGAAGACTTTTCGGGGGTGGAATAGCAGAATCTCAGTGGGACATGCCTCTTTGGTGCCAGTGTCATGTGTCCCCAACCCATCTCAAAGTGTCCATGTGAAATGAAAACTTGACAAGGCAGAAGGGGAGCCTCCTGGCTCTATATAGCCTCTGGGTCTTAGAGGAAGCATAAACACAGGGGACCAGTTTGGTCCGGACCAGCTTAGTTTGGATTTAATTGTTTTAAGGCTCTGGCCGAAGTGAGTAAGCCCAGTACTAAGTTTGAAGTCAAAGCTGGTTCATTTAATTTAGGAAAATACTGATATGGATGTGGATGTTCCCAAATCATATAAGCTGTCTATGCCGCTCAGTTGTATGTATTTCTGGACATTCTAAGTAATAGTCATAATTGCCACTAAATCTATCACTTACCTTTTAACTGTGTCCCAAGATCTTTATCTCATTTAATCTTTGCAAGAATTCTACCAAATCAGTAACATTCCATCCATTTTACAAAGGATAAAAACTGATTCAAAGAGGGTAAGACTTTTGTTCAAGTCACGTAGCTGACTGGAGTAGCCAGTGTTGGCATTCAAGGCAGATCTGTCTTATTCCAGAATATGTGTTCTTAACAATGTGCCAATGTTCATCAAAATTTGAAAGCCCCCAGGTGTTCAGGAAAGAAACAGAAGTTACCTGTTGAGCAAGAGTGCGATGGTGAGCCGGTTATATTTGTTTCTTGCCATGTGGTAGGCTGGGTTTCTGCTCTCTGCGTTGGAGAAGATAAAGAAGCTACTGGAATGACAAGAATGGAAGAACGGTGTTCAGTTTGTGGAGGAAAATTTCCACCCCCAAGAAAAATAAAAAACAAAACTAAAATCAGGAATTACCCTTTGGCTCTTTCTTAGAAAATATTCAAGGATGGCCTTCAGGCATTATACTGCCATATAGGTATTTCATTATCATGAATAAATCTGATCTAGAGAATGACCTGGAGGGCTTATCAACAGACAGAATTATTTCACTTTTTATACTCCTAGGATCCCCCTAAAGCCTACAACAGTGCATCTTATGTAGGACACCCAATTAAAGTTTTATTCATACCAATGACATTGAACTTTTGTGGAGCAGGGCCTTGGGGTGGGCACTAATCCACTCTCCCCGCTTCACAAGAACCCCAATCTGGATTTCCTCACCTTATTCAAGTTCCTAATTATCCATCCACACATCTTTCCAGGGAGATGCACACACTGACCAGCACAGAAAACATACTGAGAATATTTAATTCCTTGAGGTCCCTTTAAGGTGACAGTACTGTCCAACATCTGAGTCTTGGTAATGAGCCTCAAAGCAATGCTCCTGGTACCTTGGCTCCTTCTGCAGTTGTGTTGCGGTCACTCTTTTTATAAGACTGATTTCCTGTGTTATCTGATTCATCTTCCATTTCTCACCAAAAAGCTTCAGCAAGAGTTCTCAGGGTTATGTTTCCTTTTCCATTCTTGAAATCTCTTCTTTATTTTCTCTCAGACATTTCACTTTACCTGCAGAGTTGACCACTTGCCTCTTAATAAGATCTTTACATCCCTTCCTCTTAGAGCACCACAGAAAATTAGAGCAAGTTTAGTGGTGCTGGCTGGATAAGAGTTCCCAAACCTGGGCTTTCCTTATTGCCTCTCACTGGTCTTTCTCTTTCCACTACCCCACCATGGTCATCACATTTCAACATCATCTCTTCTCTTGTTTTGAGCTGTCTTTTGTTTCTGGTGGGGTTTGTTTGTTTTTGCTTTCCTCTAATGCTCAAATCTGTAACAGGATGTGGCTCTCTTTAGGAACTATAGGAACTAAGAACAGGACGAATCAGAAAGTCAGATGATCAGCGTCTTCAGTCAACTTAAATCCATGCAAAAGGCCTCTTGAGCTTAACTTCCATCCCCTAGTTTGGGTCTTTGTGGTCATCTTTCTTTTCTCCTCTGCTCCTACAACTTTACATCCAACCAGTGCACGAATATTTTAGGCAACTAGCATGGACGGGGCACAGAGCACAGAGAGGGAATGGATGTAAAGATAAATTCCCCTGCCCTGGATCTGCTCCAGTGTTCACCTCCTTTCTATACTGTAAAGTTCAACTCTAAACTCAAACTCTTTAGGAAATTATCAGGCTGCCTATAAGACTCAACTAGTACTATCCCCCAGGAGGTCACATAAACCGACACTTTCCTTCTGAAACTCTGCTTTAAACAAAGGCTGTAACTTACACATGTTCACCAAACAAGGAGCACTAAGCCATCCACCTCTGCAGGCACAAACTATTAAGAAGCTAAATCAATATTGAGAAAGTCAACAGATGCTCTAGTGTGTTTGCTGCCTGGAAGAAAACTATTTTTCTTACAAAGTTTTATAGCTCTAAAATGCCAGTTTTAACCTAAAGACATCTCTTTAAAACTCAGTTCGAAGTCCAATCCTTCAGATCCATCCTGGTTGAATATAATAGACATGGTTCAACGGGAATGAAGGGAAATCAATATGTTCCATCAGACTTTTTCGGCTAAAAGGTTGTGACATTTGTGTTATTCCTCAGGATCCAGAGCCACTTTAAAGTGCCCAAGGGTTGTGGAGGCTTTGAGAATCTCTACTAAAAAGTTACATTTTTAATCTGAAAGAAAGTTTGAACCTAAACATGTCCTCAGAATGGCAAGCTATTTCCCCAGCTTTAAGTCAAATTATTCTCCACTTGTATTAACCTAAACTTTAATCTAACATAAAGTTGAACTATGAACTATGTAGCCAGAATTGAAAAAACAAACGTGTGCACTCTAAATCCCATAAGTCCTTAAATCTGATGCTTACTTCGTCATCAGTATAAATAGCATTACTCGGGCTTCCCTGGTGGCGCAGTGGTTGAGAGTCCACCTGCCAATACAGGGGACACCAGTTCGTGCCCCGGTCCAGGAAGATCCCACATGCCGCGGAGCAGCTAGGCCCGTGAGCCATGGCTGCTGAGCCTGCGCGTCCGGAGCCTGTGCTCCTCAGCGGGAGAGGCCACAACAGTGAGAGGCCCGCATACCGCAAAAAAAAAAATAGCATTACTCTGCTACATAAATAAATTAAAGGATGCTAGAAGCAAAACTGTGTAAGTCACTGACACCCTAAAAAGACAGGGTAATTGTATGAAGGCTTTTTCAGTGAGAATGTCAGATCAGGACAAATTCATCCAAACATAAGCTCTATGTTCATAAGAGAAGGCAGCAAAGGCCCAACATTCAAATTGAAGGGGACAATCTTGACTCAACCATTTTCTATTTGTATGACGGTCAACACTGAACTTAGACTCTGTGCCTCGGTCCTCACAAATGTAAAATAGGACTGAATCACACCTACAAGGCATAGGATTGTCATAAGAATGAAGTGGCTTAATACTTGTAAAGCAGTTAGCATGGTTCTAGACACAGGAAACAGAGTAAACATTAACTTCACTGAAATCTTATCCTCAAGTGTTGGGTGAGACTTCAGAATGGATTAAATGAATTCTATTCAGAGCTCCTTGTAAGGACAGAATCTCATTCACCTGATCCTGTTCTGGCATTCCCTATTTTTCCTCATAAGTCTGTGTTCAGCTGGGCCAAATCGCCACCATCCTCCTTAGCTGTCCAAGATCAGTGGTCTGGCTTCTTTATTTTATTTTATTTTTTTTTGCTATTAATGAATTCCTTTGAGAATCTGATAAAAAGCTATAGGGTCCCCTCACTCTGAAGATGCTTATACATACAAAAGGTGAATATAACATGGGACGGAGGTTCACAGATTCTATGAAGCCAGGTTTGGAAGCCTGTTCAAATCTTTACCCCAGATTGCACTTCTGCCTTAACACTACACCTTAGATGATCTATATCCTCTCCTTTAAAGCCTTCTGGGCTCAGAAGCACATCTGTTTACCTGGCTGGAGGTTCTTTGTGGGTGCTGGCGCCGGAAGAGCAGAGGTAGAGGCCCTCGTTGTCGTTGGAGCAGTGGTGACCGTCATTGTTGTTGGTAGAGCAGTAGTGGTCATCATTGGTGGTGGAGTTGTAGTAGTGGTAGTTGGTGGAGTAGTAGTAGTGGTGATCGTTGTTGGTGGAGTAGTATCAATGGTGGTAGTTGGTGGTGGAGCAGTAGTGGTGATAGTTGGTCTAGTGGTAGTAGTAGTAGTCATGGTAGTTGGTGGAGTAGTATTAGTGGTGGTAGTTGGTGGTGGAGCAGTAGTGGTGGTAGTTGGTGGAGTGGTAGTAGTAGTACTCATGGTAGTTGGTGGAGTAGTAGTAGGGGTGGTCATTGGTGGAGTAGTAGTGGTCATTATTGTTGTCGTAGGTGGAGCTAGAAATCAACATGAAAGCAAGGATTCATCAAGCAGCAGGAAACAAGAGTCGTATGCTGGGCCTGTGCACCAACACAACCACTGGGGCTGTCCCCAGGCAGAAGTGAGCACTTATCTCCCATGAACTCGGAGTTCTCCTCATTGGTCAACTAGAATCTGTGACTAAGGAGGCAGTGAAGACATGTTCACAACAAGGAAACAGCTGCATTGAGAGGAGTATATATGGGGAGGTTTGGAGATTTAAAAAATGACACCTGGGATTTGTATCGAACCCCTTTGAAAAGACTAGTCCCACATATCAGATTTATGTATCTTCGTAAACGTCTGTGAGGTAGGGAAAAAAGTCTAGAGCCCGAAGCCATGTTTGTCCTCAGTGGCGTGTGACTAGGACCTAAATAGTAGTTCCCAAGAACCAGAATATTTACCAAATAAATAGCATTCCATTCAGTCAGTCCTAAGGGTACCCCCCCAACAGACCTGCATCCTAAATGTGGATT
The DNA here is from genome assembly GCF_026419965.1 of Kogia breviceps. Classification (NCBI taxonomy): domain Eukaryota; kingdom Metazoa; phylum Chordata; class Mammalia; order Artiodactyla; family Physeteridae; genus Kogia; species Kogia breviceps. The sequence continues at coordinate 137,004,295 of NC_081313.1, read as the reverse complement.
AATTCACACCATTAACATATGCTAGATAACACAGATGCCTTGTGCATTTGGTTTGAAGGTAGACTAGACCTTTTAAGTTTCCTTCCTTCCTAAGGGATAATAACAAAAGGTAATGACTTTGTCTCTTTCCAGAGTCAGAAATTGTATAGGACTCCAAACCACTTACTGAAGTCCTCAGAGCTACCCAGAGAAAGAACTGCAACTAGGATTAACCCAAAACACAGTGCCTGGCACAAAAGCAGAAATTGTAGGATTGAATCCATAATGTGTACTTTTTTCTCACCAGGCATCTTTTTTGCCCACAAGAAGTATTCTTAATTTTCAACTCTACTAACAATGAATTAGAACCTCAAATCTCTTGAATAGGAGACAATTGGTGTGAAAACTCTTTTGAGGGATTGAAGTCAATTTAATTTGGAAACTAATTTTTGCCTTAAAGAAGAAAAACTTTTTTTCAACAAATATTTATGAGTGTCTATTATGTACAAGGCATTAGTAAATGTTTTAGGCTTTGGGGGTCCTGTGATCTCAGTGGTAATTGTTCAACTCTGTCAGTGTGAAAATAGCCATAGACAGTATATAAACGAATGGGTGTGGCTGTGTTCCAATAAAACTTTATTTATAAAACTGTTGGTGAGCCTGTTTTATAATCTGATCTGGTCCTAGGGCTACAGTTTGCTGACCCTGTTCTAACAGTGTAGTCAGAGGTTTTTAAGAAGAGTGCTATCCAATCTCCTCTCTTCAGTTTGAAATCAAATCTAGACAAAAAGGAAGCAAGCAAAAAAGTCTGATCAAAGGCTATAACAAGGAAGAAACCTAATTGGCTTGTTTAACTAATGTGTCTTCCTCAGTAGTAAGTATTTCCTAAGGAAGAATCTAGGAAACTAAGGGTAGAGGAGCTGCTGAGGAAGAGCCCTAACAGAAGATTGAAAAGTAAGCTGATTCTGTGAAAAGTGCAAGAAAACTTAAGCAAAGAATTGGATTGGAGGCAAAGAGTCACTTTGGCTCATTTAGGGACCCATTTCCCACTGGACAGAGCAGTGGCTTTGTAAATATTCATCTATTAAAGAACTTCTAAGCACTCTCAAAGTCCCCTACTGGGACCTCCCTGGTGGTGCAGTGGTTAAGAATCCACCTGCCAATGCAGGGGACAAGGGTTCGAGCCCTGGTCTGAGAAGATCCCACATGCCACGGAGCAAGTAAGCCGGTGCGCCACAACTACTGAGCCTGCACTCTAGAGCCTGCAAGCCACAACTACTGAGCCCACGAGCCACAACTACTGAAGCCTGCGTGCCTACAGCCCGTGCTCCACAACAAGAGAAGCCACCGCAACGAGAAGCCCACGCACGCAATGAAGAGCAGCCCCCACTCTCTGCAACTAGAGAAAGCCGTGCGCAGCAACTGAAGACCCAACACAGCCAAAAATAAACAAATTAAAACAAAACAAAAAGAAACAAACAAAAAGTCCCCTACTAATTTCTTTATCCTTTTTAAAAAATATTCAGGGCTTCCCTGGTGGCACAGTGGTTAAGAATCCGCCTGCCGATGCAGGGGACACGGGTTCGTGCCCCAGTCTGGGAAGATCCCACATGCCGCGGAGCGACTGGGCCCGTGAGCCATGGCCACTGAGCCTGTGCATCCGGAGCCTGTGCTCCGCAATGGGAGAGGCCACAACAGTGAGAGGCCCGCGTTATCACACAAAATAAATAAATAAATAAATAAAAAATCTTCAGCCAGACTAATCAGATAATTTCACAACTCCAGAAATAATCTCTTCTCCACACGCTGCCTCGTCTCGTGTCTACAGCGCCAGCCTCTTTTGGTTTCCTTAAACTGCCTCCTACATATAGGTTTCCCAGAGTCAGCTATTTGCTGCAGCAGAATTGACTTTATTTTACCTGCCTTTATAAAGGACACAAGCCAAGTACAGACATTGGGAGATTGCAATATCAAGTTCATTTAAATCAAAAAAGAGAGTCATAGCTGATGAAGGCCACAGGTATTGGATTCTGTTGTCAATAGAAGACTTTAGTGGGAGAAGATTCATTAGGAAAGAGCACCAGAAACCAAGAAATCCTGAAGAACCTGCTCCTTTCATCAAATGGCAAGAAAAATTAGGATGTCTACATCAAGGTGGAAAAATGTAAACTTCCCAGATTTTTGGATTTTATGAAATTCTTAAAAGCAACAGGTGAACGTTATTGAGATGCAAATGTTTTCATACTGCAATAAGGCCATTTTATTTTTTCAACAGTCAATTTAGTGATATGGTGTGAAATGTGCTTCAAAAAATCCAAGACAGGACAGAGGGAGGGGGTGAACCTATATAGGCTTATATAATGTTTATGCAATGAGACTGAATTGATGATTGTTAAAGCCAAATGATACATCTACTTGATAGGACCTTATATTACCTATTTTATATGTATGAATTCTCTATAAGTCTTAAAATGTTAAGAAAGGCCACTTAAGAATTCTTCTAAGACATAACCTCAGAGAAAACGGCAGTTCTTCAAGTGGAATAAATTTACCTCCATAAAAATGTTCACTATATTTCACTGTGGAACAGTGAATGTTTTTTCATGAACCAACTAGCATTTTTGAAGCACTGCTTTAGGAGATAGTTTGCTGACTGGGAAGATCTCTAGACTATGGTCTTGAATCAAGGTTAGTCTTTTTAAAAAAATTTTATTTATTTTTAATTTTATTTATTTATGACTGTGTTGGGTCTTAACACTTCATTCTACACAAATAGAAGTTATTCTATTCCAAAAGTTATTAGAAAATAAGATTATAGGAACCTCCTCTTTCCCTATTAAAGGAGGAGAAAGTTAATATCAAACAGAAAACTCTTATCTCTGGGAACCCACAGGAAGTGATCAAAGGAAGGAGGAAGACAAGCTCACCTGGCTTTATACTCAAGTCTACGGTGATTTTTATATCGTTGAACCACCCTCTCTTCTCAACACGGCAACAATACAAGCCACTGTCAGCCTGGGCTGCATTCTCTATGGTCAAAGACACATCCCCTCCACCAATGTTTCCATTTAGCTTATAACGTTTGTCCTTCTGAAAGGTGACACTGTATCCATTAGTCCAGATAATGTCACTTCCGCAGCGACTTAAAGGACATGCCCCTCGGCCCCAGCACATGCTTGTGACTTCTCCACCATAGGTGCAGGATAGCCTGACAGACTGACCCACCACTCCAGTCACTCGTGGGTAAGATGTTACACCATCTGTAAATAAAGAGAAACCTGAGCATGAGGTCTCAATATTTTAGCTTTAATTTCATTCTCATTTTTTTTATATAGCTTATTTGGTTTGTAATCGTCTGACTATATCTTGAGTTTTAAAATTTAGTATAAGCATTTTTCTACGTTGACATATTCTTTAGCAGTGTTACTATTTACTAGGTATATTTGTAGATAAAACATCATATAAATGTTTTTCTGTATTCAGGATTATTTCCTAATAGGAAAAGATTTCCAAGAAAGAAAGTATCGGGATAAAGGGCAGAAATATATTCAGTCTCTTGGTGAATGTGACCAAATTTCCTCCCAAAAGGTTTGAAACAAATGACACTCCAGCAATGCATGAGTGTGTGTGTACTTCATCCTGTGTTTGACAGGTATCTGCTTATTTAATAGGTAATAACATACATGTGGCTTTTCCTCTCCCCTAGATTCAATCACTGTCTCAGGTGAAATCTGTTTTTAAAAGTCTATTGCATTTAAAGTTTTGATTTTCAATTTTTATTGCAATTTTTTAAATTGCTATTGCAAATAGACACCTCACAACCCCTCTTTTAAAAAAAAAAAAAATCAGAGCTAATGTTTTACTTAAAGCATCATTGACTAGAAGGCAGAAGCCTAGTAAACTCTTTAGAAATCAGCTCTTAGAAAAAAGGTTTATAATAGTTTCAGGAGAAACTGAGGCTTATCATGCTTTACGATCAATCCAAAAAATTTAAGTTAGTAAATGACAGCCTTGCAATGCAGGTGGTAAGGTCCACTTACCCAGGTGAAACCAAAAAATTGGAGAATATTCGATCAAATACTAAATTTTGCCTCTTAAAAACAAATAGGCAGGAAAACTCTCTCCTGTGGCAGTGGTTTAAAAAACCCTGCATTGCAAAATGCAGTCTGGGTGGTCCTTGAAAGAAATCTGAGATTCAACAGTTAATCATAGTTAGGACTGAGCTGTGAGTTTGGGAAATGCTCTGGGAATAAAACACTCATTGTTACATAAATTAAGAGCCTATATTTTTCACTGGAATTCTGATAATATTTAATTTTGCTTAATGTCATTTTTGGACTACAAAGGTAATACATGCTAATTATAAAAATTTAAGTTTTAGAAGTATAATTTTAAAATGTACTTTCCTCACATTCCCACCTCTAGAGATTGTTTTTAAAACTTACGATATGTCTATTTCTAAAATTTTCCCCTATCTTGCAGAATGTTTTGAATTAACATATTTTTCTTTTTAAAATTTTTTTTGGCCACACCGGGAGGCATGTGGGATCTTAGTTCCCCAACCAGGGATCATACCCTCGCTCCCTGCTTTGCAATCATGGAATCTTAATCACTGGACCGCCAGGAAAGTTAAAATATTTTCTTTTTAAAAGAAATAGTTGCACATGGTTAAAAAAATCAAAAGGCACAAAATGGTACAATAAAGCACTCGTCTCCTTCCCACCCTATCCCCTTTTCTTTATCCTGTCGCCTTCCACACCGTGATAACAACTGTTACTCTTTCCTACATACACTTGAGTACTTCATGCATACACAACCATCTACCTACTCCTTTTTTTGGTTTCAACACAAATGGCAGCATATGTCATCTTGTACTGCATCGTGCCTTGTTCACCTACCCATAGATTTTATAATTCTTAGCATTTATGCAATTTATTTGGTTTAAGGTGTCAGCCTGGTTCTTTGCTCACTAGTTGACCCCATTACCTTCCAACAAAGCCCAAGAACATCTACCCTCCCCCACCACACCCCCACACCCCCACACTCCCCCTTCCTCAGCGCTTCCAAAGAACAGTCCACCTATTCACTTACCTGTCAGAAGAAGTATGAGGCCCAGGATGGCTACCCACGGATGCATGATGGTATCAGCCTGGAGGAAAGACACAGCACGCTGGTTGGTGTGCCCCCAAACCAGATGGTATCAGAATGAGTCTTAATTCTCAGATTGAAATTTCTCCTTTCACCCTGATGGGGGGAATCACATAAGACTACCTGCTGGAAACAAGACCATGCAAAGGCTTCAGGTCTGTTAGCTCCAGGTGACTGAGGGCTCTGCCCCTCCCAACAGAAAGGCAAAGGTGTCATCTGAAGCAGTCCCCTCTTCCCCAGCTCCTTTCCTATACTTAGAGTCCAAACTGACTCCAGGTGCTGACCGAGGAGATAAGGGAGCAAACAGGAAGGAAACCAGAGGCCGGCTTAGTCAAGGACACCAGAGCAAAGCCCAGACTTCCCGTGGCAAAGGTGCACTTACCCTTTGCCTCGAAGAGGAGAGTCAACTGGCCTTCTGGCGAGGGCAGGGGACTTCCTTCCTGCTCTGTGGCCACAATGGCTAGTCCCCAGCCTCAGTCAAATTGTCAAGTGCCCACTGATATAAAAACGCACAACATGAGAGTCGTGAGTTTCGGTTTTCTTTGGGGACTTACTGAGGACTATCTATGGCCCAGGAAGCTGCCTTTCAGAGAGTTCTGAGGAACCTCTCCCAAGAGACAGAGGTGGAGAGATAAGCATATATATGATTTTGGAGAAGTACAATCAGGCACACATCTCGGTAGAAGGTCGCCGCTGGTCACAAGGAACAGATATCTCAGTTAATGACTAGTGCTTTTCTAAGTACGGGAAGATGAAAGAAATTTGGATTCATAAAATTTTCTCCTGAAAATATCTAACTATCTGAAGGCCTGTTCAACCAGTTTTCCCAGAGCACAGAGTGCCATTCCTGATCATTGCCCTGAACTCCTTTCAGGGTGTATTGAACATCAGTGGCTACAGTGGCTAGTAACTTAACTCTCATAGAACCAGATGGAGAGTGACACTGTTTAGCTGGCAGTGCCCCCTCATGGTTATAAATTCAATCATTATTTGGGAGGCAATTCAGGATCATTTTATCCCATGGTGCTAAGAATACTCTTTCCTCGGGCTTCCCTGGTGGCGCAGTGGTTGGGAGTCCGCCTGCCGATGCAGGGGACGCGGGTTCGTGCCCCGGTCCGGGAAGATCCCGCGTGCCGCGGAGCCGCTGGGCCCGTGAGCCGTGGCCGCTGAGCCTGCGCGTCCGGAGCCTGTGCTCCGCAAAGGGAGAGGCCACAGCAGTGAGAAGCCCGCGTACCGCAAAAAAAAAAAAAAAAAAAAAAAAAAAAGAATACTCTTTCCTCAGTCAGGCCAGGGTACTGTTGATCCTGTTTGCTATTATTGGACTAGGCACTGCTAATAGTAGCTAAAAGTCTCTGGACCACCTGTCTTACTAGTCTGTTATGGTCCAGGCAAAGATTCCCTCTTGTTGCTTCTTCCCATATCGAGAGTTACACTATTACAATCTTGAGTTCATAAAGAAATATATATATATATATATATGTGTGTGTGTCAATCATTTCAAGTTGCCTAGTCATCATTTTTATCAGAGGCTCAGTCACACGTTTGGTAATGCAAGAAACAACAATCTTGTATGCAGAATACAAATAATATAGCTAGTAGCATTAATAGGGTCATAAGTAAATATTTAACCCAAGAGCTTCCATTAGGTGCAGTCCAGTATATTCCCAGCTCATCTGACTCAGTCTCTCCTGTACCAATTGACCTTAAAAGTAATGAAATATTGGTATTGTTCATAAGGCACCCAGCCTAATTTCCTAGTGTTATAAGGCTGATTATCCTTAGTTTAACTGTTCCCATATAAGGGAGCTTTTAAACTTAGATGACTTAAATAGTCTGGTGGTAGTCATATAAATCCACCCCATAACTGAAGGAGGGTCCCTCCTAATAAATGGGAAGTTATATTCTTTGACTGAAATTTAGCTTGTTCTTATTGAGCTTGAGTAACTTTAAAAGAAAATGCATATGTATAGCCATGGTCAGAGCAAGTACCATTGATTGGCCAAGTGAGAGGGTCCCATCTAGTAATATCAATACAGCTCAAACAGAACTATAACTTCTTTCTTCTAAAATAAAGTTCCTAAGGGCCATCCATTTAGAGCCTTGGAGAGGAGAAATTCACCAAGGTAAGCCAGAAATACTGGATGTAGGTAATTGACCATAAACCCAACAATTGGATTAATTTCTAAACTCTGTGTAGAATTTATGCCCATGATAGAAAAACATGGATTTGGGCAAAAGTCCAAGAAATTATTATAAAGAATTATATTATATAATTATATTCATATTTCTATAATTTTAATTGTATGATATTATTATCTAATGTAATTATTATATTGAAAACATGATAAATAATCATATGGGTCAGGTCTGGCATCTAGGAATAGCCATCTACTTCTGATGTTGTCTTCTTCTTGTCTTGGTGTGAGTGCAGTTTCTCCTCTGTTTGAGCATTGTTTTTATGGGGTTTTTTTTTTGTGGTACGCGGGCCTCTCACTGTTGTGGCCTCTCCCACGGCGGAGCGCAGGCTCCGGACGCGCAGGCTCACCGGCCATGGCTCACGGGCCCAGCCGCTCCACAGCATGTGGAATCTTCCTGGACCAGGGCACGAACCCGTGTCCCCTGCATTGGCAGGCGGACTCTCAACCACTGCGCCACCACGGAAGCCCTGAGCATTGTTTTAAGGTGAGTTTGAGGTCAGCAGTTCTCTCTGTAGGCCAGTCAAGTGCAGGGGCCCTTTTTAAGTGGAAAATATGAATCCAAAAGTAAATTTCTTTCAGTCTTTCTGTGTGTGAGCTAGTTAAGAGTACCTGATAAGGGTTCTTCCATCTAGGTTGGAGGTAATCCTTTAAATGATGCCTTTTCCAATATGCATAATCTTCTGATTATAGTTCATGGGGCATCTGATCTTCATCCAAAGACAGATTACTGTGATAAGCTTCAGAAACAAACTTAGAGTCTTTTTAATAATTCAGTTAAACTTTACAATAATGTAATGTAACAACAGGGGGCTATCTGGTAAGTGAGTCTTAGGCAGTAAATACAGACCTCAATTAACAACACTAGAATTTAATATCCACTGAAACATAATTTTTCTCTCTAAAATTACCCTGATTTCTATCAAATATAGCCAGATTAAGAGTAATTTGTTTGCAGAAATAAGTCTGGTTTCAATAAACTTGGCCTGATTATTTACATAAGTGTAACTGATCACATGGGCTCTTTTTAAAAATTGGCTTTGCTGGAACTTTTTATAAAGAATCTCAGATTTCATTTTTAAAAGGCTTCTCAAGCCCAGAAAAGCCAACCCAAGGGCTTGCCATCAGATCCCACCTACAATATCTACAGATTTGGGTGAATTCCTCTCTTCTCAAGGTCCCAAAATATCTTCAGATTCCTGAATCTGTCAGGAGGTGGCCTCCCTTATTCACTTGATAAGGCTGCTAGTAACATAAGGGTTTTACAGTTTTGGAGGGATCAGGTAGAAAGAAAAGATAAATGTTTCAATTCTGCTTACAAAGGTATCATTTACCAAATTACTGTAAGTCATAATTAGCTTAAAGGGAAAGGTTTCCTTATATCTGGAAAACAGATTAAAAGGCAGTAATATTTCAGAAAAAAAATTATAACCATATTGATCAGTTCACTGAGTCCTCTGTAACTAATTTTTGATCTTTTGTTAACAGTTTTATGAAGAGTTTTACAAGCCTGTGCTTGTCAAAAGTCCTTTCTATGAATTTTCTTTAAGATGAAGCATTTTTGCAAAGGCATCAGAGTCAAACAATAACTGTCTATGAATGACAAGATTTTAAAAGGCATGGTTAAAGATCTGATTGCAAAAACTACAATGAGATATCACCTCACACCAGTCAAAATGGCTATCATCAAAAAATCCACAAACAATAAATGCTGGAGAGGGTGTGGAGAGACAGGAACCCTCCTACACTGTTGGTGGGAATGTAAATTGGTACAGTCACCATGCAGAACAGTATGGAGGTTCCTTAAAAAAACTAAAAAGAGAGCTACCATATGACCCTACAATCCCACTCTTGGGCATATATCTGGAGAAAAACATGGTCCGAAAGGGTACATGCACCCCCAATGTTCATTGCAGCACTGTTTACAATAGTTAAGACATAGAAGCAACCTAAACGTCCATTGATAGAGGAATGGATAAAGAAGATGTGGTACATATATACAATGGAATATTACTCAGCCATTAAAAAGAACGAAATAGTGCCATTTGCAGCAACATGGATGGACCTAGAGATTGTCATACTGAGTGAGGTAAGTCAGATGGAGAAAGAGAAATATCATATGATATTGCTTATATGCGAATGTAAAAAGAAATGATACAAATGCAAGTATTTACAAAACAGAAACAAACTCAGACTTAGAGAACAAACTTATGGTTACACGGGAGAAGGGTGGAGGGAAGGGATAGTTAGGGAGTTTGGGATTGACATGTACACACTGCTATATTTTAAAAGGATAACCAACAAGGACCTACTGTATAGCACAAGGAACTCTGCTCAATGTTATGTGGCAGCCTGGAGGGGAGTTTGGGGGAGAATGGATACATGTATATGTATGGCTGAGTTGCTTTGCTGTGCACCTGAAACTACCACAACTTTGTTAATTGGCTATATGCCAATATAAAATAAAAAATTTAAAAAAAATCGATCTGATTGTGATGCAATTGGCAAAGAAACTTGTTTCATAACATTTTAAGATAATAATCAGAGTTATGACTGATAACATTTTACTAAGAAATACCAGGTTTTTAGGAATTCCAATAATTTCTAGAATATCTATATTAATAACATTTCTCCCTAAAATATAGCCTAAGAATGTTTATCACAACCCATTTGAAATGTTTCCTATGTAATTTAACATACCGAATAAGCCTAATTAGTTTAATATTTCTCTCTTTATTAAGGAGAGAAAACAATTCCCTTGAGGTATTCCAGGGTCTTTTGGAAAACCTCAAAGTTAGCTAGAGGTCAAATAAACTTCAATTAGAATGTGATCTTTGGGAAGTTTGCCAAAAATATCAAAAGACTTTAAAACACCTGGCATCATAGTTCACTGTGAAACAAATCTCATTCTCTTAACCAAGAGACAATAAAAGATTTCAAAGGCAAATACAGAAAGTTATAACAAATTACTTAAAACATAAGGAAATTTACAATCTGTTATAAAAAGCAGATCAATATTCTAAGAAAACACTTCCCTTTTAATACAGAAAAAAACAAATTCAGGTTTTGTACCATTTTACCTTTAATACAGAAATTCATTTGCTCAATTAAATTTATTCTAATCTTAGTTCTGACCACACAAAAAATTCCCCTCTAAAGTTTCTTGGGCTTCCCTGGTGGCACAGTGGTTGAGAGTCCGCCTGCCAATGCAGGGGACACAGGTTCGTGCCCCGATCCGGGAGGATCCCACGTGCCGCCGAGCGGCTGGGCCCGTGAGCCATGGCCGCTGAGCCTGCACGTCCGGAGCCTGTGCTCCGCAACGGGAGAGGCCACAACAGTGAGAGGCCCGCGTACCGCAAAAAAAAAAAAAAAAAAAGTTTCTTATTTTTTCTCTCAAACCTTCTAAAATTTTCTATACCCATATTAATTTGTCTCTTCTTTCCCATTTAGAAATAACTAGCATTAAGACAAAATTATTTTCTTTTTCCTTAACAAAATGCATTTCTATTTCTTATACCTTCTTTATTCTTGCATACAAAGATGTTTTCCATATTAACTTAGTAGTCTAATTACATATATTAATTAGAATTTTCATCTTTTAAAAACCTTAATTTCTAGTGAAAACTAAGAAGTAAGCAATTATGAACTGTCTTTTACATTAGCATTCTGTAGATTAGCAAATTTTAAATACTACTTATAATTTCTAAAAAACATGTGATTTCTTAAAGAAAATGTCTCCAAATGTACGTGGCACCAAATGTGTTTATTAACAGTCCTAAATATCTTTAATTTCTCTGCAAAATGATGCCTATGTTCAGTAATTAATGTTCCACTTACCTTATTTTATTTGGGAAGGACATCGATATTTAATACATTTCCATCACTTAACTTAATTTAACAAAACTCTGAAGTTTCAAGTTACCAAATATCTAGAGAGACTATTTTCAAGTAGACATTCCTGAAACATAATTATTTCTAAAGAGTTTACCTAAAAGTTCTTATCTCATTTATATTTAATAGACATAAAAAATTTCATCATACCAAGTTATTTTTCTTGCTGACAGATATAAGAACTTATTCTAGTAAATCTAGGTACAATAAAAGTATTATATTTATGTTGATGGCTCTAAAGACATGTCTATATTAATTAAACCAACAAGCTCTAACTTTTATACCAAATATTAACTTAATATTGAATATTTCCCAGTTCACATGAACCTAAAATTCATCGGGGCTAGTTTATTATATATTTCTGAGAATTTATATAAGCACTTAATTTCCTTTAAGTCAATTAAAGAGAGCTCATTTACAAATTAATTTTGTAATACTCTCCAGAGGTAGAGACCTATCATATCTACAAGGCACACACAGACATGTAGCTTCAACTTAAAAACTTAGTCAGAAATCAGTTATTACAATATAAAACTCACTAGTTTTTAAATAACAGTTGGGATAAGTTATTTACTTGCTGGAATTTAAAAAAGCCTTTTCCCCTTTTTTCTCAGTTTCAGGAATTGAAGCTGGTCTAGATAAGATAATAGATCCTGAGAGCCCTGGTAGAACATTTACATCTCAAGGCACAGGGAGAGAAATGCAAGCTTCTCCTAGAAGGACTTGTTCCCTAGAGTCAGAATTCTTTAAAGATGTAGGCTGACATTCTGAAGCCCCTACTTTAGGAAAGACCTTAGGCCAGCTTCCCACCTAATCACCCAGTCCAGACTGCTCCAGGCTCTTTCAACCAAAGTCCTCCAATATCTTTCAACTGGGTGGGGGTGGGGACAGTTAGGGGCAGGTACCTATTATACACCACCCAATAAAACTCAGGATCATCAACCGATTATCAGGAGATCTGAGAACCAGAAAGGCCTACTCAAATTCATCTGGCGACGCTGAGGAGGCAGACAGACAGAAGGGCAATGGGGCCTGCTGGTACCAAGGGCTCTGGATCCTAAGTTCAGGCAAAGGAGAGAAGTCTGCTCTGCATCCCTTCATGGTCCTCATAACTGTCAACTGAAACAAAAATGCACAATGTGCCTGTGAGTTTGTGTTTTATTTGGGGACTTAATGAGGACCAGGAGACAAGCCTCTCAGAGAGCTCTGAGGAAGTGCTCCAAAGAGGTGGCCTTGTGGGGAGGGGAGGTCGGCATGTTTGTGATTTTGGAGCCGTGCAGTCAAGCACACGTCTCGGTAGAAGGTTGCTAGTCACAAGGAATAGCTATCTCAGTTAATGATTTTAGTGCTTTTCTAAGGTCGGAAAGATGAAAAAAAATTTGGATTCATAAAATTTTCTCTTAAAGATATCTATCTGAAGTCCTGTTCTGCCAGTCTCCACAGAGCACAGAGTGCCTCATTCCTGATCTCTGCCGCAACTCCTTTCAGGGTGTGTTGAAGGTCAGCAACTGTAGTGACTACTGCCTCAATTCTTGTAGAGCCAGGTGGGGAGCGACATTCTTTAGATGACACAAGAATTAAGCAAAAATGCAAATCATCATACCTCACCATTCATGCTACAGGATGCAATGTCGCAGACCACATCTTACTGAGTGATATCAGGAGAATGTTTCAGGAAGCAGAGTCTGGACTAGACTTGGGTTCAGATCCCAGCTCTCCCACTTATAAAGCTGGGTATCCCTGTGAGTTATGGAGTTCCTCCAAGCCTTGATTTCTTCCTCTGGAAAATAGCACTAAAAATACTTGCTCTATCTCCCTCAGAGACTTTTCATTATGAGCAAAAGGGCTGTGGGAGAACTTAAACTAAAAAATATGCACTGATACTAGCTAAGGTTTTTGGAGAATTTACTGGGTAGCAGCCTCTGTGTCAAGCGCCCACATGAATTTAATCTTCACAGAACCCCTTAGGTGGGTGCTGTTATTAACCCCATTCATGGAAGAGGAAGCTGAGGCTTCCAGAGGTTAAATGAGCCTAGATTCCAGATGAGGTCTTCTGACTTTTGCTCTTAATCATTAAACCATACAAACAAGTATAAGCCTGGCTAGTGTTTCATTAACTCTCCTTCTGGTCTAAAGATTCATTAATTTCCTCTCAGGGAGGCACTAGTGCTCTGTTTCTAGGCTTCTTGCAGCTCATGACAGGCCTCCTGGAGAAGCTGACGATGGCCTTGGCATCCTGTGGTCATGGGTCCTGTACTGCCCAGAAATGTGAACCCTGCTCTCTAGTGGCCTCTGAACTCGGAAGAGGCCTAAAGCCTGATGCTGTAAACTGGAGGCCCAAAGACTATATCTGGCCTGCAGAAGTACTTTGTTCACGGTGTTTAAAATTTTATTTCTTAATTAATAGCCAAAATTTAAAAATCCGGAGAGCTCACGTGAGAACTCAGCTTTTTGTTTTTTGTGAAATAAAATGAGATGGCAACATGCGGCCTGTACCACACTTTCACCTTAGAGCATGCCCCCTCCAGCTTGCCCCTGCACCAGCCCTGCCTGGGGGTGCTTCAGTCTCTGAAGAAGGCCTTGGATGGAGGAGGCCCCTGCCTTAGACCTTCCTCCACCTACTTGAACACAATCCCCCTCCTGTCGCTGGGCCTTCACACAGGCTGTCCCCTGAACTATTTGCTGAAAATCACCTCTTCCATAAAACCGAGAGGTATGACCATATGTCTTTAATAGCCCTCCTAGCTTTACAATGCCATGCACTTGAATTCAACTAGGTAACAAGAGGCGTTCTCCCAAGGAATAAGCATATTTCTGGATACCTGCTTTCATCTTGTTCTCTGCCTTTATACACTTGGAGGGGACACTACTGACCCCACTTCAATCACCACCGAAGGTCTGGGGGGAAAATTCTGAAATGCCTCATGCAAAAATAGGCCATGCCTTATTCATTTGGGAGACAAAATATTTTATGGCTACTTTTGTTACACTCTCAGACTTGGCCAAAGCCCAGTAGATCAGTGATAAAAATTTTCTAATTTAATTCAATTCTACCACGCTTATTATTAATATATTGAGGCTAACAAGGCATGATTCAACACACCAAGGATGAAAAAAATCTAGAATTGTGCAATCAGGCAGAGACACAGGTAAGCAAGCAACTAACAAAATTGAGCAGAATGATGTAAACGATAAATATATAATCAGACTGTGTCACTCCTCAACTTACAGCCCTCCTATGTTTCTTTCAGGAAAAAAAAAATCTAACTCTTTACCCAGATACAAAGCCCCAGTGATCTGGCCCCTGCCAACATCTCAGATTTCTTCTACCACTCTCTCCCTGCCCACAGGGCTCCAGCCACATGGGTTTCCTTCAAATGTATCCTTACTTTTGGACCTTTTCCCTACCAGTGCTTCTGCCTAGTTCCCCATTCCTTCACCCCATCATTTTCGGATTTCTTCCCTTCATTCTGATCCCTGCTTAAGTGTCACTTTCTCAGACATTCCCCTGGTCCCTCTATCTAAAGTAGCCAACCAGTCACTGTCTAAGTTCTCTACATTTATTACCTTGCTTCCTGTGATATATACTGTGTACGTGTGTGTGTGTGTGTGCGTGAGATCCATCTCTCTTCCCTCTTGTACAGTGATATCCAATAGAACTGTCTGTGATGCTAGAGTTATTCTATATGGGTGTCATGCAAGCACTTGTAATGTGGCCAGTACAACTAAGGAATTAATTTTTTTTTCCATTTAACTTGATTTACCTTTAAGTTTAAATAGCCAAACATGGCTACTGTGTTGGACAGCACTCAACACTAGACCATAAACCCCTTCAAGGCAGGCCTCCCCCTTTCATTCTCTGCTCTATCCCTGAAAACTTCTTAGGGACCCAACAGGTATCAACTGAATAAATTATGGAAGCACAAAGGCATGGGGGGAGAGACCGTTCACTGATTGAGGGGGTGAGAGGGAGGAATGGGAGGAAATCTCTTTAAAAAGTGACAGGTGAGCTTCACAGCTGGAGAATGGGGAAGGGGTAGAGGGTGTTTTAAGTGGAGGAAATGATGAGCAAGCACCAAGATAGGGACACAGAACCAAGACTCTGAGATGTGAAATAACTGTACAATTCCATAGGATTGGATTTTCTGACAAGCCCATCTCCCACGAGAGCCCCCACTATGTCCTAAAGCCTCCCAAACAGCACAATGGATTTTTTTGTTTTTTAATTTGAGCTATTCAACCTCCATCAATCGCTACTCTTTAGAGTCAATTTTGTGACCCTTAGAAGGATACATCCCAGTTGAGGCATAGGCTCCGGCAGCAAACATGAATTTCCAGCTGCTTACTCCACAGGAAAAGGAGCCCCAGTGCAGGCACAGAGGAGTGATGGGGTCAGGCTCACCTTTGAGAAGGAGTGCTGGGGCTGCTAGGGTGAGAAGCATGAGGACCTGTCAGGAGGCTACTGTAGTATTTCAGGAGAGAGGAGGAGAGAGCAGCTCAGGCTCTGAATGTTTCAAAACAGCAGGATTTCCTGCAGGGTGTGGAGTAGCAGCCTAAAGATGACTGCAAGCGATTTTGGCCTGAGCAACTGGAAAGACTGGAGGTGCCACCAGCTAAGACACGGGAAGGTGTGTGTAACACAGTTTGGAAGGAAACATTGTGGATTTTGGACATGTTGAGTTTGAGATTTCTTAGACACCCAAGTGGAGACTGTTAGAGTCCAGGAGAGGGGTCTGGGCTCAAGGTACATATTTGAGAGTCATCGGCATAGAAATGGGATTTTAAAGCCATGAACCAGAGTTGATGCTCAGGGAATGCCCTCGGCTTAGGGACTAGGTCCTGCGGCCTTCTGCAAAAGGTGGAGGTGGAAGAGGCACCAACACACACACAGAAGCAAACCAAGGAAGTAGGAGGAAAGGTAAAAAGTAAATGGGATCCTTGTGCAGCCAAATAAGCAAATGCATTAACAAAGAGGCAATGATCATGAATCAAATGCTGCAAAGGCAAGGGATGAGATTTGCCTATAGGACAGAGCAACATGGAAATCATTAATGACCTTGATAAAAGCAGTTTCTGTGAAGAGTAGTTGAATGATTGTTCATTTTCCCTATGTATGTTACATCTCAGGAAAAAGGTTTAATGGAATGTGAAAGTCAAAAGAGAATTAAAAATTGAAGACAGGGAACTCTTTCAAGGAGTTTTGCATCCAAAAACTAATAAGAATAAGGAAGGGGAAGTTTGGAATTAGGGTCAAGAGAAAGTTTTTTTAAGATGATAAAAATAACAGCATGTTTGTATTATCTGGAGATTACTCAGTGGAAGAAGAAGTATTGATTTGGGAGAGGTAAAATGTGTGGAGCAATAGAGGGACAGAATTCATAGTCCAATTAGGGAATGCTGCTTTGACATGACCAGGGATAGCACATCGGACTAGGGACTCAAGCATGACCATTTGGAAGCACTGAGCTGCCACTGGATGTAGGGGTCATGAAAGCAAGACCAGCCCAAGAAGCCCACGCTCTCCAGCTACCTGCAGCTGCCGGCTATGGGGGAGAACCCACATCTGAGGATAGCTATTTTTTAAACCTTCTCCAGTATCTAAATAATCCAATCAATTATCTTCCCCACCTTAAAGCATTCAATGGTTTCCCAAGGCCAAATTCCAAACTCTAAAAGCTGCCCACCTTCCCAAACTGGCCACACCCTTCTATGCCAAGCCTCACAAAACTCCAACCAAGTCAAACTTTTGTACTTGCTAATCTTTGCAAGATCAAGTTTCTAACACATACAAGAATACTACCAAATCCGCAAAAGGCAGAAGCCAATACTAGGCTCCTCCTTCACACTTTACACATATTTTAAATGTACAAATCACAGACGTCGATGAACAAAACTGCTAATATAGCTATGCTCTAGACACACATACTCCCATTTCCATGATATTGTATAACACCCATCTAACAGATGAGAGGCTCAGCAAATGGATGCATTTCCTCTAAGTCACACAGCTTTCTTTCTTTTGGTGGGGGGGGCCCTGCCATGTGGCATGCAGGATCTTACTTCCCTGACAAGGGATCGACTCCATGCCCCCTGCAGTGGAAGCTTGGAGTCCTAACCACTAGACCGCCAGGGAATTCTCCACACAGCTTTCAAGAGAG
Organism: Kogia breviceps; assembly: GCF_026419965.1. Taxonomy (NCBI): domain Eukaryota; kingdom Metazoa; phylum Chordata; class Mammalia; order Artiodactyla; family Physeteridae; genus Kogia; species Kogia breviceps. The sequence continues at coordinate 136,986,924 of NC_081313.1, read as the reverse complement.
CCTCAATAAGTATGCCTTCCTCCAAAGGTACCACTCCATTCTGCTGAGGTTTCTTTTTCCTCTCTGCTCCCCTCAATGATGTTGCCCAGGAAAAGCTTAAACAATTCTGATGTGTAAGTCCATGATTCCATTTAAATGAGAACCTATCTCCCAAGAAACCCAAATCTATTTTATATGAATTACCCCAATTTCTATTGGCTCAGTCATCATTGTCCTAAGACCCCATATAATACCGAGAAAGTTCAAGCAGCAAAGTTCCAGTTTTCTCTTCAGCATAAGTTTCCAGAGGATTTACTTACCAGTGAGTTAGGAGGTAGTTTTCCAGCTCCTCTGGTGGTCTGTCACTGATTCCTTCTCTTTTCTCTTTATGGATAAAGATGGAATTCTATTCCTTATCTCTTTGCCACACCTTTACATAAGAATGTTGGGAAGTATCTTTAAAAGTCAAGCTTCTCCAGTCTGTCAGTCTTTTTGCTGGATTTGATCCACTTACTAAATAGATTACCAGGAGATCTTAGTGAGCTGGAAGAGTATTTGTTCTCTGCTAGGCTGCTTTTATTTTTTATTGAAGTATATTTGATGTACAATATTATATAAGTTACAGGTGTACAATGCAGTGATCCACAATTTTTAAAGGTTATAATCCATTGAGTCCTTATAAAATATTGGCTACATTCCCTGTGTTGTACAATATATCCTTGTAGCTTATTTTATACCTAATAGTTTATACCTCTTAATCTCCTGCCCCTATATTGCCCCTCCCCTTTTCCCTCTCTCCACTAGTAACTACTAGTTTGTTCTCTATATTTGTGAGTCTGTTTTCTTTTTGGTTATATTGACTAGTCTGTTTTATTTTTTAGATTCCACATATAAGTGATATCACAGTATTTGTCTTTCTCTGTCTGACCTATTTCACTTAGGATAATACCCTCCAAGTCCATCCATGTCATTGCAAATGGCAAAATTTTATTATTTTTTATGTCTGAGTAGTATTCCATTGTGTGTGTGTGTGTGTGTGTGTGCGTATATATATATATATATATATATATATATATATATATATACGCACACACACACACACACACACACACCATATCTTCTTTATCCATTCATCTGCTGATGGACACTTAGGTTGCTTCCATATCTTGGCAACTGTAAATAATGTTGCTATGAATATGGCAGTACATGTTATCTTTTTGAATTATTGTTTTTGGTTTTTTTTCAGATTTATACTAAGGAGTGGAATTGCCGGGTCATATGGTAGTTCTATTTTTAGTTTTTTAGAAACCTCCATACTGTTTTTCACAGAGGTTGCACCAATTTACATTCCCACCAACAGTGTATGGGGTTCTCTTTTCTCCACATCCTCACCAACATTTGTTGTTGTTGTTGTTCTTTTTGACAATAGCCATTCTGACAGGTGTGAGGTGACACCTCATTGTGGTTTTGACTTGCATTTCCCTGATGATAAGCAATGTTGAACATCTTTTCATGTGCCTATTGGGCAACTGCATGTCCTCTTTGGAAAAATGTCTATTCAGATCTTCTGCCCTTTTTTTTTTTTTTTTTTTTTTTTTTGCGGTACGCGGGCCTCTCACTGCTGTGGCCTCTCCCGTTGCGGAGCACAGGCTCCAGACACGCAGACTCAGCGGCCATGGCTCACAGGCCCAGCTGCTCCATGGCATGTGGGATCTTCCCAGACCAGGGCACAAACCCATGTCCCCTGCATCGGCAGGTGGACCCTCAACCACTGCGCCACCAGGCAAGCCCTGCCCATTTTTTAATATGGCTGTTTTTTTGATGTTGAGTTGTATGAGTTGTTTATATATTTTGGATATTAAGCCCTTATTGGTCATATCATTTGCAAATATTTTCTCCCATTCACTATGTTGTCTTTTTGTTTTGTAATGGTTTCCTTTGCTGTGCAAAAGCTTTTAAGTTTAATTAGTTCCCATTTGTTTATTTTTGCTTTTATTTCTGTTGCCTTAGGAGTAGATGCAAGAAAATATTGCTATGTTTTATGTCAAAGAGTGTTCTGCCCATGTGTTCCTCTGGGACTTTTATGGCTTCTGGTCTTACATTGAGGTCTTTAACCCATTTTGAGTTTATTTTTGTATGTGGCATTAAAGAATGTTCTAACTTCATTCTTTGACATGTAGCTGTCCAGTTTTCCCAGAACCACTTATTGAAGACTGTCTTTTCTCCATTGTATATTCTTACCTCCTTTGTCATAGATTAATTGACCATAAGTGTGTGGATTTATTTCTGGGCTCTCTATTCTCTTCCATTGATCTATGTGTCTATTTTTGAGCCAGTACCATAGTGTTTTGATTACTGTAGCTTTGTAGTATAGTCTGAAGTCAGGGAGTGTGATTCCTCCACCTCTGTTCTTCTTTCTCAAGACTCTTTTGGCAATTTGGGGTCTTTCATATTTCCATATAAATTTTTTAATTGTTTCTAGTTCTTTGAAAGCTGCCATTGGTATTTTGGTAGGGATTGTATTGAATCTGTAGATTGCATTGGGTAGTATGATCATTTTAACAATATTAATTCTTCCAATCCAAGAACACAGTATAACTTTCTATCTGTGTCATCTTCAGTAGTTTTCCAAGTACAGGTTTTTCACCTCCTTAGGCAGTTTTATTCCTAGGTATTTTTATTATTTTTGATGTAGGATGTTTTCAAAAGATTCAATACAGGTCTTAATTTGGGGTCAGACTCTAGGCCTGAAAAGTCATATGGACTTTGACACTGTTTATACATGAAGGGACCTTTAACTACCTGGAGCCAAACCCCTTGATTTATATGTGAATAAACTGAGGACCAAAGAGAGGAATAGAGAAGAGGACCCTTAGAAGTCACTTGGGGCAGATGCAGAAGTGAAAGCCAGGTTCTTCTCCCTCAGCAAACATTATTTCACCAAATATTTATCAAGCACACCATACTAAGCAATGGAACATTCTAAGCAGACAAAGCAAACCCAGAGTCTCTACCTTTGAAAGTTTAGGAAAACAAGTCACCACCTTCAGTGAGAATGAAGTTGTCATAGAAAACAAATTTAGGGTTACCAAAGGGGAAAGTGAGGGGATAAATTAGGAGTATCGGATTAAAAGATACACACTACTATATATAAAATAGATAAGCAACAAGGATTGACTGTACAGCACAGGAAACTATATTCATTACCTTGTAATAACCTATAATGGAAAATAATCTGAAATACACACACACACATATATAATATATATATACTGAATCACTTTGCTGTACACCTGAAACTAACACAATATTGTAAATCAACTATACTTCAATTTAAAAAAAAGAATGGAGTCGAGCTACACTGTGCCCCAATACAATTTATACACCATGATATAAATTGTATATCAGATATTAATACCATGTCCATTGATGCTTGGGGTTTTGAAGTTGTGAGTGACAAGTATGTCAGAAAATGGAATGTGAGCTGAGCTCCTGCTCACACAGCTAGAGGGCACTGCCTTGTGTAAGGCAGAACGTCTCCCCAAGAACTTATGAGATGATGGGTCCTTTTTCTTCCTTCCCAAAACCAAAACAATGCTTTCTACTTAAAAACATTGACAACAGATTTGTTTGGGGATGAAAACTCTCAGTTTTAGCCAATGTGCCTTGCTGCAATAACACATGATTGTGAGCCATTTCCTGTACATCCATTTTACGGAAGATGGGTGGATCAAAAAACCACAATAGCATTGGGCTTTTATCAGATAGGGTTAGGGGAATTTTCTAAAGGACTCAGCAGTCTCCCAAACCAAGACCACTGCATGACTTGGGCATCAGCTGAACTCCTGTGCTAGTAGCAATTATTCAAAATGTATGCTGAGCTCTGTCAAAACCTCTGTCAAGGCACCCTGTTGGTGGTGAGCATTGAGACTTAACACAATGTTGACAGAACCCTCTGCTTGTTAACTATCTATGTTGATAAAGAATGTCAACATTTTATTGGGACACTCCCATGGAACTATTTCCAAGAAATAGTAAGTGAAAAAAACAATTCTATTTCATGGGAAGTCTATTTCATGGGAACCCATTTTTGTAAAACACTGTGACAGAATGACAATGTATGTATATGCATATGTACTGTATGGAAAAGTCACAGGAAAGATGTAGGAGGATACCCATCAGACTATTCAGAGCGTCCTCTCTGGTAAGGAAGCATGCTGAGGCAAGGGGGACTTTCAGTTGAAGGCTATATATTTATGTGTCATTTGAGCATTTTACGACAAGAATGTACCAAGGTACTGCTTATATAATACACGTAAAGGGTTTTGACTAAAGAAAACAAAAAACACGTCCCCAAACTGCAGGTTCTTACAAAAGTGGATGTCTTTTACATTCGTGTAACATGTTTTTCACAGCCTAATTACAACCATCCTTTTCTTTATCGCAGATAGACAGAAAAGAAAGCAATTTAAGTTGCCTAAAGCAACATTCAGACATCACCAAGGCTCCAGAAAGATGAACGATTATAAAATAATGCTTTAATAAATATACAAGGGCTTACACTGCAAATCACATGTTTTTCTACAAAGTAGAAAATACATTGGGTCACTGTATGTTTTTTGGAGGTCTGCTGTTGGAATCCATGTCACCTGTATCACTTAATTCATTCACCCAATTAATATTTATTGAGTGTCTGCTATGTGCCAGGCTATTCTTATTCAATGAGAGTCAGCTGGAATTTTATAGAGCTAAATTAAAGAAGTGGTAAAGACAAGGATTAGTATTTTCAGGAAAAAGAAAAAGAAATCACCCAAAACTGCTTTTCTGCATCACTCAGAATCTAGTATGCAGGTCTGCCAAAGCTTATTGCTTTTTATTATAATCATTTGCTTGGCCATCATGCTGTCCTGATGGACTCTGACTTCCTTGAAGGAAAAACAAATCTTTGTAGTATCTGTGGGGCCTGTATTGTGACTTGAGTCTGCAGTACAGCAGGCATACATTCATTCATTCAATCCATCTACAAATATTTATTTGGCACCCACTACAGGTCAAGCATTGCACCAGGTCCTTAAGATATAAGATAAGTGACAGTTACTTTCCAGTTGAGGGTTGGGGGAGACAAATCACAAAAATGTAAACAATTAGAATTTCAGATTCAAACAAACTACGTAGGGAATAAACTGGAATAGAGGTGGGCACGTTAGCACTTTTGATAGGGTGTTCAGGGAAAGCTCTTAGATGATATTTAAGCTGGAAACTCAAAGATAAGAAAGAGGCAGCTCTGCAAACAGTCTGAAAGAAACATTCTAAACAGAGGGACATAAGTTCACTAAAAAAGGTGCTGGAACCAGAAAGAACTTGGTCTGTTCTAGAAGCAGAAAGGAAACCAGTGTGGATGAAACAAAAAAAAAAAAAAAAAGGAGGGGTTGGTGAGGTCAGAAGAAATCCAGGCCCTGGTGGAGCTGTTGAAAGGTTTTAAATAACAGAGTAATTGAACCTGGTTGATGAGTTTTAAAAAAGAAAAAGAAAATACTTAGGCTGCTGTGTGAGGAGAGCAAACTATTAGGAAAGCAAAAGCGGAACTGGAGGGATGGAATGGAGGGAGGGGAGTAGGGAGGGAGGAAATAAATGAGTGAATAAATATTAACTGTGACTACAAAGGAATAAGGCCTACGAGAGTCACTGGCCTAGTTATTCTAGCTTAAACTGATCCTTAAGTCAAATTTCAAAAACCAAAAACAAATTACTTTGAGTGAAAGGAACACTGTTGAAATAAATTGCTTTCTAAAATGACTGCCTTGAGAAAGATAATACGCATTTAGTAACACACTGACTGGTATATTTGTTCAAAAATATATTACTGTTCTATTGTCATGATACTTCAAATACAATCACATCCTTTGACACAGCATTTCCATATCCAGAATCATATACGTTGGAAGTACACAAATGCACATAGGTTTTTGAATAAAGGATGATCCTTGCAGACTTATTTGAAATGGGGGTGGGGGAACCCAACTAAACATCTATACATGCAGAAGTGATTTAATAGGTTATGCACATTTGTTCTACTTAATACTACATAGCTATCTAAGTAAAGGCTGTTGTCCCATTCTGACATGGAGCAATGGCCTTCTATAAGTAGTGGAAAAAATTAGGTTACCGTGCGTGTGTGCGCGCGCGCGTGTGTGTGTGTGTGTGAGAGGGAAAATAGAGAATGGCCCAGAACTTTGCTAATTCTAGAGCCAATAGCCACATGTGGCTATTGAGCACTTAAAATGTGACTAGTCAGAATGGAAAATATTCACTGGATTGTGAAGACTTAAAATGAAAAACAACAACAACACTGTATTTCTACTGGACACTGCTGGCCTAGAAGGATTGTTCCTGGGGAGTAGGACTGGGGAGAAATTTTGATAGAGAGGACAGGGAATAGGGACTTTCACCTTTAAACTCTACTCTATTTTTCAAAAAGCACTTAATTTAAAATTTTAAAAGTCAGTAGTAGGAATCCAAGCAAAATTTGTAGTTTAGTTAATAGTCATGTGCCAATGTTAAGATCTTAGTTTTGACAAATGGTACCATGGTTATATAAACCGTTAACTGAATAAACTGCTGAATACAGGAACTCTTTGTACTATCATTGCAATTTTTCGGCAAATCTCAAATTATTTCAAAATAAAAACCTAAAAAAAAAAGGGAAACAAGCACTCTAACAAGATGTATTTTCTGCTTAGAGATTCTTACTCAGAGTCTCAACATACTGTAAAGCAATTGGCTCCAAGTTAGCTTGCCCACCCATTGTTCCTTGTAAACACATTTGCTTGAAATAAGGCAGCTAGGATAACTAAATGTCATATTCCTCAGTTCTCACCTGAAATTCCATCTATTCAGAAAACTCCTTTCTTCCCTGGTGGTTAGAAGATGTCTGGCTGCTGCTTAGCTACCAGGAATTTTTGCTGGAGTAGGAGGCTTGCTGGAGAGAACAGGAAAGGTGCCACCCCTCTGAGGACTTCACTGAGGCCTGGGCAGCTGGCAGCTCTCAAAGCCCCTCACCATTGGCTCCTTGCTTCAGCCCTCAGGTTAAGGTCAAGAGATTTTTGCTAAGATCTTGTGGTGAACTTTGGGATAAAGAAATGAATCAAAAATCTACATTATTAGTAAAACAACCTTCACCTATATTTTTTCAGTTGTTACTTTTTACTTAAGGGTTTCCAGAACAAGAACTAAATTCTGCATGCAAGTGAACAGGAACGGCAAGTAAAACTGGGTAATAAAATTTAAAACATATTCGATCTAGATATATGGATATAAGGATATTTCAGAACTGACCAAAAGAAGATAACACTGCATTGGAGTGTGAAATATTTCTATTTTACACGAACTAGGTGTAAAATGCATGAAAAAGTACAATTTCAAAATGTAGAAATTTCAAAAAACATGTCAACTTATCATGAAGCAGGTTGTTAAGTATAGACTATAAAGCTATAATAAAATTTTCCAAAGGTGACCCACCCACAAAACAATTGTATTAAAATAATGTGGCTATTTAAACATGATGTCCCAGTGCCACCACCACACCTGAATAGCTTAAATAACTTTTTTTTTCTTTAAACATCTCTGCTTTCTCTGGAAAAAGAGTCACACCATAAGCAGGAGTTTGACAAAGAATTTACAAAAGAAAACTACTACTAATAAAAGAGTGGCTTGGAATGACCTTTATAATTAGTCAACACAACTGAAAAAAAAGATATTAGAGGATCTAGAATCCTGAAACTCACATTTCTGACTCATATTACTCCACTGCATAGGTTTTCCACTGAAAATAGGCCAAAATCTGAGCCCTCCTGAAACTTGAGAACCCTCCAACCAAGTGTTCCAACTGCCCCTCTCCTTTTTCCCATTTCCCAACTGAGCCCCAGAAAAGGATGACAGAAATCTTAAAAATTACAGCACTAAGGGCATCTCTACTTACCTCGAGAAAGATTTTCTCAGTAGAAATCCGGACACAAAATTAATTTGTATTCAGTTTTTTTTAGATTCAAACTTAAATGAGAATTAAATTTATATGGGACTAGGCATGAGGGGATGCCCCCAAATAAATTAATGACAGGTTAAACCACTTGGAATTTCTGCCTGGGGAAATTCTAACACTAGAAGTGATAGGCTGTTAAAACATAGTAAGACCTTAATTTTTCAGTCTGAAGAGATCAGGGAGCCTCTTCTTGTACTGTGGGTCTCTATGGCAGAGCTCTGGAAGAAAAATCCTAAGCACTTCTAAGAGCAAACCACACATTCAATCTTTTTACATTGTTTTTAATTAAGTGACCACTTGTCATTGCCCAGAACCTCTGGGGTAGCTTGATAGTTTGTTACCCTTTCTGCCATCTTCTGTATTACAAATAATTGATGTAGAGTGGCTCCTACCCTGAAAACCAGGGTTCCAATCTCTGATGGAACACTCTAGACATGTCTAGAGTGCTGGCGCACTCTGCTGCCCGCCTTGACCTTGAACTTAACTTATCCAAGTCTTCATTTCTTTCTATGGGAGGAGGGTGGACAGTAAAACATTGCTACAGTATTTAAATCTATTTTTTTATTATAAAAAATGGATAAAATAACTCAAATTATAGAAGCACATAAAAAAAAAAGTAAAACTCTATCTTTTGACTATTTGCCCTTGTGGAATAACCATATTAATCTGGGAATATTCTTCTGGATTATTTAAAGGCAAAAAAAAAAAAAATTAGCATTAACTATATATACTATTCTAGAACTTTTTTGTCTTTTGACTTAGCAATATAGATCTCTCCTTTGACAAGTAACACAAGATCTCTAAGAGTCGGGATCTTGTCTGTTTCCTTCAGTGCTATTTTTCTAGGAACTAAAACAGTGTCCGGCACGAAGTAGGTGACAAAAAATGTTCACTGAAAGAATGAATGAATGAATGAATGAAATCATCCTTCCTGTCAGATCAATCAGAAGTTCTATGGGGTCAGGGATGTGTCTATTTGGTCTCTCTCTATGATCCCAGCACCAGAGGACCTGGCACAGAGTAAGCACTTAATATTTGTTGAATTAGCAAAACAGCTCAATGATGAAACCACCTAATTTTTTTTAGTTGTGCCAGTGTGTTGACATACCACAATAACCAATTATTCCCCAAATGATGGAAAACATCTCTCACAAACACCACTGCAATGATCGTCCTTGTATACATATCCTTGTGTAAAGATTTTTGCAGAATAAGAATCCCTTTTGTGGGGAAATCACTGATCTGGTCCATATGTTTTCTGGGGTCCCTTCCCTCTAGAATTTCATAAATTTAAAACACTTAATTTTTCAGCTTGTTTAAAAGCTACTGCCTGGAACTTTGCAAAATGATCTCCCTTACAAATCTCCCTGTAGAAAGCCAGTGCTTCCCAATACTGCCCAGATGCAGCCCAAACACTGTAACAGACAGGCTGCCTACATCCTTGGTGACCAACATCTCCTGCATGCAATGCAGTAGCAGCTCAGTCATCACCTGGGGAAGACAGTTTTCAGGCAGCAACAGGTCCCTATTGTTGATTCATTCAACAGAAAGGGAAAAAAGACAATAACACACTTCCAAGGGCCTGAGCTTGGAGAGGATGCTGAGAAGAGTAGATGCTGGACAAGAGCAGAAATGGGGGCTTAGGAGTATTTTCGAGTTCCCCAACAAGTGAAGCTCTATCTGAGCTCTCCAATGGAAAAGTCTTCCCAGAAATCTACCTTTCTGCTTCTTTAATTTTTTCACTCCAAAGATATTTAGTAAATTTCTATCAGTATTATGTGTCAGAGCTGTGCCAAGACTGGAGAGGAAGCAAATAGGCAAGATAGACCTACTCTCTACCATCTTGGAACTGAAGCTTAAGGACCATTGTCTTTCCATCAGGGGATCGAGCCCTTTACCTACTTTCCACCAGTAAACAGAATTTGTGTCCTAGTCACTGCTTCTTCTTTTGTGAAAAACACAGCTCCAGTTCTCTCCATGAATGGAGAAGTTGGTCAGAGATCTTTCCTTCTGAGTGCACCCCAAGCAAAACCTGTCATCACACACTGGGCATACTTCCTTTTTTTCCAGGAGCACCTGTCACACCGCAGGGCCTTGCTGGGCAGTCTTCTTAACTTAGGCCAAGGAGAGCTGTGCACTGGCACTTACTGTCACAGAGTCAACATTCAAAGAAGCATAAACCTTGAGACTCAAAGGGAACATTCAAGACCATCTACTCCTACTCCAACAGTTTTTGAACCTGCTATGGTTCACAGAGCTCTTTGAGAATTGGCGGCCCCTTTAGACTTCCTGTACCGAAAAAGACACGCACATATCTCAGCACATAATTTCCCCTGTATTTTCAGGAGCTTCATGGACACACCATATAACTGAATATCTGGAATTCCAGAGACCCCATATTAAGAATTCCTACTCTCTATAAAGGCCCATTTGAGCTCTAACGCCTTGATTAGCAGTCTCCGAGTTGGGTGGCGGGAACACAGAGGTAATGTTGTGCCTGTCTAAGTACAATGCTGGTCTCAGTTCAATCCTCGGGTGAGCTACTTATCTTTAGAACATGGAAAAACTCTGCTTGGTGGCCAAGGACAGAACCTCTAAAACCAGTCAGGTGAGCCATCTCATAGTTTTCAAAGAAGATAACACCAAACCCCAAAAGGAAGTGGTGAATCTGGTGGTGTTGAAAGACAACAGCCCAGGGGTTGTCAGGACTGCTGCCCACTGCTGACGGAGCAGTAATACTCGTATGGATCCTCCATTTCATATACGTTCTCCTCAATGATATAGATGTTTTCCTCTGGATGTGTCCCCTCTCCTGCTGTATTTTCTAACCCCGAGGGAGGGAGGTTGGCCAAAGTGATGAGGCTGTGGAAGTAAAGTGATGCAGTTGAGTTAAGCATTTCCCAGGTAACATGGAATAGAGTTAAGAGAATGGGCTTTGCTGAAGAGATAGCCACCAAGGCAGTATTTGATCCTTGATCAGGTCCTGACTATGTGGGGGAAACATAAAATAGTAATGAAAATAGTCTGGGGAATAACTACACAAATTCAAATTAATCTGAATTTTCTTAGGTATAAAAATGGCATTGTGTTATCTAAAAGAATATCCTTATTCTGAGGAAGTGCAGACTGAAGTGTTTAGGTGAAATGTCAAGATGTCTGAAACACCTTCACAAATGGTTCAGAAAAAAAAATGTATGTAAATAGAGAAATAGATAAAGCAAATGTGACAAAATATTAAATGACATGCTTAAGTGAAGGGTTCTACTGTTCCTTGCACTATTATTTCAATTATTATGTCAGCTTGAACAATTTCAAAAAGTAAAAGAAGGGGCTTCCCTGGTGGCGCAGTGGTTGGGAGTCCGCCTGCGGATTCAGGGGACACGGGTTCGTGCCCCGGTCCGGGAAGATCCCACATGCCGCGGAGCGGCTGGGCCCATGAGCCATGGCCGCTGAGCCTGCGCGTCCGGAGCCTGTGCTCTGCAACGGGAGAGGCCACAGCAGTGAGAGGCCCGTGTACCACAAAAAAAAAAAAAAAAAAAAAAAAAAAAAGCAAAAGAAATGAATGTGTTATGGATCTAATGAGACTTGAGTTCGAATTCTGCCTCTGTTGCTTACCACCCATGTGATCTTGGGTAAGTTGGATTTGCTTTTTTCATTTATTCATTCAAGAACTATTTAACATGTTTATACCGTTCTACGCATCAAGGGATGCAACAGTGAACAAAACACAAAAATCCCCTAGAGGCTGTATATTAGTAAACTTAGTTCAGGGTCCTCATCTATAAAATGGGAATAAGTACTCTGTCTCACAGGGCTGCTGTGAGGAACGTTTATTCATTCCATCCTCAAATATTAAATGCATACTAAGAATCAGGTGTGTGCTAGGAGATACAGTTGTTAATGTGGCAGATAAGTTCCTAATTTTCTATGGAGTTTACATTTATAGGTGGAGATGAACATTAACCAAATAATTTCATAAAGAATGAATTATTGCATGTAAATATTACCTATTGATATTACCACATGTCAAGTTTCAGCTCTAATAAAGAATACTGACACAGATAATATAAAGCCATTGATAATTAAATATTTTATTTAGTCTTATTTGACTTTTTTACTGCAGACTATTTTGTCTTCATAACTATACTATCTAGATTTAGTCTAAAATCATTAGTGGTTTAAAGAGTATGCAGTGGACAGAATCACTTTTTTCTTGAAAGTTTTTAGAACAATACCTATGGTTAGGCCTCATCCCCAAAGATTCTGATTTATTTGCTCTGGGGTTGACAATAGTATGTTTAAGTGCCCTGGATGATTCCAATAGGCAATCAGAGTTAAGAAGAGCTGGGCTGGGTTGTAAATGCCCTGAGAGTAGATTCTGAGTTTCTTGTTCACATCTGTAAACCAGTGGCCACCCAGAACCTGGATGTTGTAAGTACTCAATCAGCTGAAGGGTCAGTTCATTGAAAAAGCCCATTAATCAGAAATATATAAGCATTTCCTATCAATGGGAGACAAATTCTGTACCTTAACTTTAGGACTAAAGAAGCTAGAGGGAAGAGGGATCAAGATAAAACCGAGCAACATGTTAAATTTGCATTTCATAATTCTAGGCCTAAAGCAAAAAGGAAGTAGTAAAAATTTAGATCCCAAAGTCTCAGGGCAGGACTTCTAAGAGCAAAGCCCATATTAGAGTAGGAATATCCAAGATTCCCACCTTCCACTCCTGCATGCATTATTCTTACCTTAAATTTTGTATCTTCTGTTTGCTATCAGAATACCCTAGGTAAAAAGGCGAAGAAAAGTCAATTTAAAATGCTTTCATAAAATAAATGAGATAAATAAAATGAGCTAACTGGAGACAAAGATTGTTTAGGGAAATCTGGTCTACCTATTAGATTGAATTAAATCAAACCACTGATATACATATTGATTTATTACATAAACTATGCTAAAAGTAATAAAGATGCATTTTTCATATTTAACAAATATAGGGAGCACCCACTACGTGTCTGGTAGTATGCTAAGCACCAGGGACACAAAGGTGAACTCTGAGCCCTGACATCATGAAATTTGTCTTCTAGTGAGAGAGGCATTTAAGAAAAAAAAAGTAAATGGGAAAAATAAAATAATTTCAAATTGTGATGTAATAGAAAGAAAAGTATTGCAGCAAAATGGATGGACCTACAGCTTATCATACTGAGTGAAGTAAATCAGACAAAGACAAATATTACATGGTATCACACATGTGAAATCTAAAACATAATACAAATGGATTTATTTACAAAACAGGAACAGACTCACAGACACAGAAAACAAACTTATGGTTACCAAAGGGAAAGGCGGGGGGGGGGTAGGAATAAATTAGGAGTTTGGAATGAACAGATACACACCGCTATATATAAAATAGATAAACCACAAGGATTTACTGTATAGCAAGGGAACTATATTCAATATCTTATAAAAACCTATAATGGAAAAGAATCTGAAAAAATATATATATTATATATATATATGTATATAACTGAAATCACTTTGCTGTATACCTGAAACTAACACAATATTGTAAATCAACTGTATTTCAATTTTTTAAAACAACAACAATGCACTGGAATAGATAATCAAGAAGGTAATCAGGAAAGAATTCTCAGAAGAAATGGTCTTTAAGCTCAGTTCTGAAAGAAAAGAATGCGTCAGCCAAATGAAAAGACAGGGTGAGCATTCTGGATTGAGTAAAGCCCTGGTAAAGACAGTGGTGAGTGGCTGAAACTGAACGCATGGCTGGAATAAGAGAGTGGCACAAGGTAAGGTCTGAGAGGGAGGCTGGGCTAGATACTCTATAGGACCTTGTAAATCATAATCCGGAGTTTGGATTTTATTCTAAGACACAGGAAATAATTGAAGGCCAGAAATATGATCTGACTGGGTTTTAAGAAAATCACCCTGGCTGCTATGTGGAGAATGAATTAAAAGGAGGTATGAAAAAATGAGGAGTTAAGTAGAGAACTGCTTAGAGTAAGGTGGTGAAAGAGAGATGCAGAATTATGAATGGATTTTAGATATGATTTGGAGAAAGTGCAGGAAAGTGAAGTTGGATTGGGTATTAGGAGTGATGAAAGGGGATTCAAGGATGGCTTCTGGCTCTCTGGCTTAAGCAACCAGATGTATGATAATGAAACACTATGATGAAGAAGATCAGGGAGGGGGAGGTTGGGTTCTAAAAAGGTGGAATATAGACTCTAGAGCTCCTTTCTTGACACAGTGTGGGACATATCTAAGTGGAAACAACAACTGGACAGCTGGCCAATCAGTACCAACACCCTTGAGTGCTGGAGAGAGAAATTAAGGATGACATTTAAGTCTATGGGAATATAGGTCGTCATCACCCAGAGGGCATGGAGAGAGGAAAAGGGCCAGCCCTGGGGAATCACAACATCTAAAGATCATGCTGAAGAAGAGAAAATAACAAAAATGACTGAAAGGAGTGGCTAATGAAGACAGTGGTGTTTCAGAAGCCAAGAGAAGGAAGACTTTTTAGAATGAGAGTCAACTTAGTTATTGCTGAAAGATGTACTACCATGAAGACAGAGGAATCTAGGGAATTTAGCAAAATGGAGGTCACTGGTGAGCTTGACTGAAACTATTGCCATGGCACTTCAGGTGTAGAAGCTAAATTGGGAGGGGGAGTGGTTAAAAGAGTGCGGAGGGGTGAGATGTAGGAACAACTCATCTGAGAAATACGGCTGTAAAGGAGAGCAGAGAAATGGGAGTCGCTGGAGAGAAATGTGTGAACTAGTCCATATTTTTATGCTAATAAAAATAGCATAAACAGGAATGGAGAGAGAGATGATTCTGGAGAAAGTGATCAAAGGAAGAACGAAGTCTTGGCTAAGGCAAAGTGGTTGAAACAGGCTTTTAATACTTCATCAGTGCAGTGAGAGGCGAGGGAGATTTGAGCAGCAGTGAAGTATGTGATGCTCATCTCAGACAGTGCACTAGAGAGATACAGGATTGCTGGGCATTGCTGAGTACCAATTTATGGCTTTGATGTCATGACTTAAAAACCTATCACCTTGGTTGTATGATTTTCTCCAGCAACTTCTAGGGAAAAGACTGCAAATCGAATACAACTTTCCCATCTATTCTTCTAAGTAGTCATGTTTTGGGAGTAATCATATGTGTGAACAAAACATGACTTCTCCCACTCCTCATCACCCTCCTTCCATACCCTTCTACACAAACCAGAACAGTCCCTAATATCCAGGCCTTGGCAAAACTCAAAAAGTGGGTGTTATCATTGCTCCTTATCAACCTGTAGACTCCATATTCAAGTAGTCAATTTCCAAACACCACTGCTCTCTCTCCATAAACCCAGGCAAGTGGGGGTGAGTAGCTTCTTCCTCTCAACAATCCATTTACCGTTAATGCAGAGTAACAAAATGGTGAGCAAGACAGCCCCAGTTTCAAATCCTCTATCAATTAACTGTGTCGCTTTGGGCAAGTTACTTAACCTTTTAGCACACTGGTTCTCCAACTGGTAAATGAGAATAATATTAGTACCTTTCTCAACAGGGTAGTTATGAGGATTTAATGCACATAAAATACTTGGCAGCTTCAAGCCACACCAGATGAGCAACTCATCCCAGTTTTCCCTGGACTGTCCCAGTTTTAGCACTGAAAACCCACACATTAGGAACCTCCTTCAATCCTGGGAAAATTTGGAATGGTTTGTAACCCTACACATAGTCGATGTTTATGTATTAGTAAGAAAGGCTAATAAAATAATAGTGGCATAAGGCCTTGGTCTCTGCACCAAAGAGAAGGAATATATCACAGTTATAAAAGTATGTGAGGCTTTCGGGGTGATGGAAGTGTTTGGGCATTGATTGTGGTGATGGTTTCCTGCGTGAAACCGTCTATTGAAATTCATCAAGTTGAACACACTTTAAATATACAGTTTATTGCATATAAATCATACTTAATTTTTTTAAAATAAAGATAAGTAACTTAGAAATAAAATATGTGTGCTGAATGCCACAATGGAGGAAAATACAAACGCTGAAACTCTGGGCATGACCCAGTGTTAAAGGAACCTGCTACCCCTCTTTAAAGAACCATGCCTGAGAAATAAATAAGATAGAAAAATGCACAGAAGAAAGTGATTGTCGTTGTTATGCTTCCTAATAAACCTAGACATATTCTTGAATTAAAAAGGTTTATTTTCGGGCTTCCCTGGTGGCACAGTGGTTGAGAGTCCGCCTGCCGATGCAGGGGACACGGGTTCGTGCCCCGGTCCGGGAAGATCCCACATGCCGCGGAGCGGCTACACCTGTGAGCCATGGCCATTGAGCCTGCGCATCCGGAGCCTGTGCTCCGTAACAGGAGAGGCCACAACAGTGAGAGGCCTGCGTACCGCAAAAAAAAAAAAAAAAAAAAAAGGTTTATTTTCTTAACAAAAGATTAAAAAACAGGTACTAGAATCAACCTGCTTGAGTTTGAATTCCAGCTTTGCCACTTACTGATTCTGAAACCTTGAGAAAACTTTGAAAGTTTACTGTCTCTAAACGTTACTCTCCTCCGCTATAAGAATAGGGATAACAGAGCTATCTACCTTATATAAGATGGTTACAAAGATAAATATAAAACATGCCTGTTACATGGTAAGGACTGAATAAAAATGAGCTATTATTATTGTTGAGGTTTGGAAGGACTAAAGAGTATTTATTCTAATCACCTGTATGTATAAATATAAACTAATAGTTCTATCTTAGATTTGTGTTGGTTCCTATATTAACAGTTCCTTATCAGATGGAGAGAGAAGCACCATCAAATGACTTACATTTGAGAATTAAAGCACCAGAGATAAGAACAAGAGCCAGCCCAGCAGAAACCCCTGCTGCGATGTAGAGGCCAATTCTGGTGGTGGCGCCCATGTCTTGTAACTCATTAGCCAGTGTGGATATTTCCTATGGAAACACAAACAGAATTGCAGCAAATGACCAGAAATCCATTGTCTGCCCGGCCAGTCTCATGACTTACGCATGGGACCATCCCTTTCACAGTATCTCAGGAATGCAGGGACCTTGAAATGACTCATGATCTGTTCCCTTCTAGACAAGCCTCAAACCACCCACAGAAAGGGATTAGCTGAATCTTTGGAGTTAGCAAGGGAATAAGAGGTGCCTGTCTGTGCTGTGGGTGGAGAAGCAGCCTTAGTAAATGGACTCCCCTTTCCTCAAATAAAAAGTGGGGCCCTGTTCATTGACGATTCCCTGGTGTTCCCAGGGAGTTTCAGAGTGGTCTAAATTTGGTGTCTTGCCATGAAACACCAATTTTCACAGAAAGACAGTGATTTAAAAGCTAGGAATTTGGGGCTTCCCCGGTGGCGCAGTGGTTGAGAGCCTGCAGATGCAGGGGACACGGGTTCATGCCCCGGTCCAGGAAGATCCCACATGCCGCGGAGCAGCTAGGCCCGTGAGCTATGGCCGCTGAGCCTGCACGTCCGGAGCCTGTGCTCTGCAACAGGAGAGGCCACAACAGTGAGAGGCCCGTGTACCACAAAAGGAAAAAAAAAAAAAAAAAAAGCTAGGAATTTGCAGCCAGACTGTCTTGGGTTCAAATCCCAGTTCTGTCACCAAAGAGCTGTGTCATCTTGTACAGTTATCAGGAAAATTAAGTGACAAAAAACAGAAAATGCTTGGCACAGAGCCTGGTACAGGATAAATCTCAATCAGTGGTAGCTATTATTGCTATTGCTCTAATTAATTAGATATTTTGTTAACTCAGTCACAGCGAACATACTGCTTCTAAAATTTCACTTCATGTTCCTCCTTTAAAAAGAGTAATGGTAAACACTTTTAAAACAACGTCAAGGAATTAAGTCTTCCATTTATTCAACAGACATTTACTGCAGGAGTGCACCGTGCAAGGTTACTTGCACTAAGCACTGTGGGCACACAGAGGTACTGAAAAGGCAGACCTGGATTGCAAAGAGGACAGGACAAACACAAAATGCTTGACACTGAGTCAGAGATTGAGTTAAATGAATGCAGACTCCTGGATACGTCCTCAAAGAATTTTCCAGTCACTGCTATCAGCTTGTTTTCTAATGCAGTGGTCCCCAACCTGTTTGGCCTTTCAAGGAAGACAATTTTTCCACAGACCGGGGTTGCGGGGGATGGAGGGGTGATGGTTCAGGCGGTAATGCAAGCGATGGGGAGCAGTAGATAAAGCTTTGCTCACTGGCCCGCTGCTCACCTCCTGCTGTGCAGCCTGGTTCCTAACAGGCTGCAGACTGGTACCGGTCCACAGCCCGGGGATTGAGGACCCCTGTTTTAGTGGTTTTCCCTTTTACTCTGAGAAGGTGAGAGACACTAAAATGGTAGTTGATTAAAATACTGCTTTATTTTTAGTTAGATACCTAAGTTCTTGGCTTAGAATATTCTTGCCTGGTGTCTTATCATAAATAAATAAATTTAAACAAACAACCTTTCTCATTAGGGTTGCAATGGAAGCAAGGAGAAACATATTCTGGGGTGATGGAGGTTGTCCGAACCCTCCACAGTGGTATACAGCTGTGAAATTTGAGAATAAGGACAAAATGCTAATGCTTCTTCCTTTTGGTTTTCCAGCACCTACTATGTGACAGGCACTTTACATGCATCACCTCACTCCATCCTTACAACAGGACTCACAGTTACAACAGTCATCAGCAACATGTTACAGCCAAGGAATCTGAGGCCAAGGGAGATTAAGGCATTTTTCCCCAAGGAATGAGTGGGCAGGAAGGAAGTCTAAAGCCATACTTTTTTTCCTCTGAGTTGAGTATAAGGTCAGCTCACACACACAGTTACTCACTGTTTGATTTTTGTCATGGAGGGTCTCTAGTGTCTGTATTTCTGTCACAAAGAAGAAAAATAGCCAATAAAACAGTTAAGAATGCTTTCTTTTATATGAGATTTTTTAACTCTTAAAAGCTGCCTATAATCCTGTTTGAAATTAATTCTACTCCATACTCTTCACAATAATTAACTGAGAGACAAACAAAACTTACTGAACACTTACAAATCAACTTAAGGATGACCACATTTTTTTCATCCAGATGAGGTACCCAACTACTTATGTTCTATGAAATGGAGACTTCTTCCAGGAAAACCTGTTTTGAATATGTGGTTTGTTGTGTCCTCAGGGCCCTAAAGGGGTCTGCAAAATTCCAACAACACTGATGACACAGAGACAGGCATTATAATTAGACTTTTTTTTAGATCAAATAACTGGTCTTTAATATTTATTTTGTTCATTTTTTTATTTGAAGTATAGTTGATTTACAATGTTGTGTTAGTTTCAGGTGTACAGCAAAGTGATTCAGAATATATATATATTCTTTTTCAGATTCTTTTCCCTTAAAGGTTATTACAAAATACTGAGTATAGTTCCCTGTGCTATACAGTAGGTCCTTCTTGATTATCTGTTTTACATATAGTAGTGTGTATATGTTAATCCCCAACTCTTAATTTACCCCTCCCTTCTCCCTTTCCCCTTTGGTAACCATACGTTTGTTTTCTATGTCTGTAGGTCTATTTCTGTTTTGTAAATAAGTTCGTATGTATCATTTTTTTTAGATTCCACATATAAGTGATATCATATGATATTTGCCTTTCTTTGTCTGGCTTACTTCACTTAGTATGATAATCTCAAAGTCCATCCATGTTGCTGCAAATGGCATTATATCACCCTTTTTTATGACTGAGTAATATTCCATTGTACAAATGTCCATCAACAGATGAATGGATAAAGAAGATGTGGCATGGTTAGACTTTGAAAGGTAATGAAAGTTAATTTTCTTTAAAAAAAATTTAACCTTTACTCATTAAGAGTAAGACAGGGTATTTTGTTCCCTAAAAAATTGAAAATAATAACAACTGTAACTATAATTTACCATGAACAGGCATTGTACTAAATTCTTCAAAGGAAGCATCTCATTTAGCATTCAAAACAACTATCTTAAAGTAGGGACTATTAGTCCCATTACACAGATGAAGAAGCTGAGAATTAGGGAGCTAAGTGACCTACCCAAAGTCACACAGCTTAGTGAATAACAGAAATGGCCTTCCAATTTAGGTCCACGTGGCTTTAAGCACACACTCTTAACTGTGCTGCCTCCAACAAGGCTCATCTCGGCAGTGATTACGAAGCCTCCACACTGCCCAGTTGCCAGCTCACTTTCTTTCCTTTTTATTTATTTAGTTAGTCATTTGCCTATACATTCGATGAACATGTACTACACCCCCACTCTATGCCAGGCACGGGGGACAGAACAGTGAACAAGATGCACACACCTCATAAACCCTGCATTCTAAAAACCAATAAGTTGTCAGCTTTGGGAAGATTAAGCATGCCAACGTATTTTTCTGTGTGAGTCAGAGGCTCTGAAACTTCCTAAATGTCAAGGTCACTTTCTGGAAGCTTAGAAGTCTAAACCTTTTAATGTAGAACTGGTTTACAGACTCTGATTTTAATATTATAAAAGCATATTCTCAGCCTAAAGTTTAAAAAAAAAAAAAAAAAAAAGAAAGGAAAGAGATTATCTTCCACTTACCTTAGTTCCTATTTCCCAAAAGGAATTTAAAAGCCACACTGGTGAAAAAATAAAAAATAAAAAAAAAATAAAAAATAAAAAAGCCACACTGGTGGAACTACTAAGTAAACATGCATCTTAACCACACACAACATTTTCAAATCCAGTTTCTGCTTCCTTATAATTACTTTTCTTGGCTTAAATGGTAAGACTCTAGCTTTTTTTTAAATTGCATTTTACAGTGAAAATGATCAATAAAATAGAGCACTGTTGGGTTATCACAGCTTATTTTCACATAGGTAGACATCAACCAAGATGGGTGGGACAGTTGGAGGAGGTTACAGTGTTTTTCCTAGAGGACCCAAGACTGGGAGTTGGGGGGAGATGACAATGGGGGAGGCATGTGATGATTTTAAAAGAATATAAATTGAATAGTTACCATCTAGCATGTATTATGTGCCAGACATGGTGCTTCACACTTTATGTGCACAATATCTTTTAATCTTCACCACAATAGGTAGGTACTACTATTTTCTCAATTTTCAAATGAAGAAACTGAGTCTCAGAGAAGTACTTTGTCCAAGATCACACAGCTATTAACTGGCAAATCTGAGATTCAAACCAAGTCTACCTCAGAAGCTAAGGATTCATCCATGATCCAGTCCTGCCTTCTTCAGGTGGAAGAGAGATTGCATTTATTCTGTGTTCAAAGTGGGTTTAGGAGCTTCAAAGACCCTTGGGATTCCTACTTGTTAAGGCTCCTCTCCACTTTAGAGCAAGCATATTAAATGTACCCATATTACTCAGCCATAAAAAGAAACGAAATTGAGTTATCTGCAGTGAGGTGGATGGACCTAGAGTCTGTCATACAGAGTGAAGTAAGTCAGAAAGAAAAACAAGGAACAAAACAAAGTTGTCCACTCTCACCACTATTATTCAACCTAGTTTTGGAAGTTTTAGCCACAGCAATCAGAGAAGAAAAAGAAATAAAAGGAATCCAAAACGGAAAAGAAGAACTAAAGCTGTCACTGTTTGCAGATGACATGATACACAAAGAATCCTAACGATGCTACCAGAAAATTACTAGAGCTACTAATCAATGACTCTGGTAAAGTAGCAGGACACAAAATTAATGCACAGAAATCTCTGGCATTCCTATACACAAATGATGAAAAATCTGAAAGAGAAATAAAGGAAACACTCTCATTTACTATTGCAACAAAAAGAATAAAGTACCTAGGAATAAACCTACCTAAGGAGACAAAAGACCTATATGCAGAAAACTATAAGACACTGATGAAGGCAATTAAAGATGATACAAACAGATGGAGAGATATACCATGTTCTTGGATTGGAAGAATCAACATTGTGAAAATGACTATACTACCTGAAGCAATCTACAGATTCAATGCAATCCCTATCAAACTACCAAGGGCATTTTTCACAGAACTAGAACAAAAAATTTCACATTTTTTTTTTTTTTTTTGTATGGAAACACAAAAGACCCCAAATAGCCAGAGCAATCTTGAGAAAGAAAAACGGAGCTGGAGGAATCAGACTCCCTGACTTCAGACTATACTACAAAGCTACAGTAATCAAGACAGTATGGTACTGGCACAAAAACAGAAATATAGATCAATGGAACAGGACAGAAAGCCCAGAGATAAACCCACGCACATATGGTCACCTTATTTTTGATAAAGGAGACAAGAATATACGATGGAGAAAAGACAGCCTTTTCAATAAGTGGTGCTGAGAAAACTGGACAGCTACATGTAAAAGAATGAAATTAGAACACTCCCTAACACTATACACAAAAAGAAACTCAAAATGGATTAAAGACCTAAATGTGAATGGCCTAAATGTAAGACCAGACATTATAAAACTCTTATAGGAAAACATAGGCAGAACACTCTATGACATAAATCACAGCAAGATCCTTTTTGACCCACCTCCTAGAGAAATGGCAATAAAAACAAAAATAAACAAATGGGACCTAATAAAACTTAAAAGCTTTTGCACAGCAAAGGAAACTGTAAACAAGACAAAAAGACAACCCTCAGAATGGGAGAAAATACTTGCAAATGAAGCAACTGACAAAGGATTACTCTCCAAAATTTACAAGTAGCTCATGCAGCTCAATATCAGAAAAACAAACAACCGTCTCCAAAAATGGGCAGAAGACCTAAATAGACATTTCTCCAAAGAAGATATACAGATTGCCAACAAACACATAAAAGAATGCTCAACATCACTAATCATTAGAGAAATGCAAATCAAACCTACAATGAGGTATCACCTCACACCAGTCAGAATGACCATCGTCAAAAAATCTACAAACAATAAATGCTGAAGAGGGTGTGGAGAAAAGGGAACCCTCTTGCACTGTTGGTGGGAATGTAAATTGATACAGCCACTATGGAGAACAGGATGGAGGTTCCTTAAAAAACTAAAAATGGAACTACCATACAACCCAGCAATCCCACTACTGGGCATATACCCTGAGAAAACCATAATTCAAAAAGAGTCATGTACCACAATGTTCTTTGCAGCTCTATTTACAATAGCCAGGACATGGAAGCAACCTAAATGTCCCTTGACAGATGAATGGATAAAGAAGATGTGGCACATATATACAAGGGAATATTACTCAGCCATAAAAAGAAACGAAATTGAGTTATTTGTAGTGAGATGGATGGACCTAGAGTCTGTCATACTGAGTGAAGTAAGTCAGAAAGAAAAAAACAAATACTGTATGCTAACACATATATAGAATCTAAAGAAAAAAATGGTTCTGAAGAACCTAGGGGCAGGACAGGAATAAAGACACCAACATAGAGAATGGACTTGAGGACACGGGGAGGGGGAAGGGTAAACTGGGACGAAGTGAGAGAGTGGCATGGACATATATACACTACCAAATGTAAAACAGATAGCTAGTGGGAAGCAGCTGCATAGAACAGTGGATCAGCTTGGTGCTTTGTGTCCACCTAGAGGGATGGGATAGGGAGGGGAGGGTGGGAGGGAGACACAAGAGGGAGGGTATATGGGAATATACGTATAGCTGATTCACTTTGTTATATAGCAGAAACTAACACAACATTGTAAAGCAATTATACTCCAATAAAGATGTTTAAAAAAATTAAAAAAACAAAAAAGAATCGCAAAACTTAAAAAAAAAAGTACCCACATTACACACTAAAGAAAAGGTGTAACTACACACAAGTTGACTTGAAGGTAACTATCTGAAATAATATTACATATTATAGTCATGTCATTAAATACTAATTAATTTCAATTTTCCATTTTATTTTCATAGTTTGGAGCCATTGCCTTCTTTGTTTAAGTATTTTCTCAGGCCTTTGAAAAGCTCAGAGATTGTAGGTACTCTGCCTGTATTCCCAGATGCAAAAGATGGCTCCATTTGTGTTGCCCTAAAGGGAAGGAACAAACAAGTAAAAACTGAAGGGAAGGACACTTCTGGTTATGATATAGACACTTCCAAAAAAAATGCACTGTGTTGTGAGGAAGGTACCTCTCCATCTCAGAAGGTGTGTAACCATACAGCGAATGCCAACTTGGGAGTGATGTTGTAAAGAACCTTGAAACACGAGATGGGAAAGTGGGATCCTTCAAGTCCCTTCTAGGTCTACAGTTGTAGGATTCTTTAAAATATAACAATGGCATATGATGAACACCTGTATGATTTGGTTAGCCCACTACCTGGGCAATCATCTGTTCCCACCATATTTAATTTCCTCACTAATTTCATAAAAGATGGTGGCTACCAGTGACTAAAGAACCACCAAAGATTCAACCTCTAGAGAGCTGACGTTAATATCTATAATAATAATTAATATTTGAGTGCTTTCTCTGGGCCAGGCACTATGCTGAGTGCTTTACATACATGATCACATCAATCTTTACAACAATCTTATGACATAGGCACTGGAATTACCCTCACTGTAGAGGTAAGGAAATTGAGCCTCACAGAGTTTGAGCAACATAACTGAGTTCATGAAACTAATACAAAAAGCTAACATTAGAACCCATCCTGCCTGTCACTGATATACTTAACCACAATCTCACTCTGCCTCTGGATCTTACGGATAATGACAATAACTAACATGTACTGAGTATGTACCATGATCAGACACTGGGCTAAGCACTTTAGACACACTTCCTTATTTAAATCTGAGATTTATGAGATTAGGATTGGGAATTTACCTATTATTAACCTCATTTTACAGAATGAAAGACTGAGCTCCGGAGAGTTTAGGGAGACCAGGACTCTGACAGGAAATATTTAAGATTAACCTCCCTGATCAACGTGACCTGAGGTCTGCTCTTTCAACCCTATCTTCTCTTCCAAAGCGGCAGGGAAAAGTCCTTGTTGAATTAGTTGAAGAATTTAGCTGCTCCTTCTGAGATCAGAATCTGAGGAAGATGATGGACTTTATTCTAGTTAGAAGGGATTCTTGAAATCACCTAATCCAGATTACACCAAACATGGACTGGGGTCAGTTCATGAAAACATCACCAGTCCAGGAGTAAATCAGAAAATAATAAGGACTTTTTTTTTTTTTTGCGGTATGCGGGCCTCTCACTGTTGAGGCCTTTTGCGTTGCGGAGCACAGGCTCCGGACGCGCAGGCTCAGCAGCAATGGCTCATGGGCCCAGCCACTCCGCAGCATGTGGGATCTTCTGGACCGGGGCAGGAACCCGTGTCCCCTGCATCGGCAGGCGGACTCTCAACCACTGAGCCACCAGGGATGCCCTAAACTTATTTAATTTAAAAGTGTCGTTTTTTTTAAATGCAGGGGTGTCAATAGTAGAAATTTTTCTTTCCTTGTTTGGCAAAATACATAGCTTAGCAAAATTCTTTTTGGGGGGTTGGGAATTCTACTGGGTGGTGAGATCCAAAAGTCTCTGAACCCATACCTCAGACACAAGAGGAAGCTACTCTCCAGAGAAGCGAAAGGCTTTGGCCCACGTCTGAGGGCTACTCCTGACTAATTCAGAACCCTAGCCCAGGTCTCCTTTTTCCCTGCACAAATTTACTTCTACCACCTCCCTCACCTCAAACACTATCTTGGGTGCACAGTTTGAGAAAACTCAAACTGTTTTCTCATATTTTCCCCATATTCAAAATCCTCTTAACTCAGAAACCAACTAAAGGCTTCCTCCTAGACCCCATATGTAATTACCTGAGCCAGGTCCCTGGGTGGTGAGCGTCCTTGGAAAGGCTGTAGTGATGTCCCTCCATGCAGTCCAAGCAGGGGTGACCTTGGCTAAAGACAGAAACCAACATTAAGGATGAGGCTTCTCTGAGAGCAGAAAGCTTGTTGCAGGGAATCAAAGGGGCAGCAGAAACAGCTGTAAACACAACAAAAGAAGAGAAACACATGCTCAACTTCCAAACCTACCTGAACACCTTCGTTGAGAGTGTATGACACTCCAAATGTCTGACAGAGGTGTGTTACAGTCATCATTATCACAGTCTAATTGTTAATAATGGAACTTACAGCCACAGTAAATGTTTTTCATCAAACATCTCATAAAATGCTTCCAATGGCCTATAGGGTAGGCAGTATCATATTTTACAGAGGAGGAGGTCACAGAGTTTAAATAACTTGCCCAAGATTACACAGCTGGTAAGAAGCAGTGTCAGATTTGAACTTAGCTCCATCAGCCACTAAGTACATGCTCTATACATGTTAAAACATGCAAGCACACGTGCCCCCTCTCCCCCACATATGCAGAGTCCAGTGGTTCTCAATCCTGGCTGCACATGGGGGAGAATCATCGGGGCTAGACTTTGTAAAACCCCTGTGCTCAGGTTCTAGTTCCAGAGATGGTGATTTTTCTGGTTGTGGGGTGGAGTCCAAGCATCTGTGGGAGTTAAAAGGCTCCCCAGGTGATTTTAATGACCACTCAGGTACTCAGACCTCTGATCTAGGCCTTTCCTCCATTCTCTAGATCCTAGCCATGAGGTTCAAAATAGATGGAGGGAATTAAACATGGCTGGGCATTGCTGGTGGGGCCTGTTAAACTTTAGGTCTTAGGGGCCCAACCTGAAGGCTTTAATTGGGAAGACCAGAGGTGAGACCAATCAGTGTATTTAATATGATCCACAGGCAAATCTCATTCAGAAAGAAGGTATGCAAGGGTCCACTCACCTGGTTTGATGACCAACTCCAGGTTTGATTTTTGATCATTCATTGGGCCTGGGAATTGGATCCGGCAGCAATAGGTCCCACTGTCAGCTAAAGTCACATTCTTTATGGTCAAGGTCACATCTCCTTCGCGGAAATTCCTCTTTAGTAGGTATCTGCTGGATGTCCAATAGCTCAAGTTCCTTCCATCAGTTCTGAGTACCAAACTGTGACATTCAAACAAAGGGCAGGGTCCCCTGCCCCAGCACACAGGCACGAGATCCTCAGGGGTGGCTGGAGAGTAGGTGCAGGGCAGATCAGCATCCTGACCCACCTCAGACACATATACTCCTTTCAAAGACCCTGCATAAAGAGGGAAGGAGAGCAATGAGGGAGGCTGCTCCATTTCAAGAAAACTGCAAGCAATGCCTTGCAGAATAAAGAGGAAACCACTACTGCTATCCTGTTTGGAGGACAGTTCACTACAGCAATGATTCTCAGACTTGAGAATCTGGAATCTGGTGCTAGAACCGCCAGGAAGTCTTGTTCAGACACAGACGGCTGGGCTCAACCGTCAGAGTTTAGAGTTAATTAATCTGATCAACTATTAATCAGAGCTCCTGATTTAATAGTTTGGCTGGCGGGGGCGGGAGGGGGCAGAAATTTGTATTTCTAACAAGTTCCCAGGACATGCTGATATGGCTGGTCTCAAAACCTCACTTTGAAAACCAGTGCCCCAGGAGAGAACTGTGGCCGGTCCTGTGAACGCCGAAGGGCAGCGCTGATGGAAACAGACAATCAGACAACGGGTAATTGTCAGCCAGGACAAGAGCTCACCCATCTGGGCTAGTTGTCTGTTCACCAACACAGGGAAGTTATCCTAACACAAATCTCTTTTGTTTTTCAAGCACCAGGCACATAATCAATAAAAGCCCTTGGCTGAATAAGAAGTTAGTGTATGCCTGTTCTGAGGTTTAAAATTAATTTATATATATATATGTACACACACATATTCGAACAGCATAAAAAGTATATGAAAACTCTACTCCCTCGCCCTGCTCTTTTCCATTTCCCAAGCTCCCTTTCCCAGAGTCTATTCATTAAGAAGCATTCATGTATTCCCACTCCCCTGCAACACACACACACACACACACACACACACACAGAAAGTCCAAATACCCATTATTCTGCTGCTTGCTTTCTTCAATTAACATTATGACTCACAGACATCTAATATCATTGTTTTGTCAGCGTCACTGTTTGTATCATGGATATATCATAATTTCTTTACCCACTACCCTACTGGTGGACATTTAGGTTGCTTCCAAACTTTTACTCTTGCTAGCATTACGATGACCATCCTTGCATCTTCATCTTGCACTATCCAATTGCAAAAATCCAGACTTACTTGTAAGTAGTAGCAGCAAGAGCAGGACACAGTCAAAGGAAAAATGTGAAAACATGGGTTCTGAAGAAGAACAGGCAAAGAATGGCTCTGTTTAGGTGCTGTGTTAATTCTCCAACTGAACTGGGTACTTCCTGGAACTGTCTCTCCTCCGCAGTCACAGGAGTAGTGGCCACTCTCCCAACTGCAGGCCCAGCACACCAGATGTCTGATGACCAATCACTCCTCTAATAACACTGTCAAGTCTATGATGACAGATAAGGAAACCCTGCTTCTCTCCTATGCTAGACCACATACATCCTGTGAGGACTCTGACATTTATTCTGCCTGCATCAACAAAGAGGAAGAAATACTCAGCGGAAGAAAAGGGTTACTTCGTCAAGTGTCTCTTGGCAAGTAGAGTGAGCCCTCTACTGTCTCCGGTGAAATAATACATAGTCGTCTGTTGGAAATGGACAGTATTTATTGGAAACACAGGTAGAAATGTATCACTCATGCATTCATTCAGTCAAGTCAGTCAACTGGTGAGCCCTGTGACCAATGTTTATGAAGCACCTACTATGTGTCAGGCACTGGACTAGGAGGTGGGAAATACCACCATGGATGGCCTCTTCCTTATACTCATGTTTAGCTGCCCTTTCCACTCCAGTCATGAGCCTAATTCTTTGCTCTAACACAAATTGGGCTATGTCATATAACCTTGTTAGGTCTGCCTCCTCATTTATAAAATTTATAAAATGAGGAAATTTTGCTAGATGATATATGCACAGCTCCCTGTTCTAATATTCTGACTTTGACCTGAACTTTCAAACTCTTCCACTTAGGAAAAAGGCATTCCTTTCTGCAATGCTTCTTTCCCCCTCCTGTGGAGGGAACTGAGGGGACCTCAATGTTCTATTTCCTCTCATGTACACAAGATGTCCCCTCTCCTCCCACCCCACAGGCTTCGGGCATTAACTGTCAGAAAGTATTGAGTTCCAGCCACATTCTCCATCACTGAGATAACATATCAGACCCAAACAATCTCAGCCCTGGGAGAATAACTTTTGTCTGGAAACCTTAAAAGCCAATGGTTATTGACAAAAGGGAAGTGAGCTCGTGATGAAATAGTTTCTGAAAACCCTGTGGCCTTTCTCTGTCTTCTCTGCCTGAATTTCCTTGTCATTCACTTTATTGTTTTTAATTTTATTTTTTTTCTAGTTGTGGTGAGCGGGGGCTACTTTTCGTTGTGGTGTGTGAGCTTCTCATCGCGGTGGCTTCTCTTGTTGCAGAGCACAGGCTCTAGATGCGCGGGCTTCAGTAGTTGTAGCACGTGAGCTCAGTAGTTGTGGCTCACGGGCTCTAGAGCACAGGCTCAGTAGGTGTGGCGCATGGGCTTTGTTGCTCCACGGCATGTGGGATCTTCCCGGACCAGGGTTCAAACCCATGTCGCCTGCATTGGCAGGAGGCTTCTTAACCACTGCGCCACCAGGGAAGTCCTCGTCATTCACTTTAAACCTTATTAAATGCATGTATTATAAATATCCAGCTTGTTCTATGTGTGTACCTCCATAGTGCCACAGAGCCAGCAGTTACTCAAGAGATCATGTTCAATTTCTTCATTATATAGACAAGGGAAACTGAGACCTGAAAAGATTGATTTGCCCAAAGGTACATGATTGGTCATTTCAAATAAGAATATGAGTCCCCTAAGCTCCAGATTTTTTCTATTATAAGCCATGTTTCATGAATTTCATATTTGCCCTTAATATGTCTGCCCACATATCTAAAAACAACCAGCAAATGCCCATATTCAAGTGTAAGGCAGACTTGATTAAACATGGGGTCAGAGGTTAGATTTACTAACAGCATGACTTCAAGCAACACTCTTAAAAGTTTTAGCCATCAGATTTTGTGTTCTGATTTTTGTTTTGTTTTTTATTAATATTACTCTGTTTTCTGTTCATCTCTAGAATTGCTACTGGGTCTAACTTTATAAAACATTAAAAATGTATTAATTCATTGAAGTCTAGACATGAAGGAGCCTAGAAATCTACTCTAACCCCTTTCTTTTATTCTATGTATAAAGGACTGTTTCTGAACATTGTCATGTTCATTTAAATTTTATTTCTTGTTTTTTTAACTGTTTAGGTAATACACCCAAATGGCTAAAGTTTAAAGCAATATAAAAAGCTTACATTAAGAAGCCTCATTCCCACCCCTCCAAGTCCACTAATTTCCCCCACCCAACCTATTGGTTTCTATTGTCATGTCTTTTGTGTATCCTCCCAATGCAAACAGAAGAAAATAAAATATATATTCTTATTCCTTCCTTTCTTAAAAAAAAGAGCATACCATACATACATTTTGCACCTTGCATTTTCTATTTACTATTTCATATAAAAGTTTTCTGACATATCAAAAGCAGAGAAAAGTACATACTCCCAATACACAAATTCAAAATCATCAAACTTTCATTTTAAAACAAATCCCAGATGTCATGTTATTTCACCCTTACAGACGCATCTTGTTTTCAAAAACTTGACACTCTATAACCATAATACCATTATCACACAAGTCATAATAATGATGTTTTAGCAGCACCTGACTCTTCAGTCCATAATCAAATTCCCCTGATTATCTCAAAAAAGTCCTTTTATTATAGGTTTAAGTCCACACCTAAACAGCTCCCTACATTGCATTTGGTTGTTATGACACTTAAGTCTCTCTCTCTTTTTTTTTTTTTCTTAAGTCTCTTTTAATTGAGGACAGTCTTCCCTCCTTTCCCCCTGCCATTGACTAGTTGTACAAACCAACTGTCCTGTGCACTGTTCCATATTCTGGGTTTGTCTGTTCCCTTGTGGCATCATTTAAAGTATTCCTCTTTTCTTTGTATTTCCTGTAAATGAAACGTAACTCTAGAGGTCTGGTTAGATTCAGCTTCCACTTTTTGGCAAGAATACACAGCTGGTGCTATTCCATCACAGTTATCTGGTTGCTCCACATCTAGAGATGCTAAGATTGATCAGCTTGCAACGTTCTTTTTCAACTTCACATTCTATTCTGAGCATCTCTCCATTTCAGCTCATATAGAATGTCCTCGTTCTTTATTATGGCTACATAGATCCCATTGGCTGAAAACACTGGTTGAAAATAACAAAGTGATCATTCCCTTGAAAAGAATACTTCATGTCTCAATTTATTTGTAAAGATGATCATAAAAGACCCATCAAGGTCTATGATTCTTTAATTATGTGCAACAGAAGTTTGCTTTTTTTTTTTTTTTTTTTTGCGGTACGCGGGCCGCTCACTGTTGTGGCCTCTCCCGTTGCGGAGCACAGGCTCCGGACGCGCAGGCTCAGCGGCCATGGCTCACAGGCCTAGCCGCTCCGTGGCATATGGCATCTTCGCGGACCGGGGCACGAACCCATGTCCCCTGCATCGGCAGGCGGACTCTCAACCACTGTGCCACCAGGGAAGCCCCAGAAGTTTGCTTTTTAAAAGGAGCCCTTGAATGTATTTTTGGTAAAGAAGTCTTTTGTATTGTAATTAATTAGTTTCTAAATTCTGTTTAGATAGTCATATCATTAATTTTCTTAAGGGACAGTTGAGTGTTGGCTATAATTATGTGGAGGGATAACTACAAAAAAACTATTGCATATGATACTACTATAGAAATTGTTTTGCTTTTCTCCCTTTGTCAGCAGGAAAAGGGAGAGGAAATCTCAGACTCCTTAAAGATAGCCTCCAAACACCAAATGGAAACACTGGAATTATGTGTAATTAGAATTACACATTTATAGATAACTAAGGGGCCACTTGAAAAAATTCATAAAATGGAAGTGAGAGAATTTTACTCAGGAGACAGGAAAGCATGGGTGATACAGATGGGATCACCTGGAAAAACTCAGTCCAATTAGAATCTACCCTATACAATGGGGGAGCCGCAGTGGAATGGATATGGGTGAGACAATAATGCCCACTAAAGCTGGAATCCTATATGTACTTAATTTGAAAAAAAAAAATCCTCTCATTTAAATCACAGCATCTCAGTTAGGTTCCATGTATCATTAGTCCCAAAATTTTGCAAAGGTAGACACTGAGGTTAGATACAAAGGGTAAGAAGTTAAGCAACTTTGAGCT
Source organism: Kogia breviceps (assembly GCF_026419965.1). Classification (NCBI taxonomy): domain Eukaryota; kingdom Metazoa; phylum Chordata; class Mammalia; order Artiodactyla; family Physeteridae; genus Kogia; species Kogia breviceps. The sequence goes on along the minus strand of NC_081313.1, from coordinate 136,954,648 downwards.
CGATCTTGACCTACAGATTACAGCTAGCCACGTGACTTTCGTTAACAGTGCTTGTAACCTTGTGTGCCTGCACAGTACTTGAAAACTTTATTATACAAGTCATAGTCACTGTAGAAAATTCTGAACAATAAAATAAGAATAAAAATAAATAAATAAAATAAAGGCCAGATCCCACTACCATGAAATACCCACTATCATCAAAACAGGTCTCCTTTCAGATATTTTTCTATAAATCTCTCTATATATACAATGTGTTAATGCCAGTACCTCTGGTGGGTATATCTCCAGTAAGAAAGTCTTATTCATGGATGATTGTGAACATCATGAACTCAGCAGGATCCAGGAGAAGGTACAATACATTTCTTTACACTCCCCAAGTCTTTTTCTTTTTCTTTTACTTTTATTTGTGTGGTCTCAGTGCAATGATTTGCACCAAGTTGCTTTCAGCATTGCCCTCTGCACCGGGTCCCAGCACTGAGAGGGCTACTTCATCACTGTGGAAAACCCCAGGTTCTCAGGGTCATTTACAAGATGAATAAATTTCTCCCTTGCTACTGCCCATCTCTCACGGCATGATCTTGGTGTTCTTATACCAACAAAGACTTCTCTCACCAAAAACCCTATACTTTACTTATGTTGCAGATGACAGAAAACCCAACTCAAACTAGCTTAAACTACAGATTTATTGACTGACATTATTGAAAAGTCTAGCTTCAGGCAAGACTTGGTTCAGTGGCCCCAGTGAGGACAGCAGGGACCTGGTTTCTGGCTGTCCTGGCGTTGGCACCTTCTGCAGATTCCACATGGCGTCCTTCTCCTGTCCCTGCAGAGCACATATCTGCACACCAAGAACATCTCTTGGCCACTCCCACACAAGCCCACAGATGCACATCCCCTCAAACACCCACACTGGGTTACAGACTTATTCCTGAACAATCTGTGTCCATAGGTTCTAAAAGGACTAATTGGGTAAGCCCTGGGTCACATCCCCAATCTCATGCTCTGAAAGTGAGAGAAAGGTGGTTTCCCCAAAGAAAAAGTATGGTGCATTTTAGAAGGAGAAATGGATGCTGGGCAGCAGAAGCAAATATCCAGTACAGACCCGCTCCCAGAAAGGGATGGGGTGGGGCGACGGGGAAAGAAAACTTGCCCCTCCAAATATGGATGGTTCTTTTTCTTACAAAAACGACATTTTACTAACACGGTGCTTTTTAGCTTACAAGGACGCACTCTTCACAACCCTGGGGAGAGGCTAAGGGGCTCTCATGTCTTTAGAGTCTTTATACTGAGTAACTCTGGATGAGTGCCAGAGAGATTAAGCTTGAGGTCACACTTAAACCAACGCCAGAGCCAGCTCAGTGCCGCTCCTGCTCATGTAATCAAACCTTTCAGGGTGGAGGAAATGGGAGGGGTGTGAAATAACTTACCCTTGATAACTCACCGAGGCTCCCAGTGACGAAACTGAAAAGGGTGAAAACCATCAAGAAAATTCTGTTGAGCCATGTGTGAGTCACTGTGGGAACTCCTATCGGCGGTCTCACCTTGAAAATGGCAGTCCCACTGTCTCCTCCAGGGCGACGCTGGTGGGAGAGCTGTGAGTGGTCACTCATCCCAAGCATGTTCTCCAGTATGGCAATTCTTTGTGTTTGTTTGTTAGTTTTTTGCTCCAGGTTCAGATACTGAAGCTAATCATCCTCAGTTTAATGGATGTACTCCTCATCAATCCCGGTGAGGTCCCTCTCTTATTTTATTTCATTTTACTATTTCCCCCCTTTGTCCTTGACGCACATTCTCATTTCTCTCGTCTCACGGGCATCTGCTTTACCCGAGAATGTTGAGCAGTTTTACAAAGTGTTTATTCCAGCTTACATTCTGACAGCGAGAAGAACTCTTACATTTATAGTTTACCAATACTTGGAAAGCAAACACTCAAGTAACCAGGACCCAAAACAAAAAATAAAACAAGGCCTATCTCCTCATGTCCCTCTGACCCGCACTCCAAGCCCACGTGTCCCTTCCTGATCACAAAGCCTTCCCCCTCTCCTACAGGCAATCACTATTCTAAATTTTGCAATAATTGCTTCTTTTTTTAAAAATAGTTTTACCACCTAGGTAATGCATCCTAAAGTTACATATATAATTTTGCTTGCTTTTGAACATCAAATAGTGAAATCAAATTGTCTATAGGCTTTTGTGTTTTGTTTCTTTTACTTAACAGTGTATTTGTGAGATCCATTCATGCTTCTTTGTATCCCTGTGGGTTGTTTTTATTACTGAATAGTTTTCCTGGGACTGGATATGCCTCAATTGTTTATTTCCAGGTGAACATTTCATCTTCTGTTTCAGTTTTCATGAACAATGCCATCCTGGACATTCTCATACATGGATTCAGGTGGACACATATAGGAGTTTCTCTGGAGCATATTTCTGACAGTGCAATTACTAGGTCAAAGGGTATACATATTTTGAGCCTTATTACATAATGCCTGTTTCCAAGACATCTACCAGCAGAGAATGTTTTTTTTACTCCACATCCTCCTTAACACTTAGTATTGCCAGACTTTTTTTTTAGCCAAACTGGTAAAGGATATGATGGCCTCTCACTACAGCTTTACTTTGCATTTTCCTCATTGCTAACAAGGTTAATGAGCACCTTTTCTTTTGTTTATGAACCATTTGGATTTGGGGAAGGGGAGGAGCACAAATGTTTGAGTCTTTTGCCCATTTTTCTGTTGGGTTTCTCAGTTTTTCTTATTGCTGTATATGAATAATTTATATACTCGGGATACCAGTCCTCTGCTGGTTTAATCTGTTATATTTTCTCCCACTTCGTTGCTTTTCACTTATTTATGGTATGTTTTCTTGAACACAATTTCTTAATTCAAATGTAGTAAAATGTACTAGCCTTTTCTTTGGTGGGTTATACTTTTCGTATTTTATTTAAGAAGACTTCTCTTACCCAGAGATTATGAAGATATTCACCTACATTAGCTTTAAGGCTTTATAGTTTTTTCTTTCACTGTTGGCCTTTAATTTTCCCGTAATTGATTTTTGTATATTTTGTCAATTGAAAATTCCAGTGTTTTCCCATTACTTTGTAATGCCATCTCTGTTATATTTCAAAAATCATACAGGCATGGATCTGTTTTTTGGCTTTCTAGTCTGTTCCAATAGTATATTTTCCTATCTTTCTGTCAGTATAATACATTGTTTTGATTATTGCAGCTTTACAGGAAATGGTGATGTTATGCAGGGCAAATCCTCCCCTTAGTTCTTTTTTGTTTTGTTTTGTTTTTGTTTTTGTTTTGTTTTCCGGTACGCGGGCCTCTCACTGCTGTGGCCTCTCCCGTCGTGGAGCACAGGCTCTGGACGCACAGGCTCAGCAGCCATGGCTCACAGGCCCAGCCGCTCCGCGGCATGTGCAATCTTCCCGGACTGGGGCACGAACCCGCATCCCCTGCATCGGCAGGCGGACTCTCAACCACTGCGCCACCAGGGAAGCCCCCCCTTAGTTCTTTTATCAAGGGTATCTTGGGACTTCCCTGGTGGTCCAGTGGTTAAGACTCTGCACTTCTACTGCAGGGGTCACGGGTTCCATCCCTGGTCGGGAAACTAGGATACCATGTGTTGAGTGGCATGGCCAAAAAAAGGGTATCCTGGCTCTCTGGGTCCTTTGTACCTCCCAAAGGGAAGGGTATAAACTGAGTCCATATTTGTGTCTCTGTCTCTCCATACTCAAATTGGAAAAATATATTAAAACTATTTTATGGATGAGGAAATTGAGACTCAAAAATGTAACTTGCTGAACAAGTTACATTTGTTGAACAAGTGAGGGAACTCACTCACCATCCCAGTCCCATAAAAAGAGCTAGGGAATGTTTCCTCTTTATCTATTCCCTGAGTCTGCAGAAGATTTTTTTTTTCCTAACAGTGTTTGGTAGAACTTGTCTGCAAAGCTATTTGAACTTGAAGTTTTCTTTCTGAGAAGATTTTGACAAAAGCTATTCAAGTTTCCTACTCTTAAACCTTGCTAATTTTGTAAGAATTTGTCCAATTTATCTAAGTTTTCAAATTTGTTGGTATAAAGTTATTCATAATATTTTATTATTATTTCTGTCTATAAAATGTATAGTAATATCCCTTTTTCATTTCTGCTGTTGATTATTTGTGGCTTCCTTTTTTTTTTTAACCACTCTCCCCTTTAAGTAGTAGTGAGTCAGAACCCCTCAGGCTTATGAACCACTTAAGCCTCTCAGATACCCCCTCAGCCCTTCCAGATTAGATGTTTCTGCACAGATGACTCTGAGTATGTTGCCTGGGGACAAACAAGTTTCAGAAAGAATCAGCATGGGCCTTCTCTTTCATTCCCAACATTAAATGGTACCTACCCTATACTATGAGTCCATAATTATCATAGTTAAGCAAATCAAGTGTCATGGAGGTTAATAGGTCAAACCAAGGCGAAACTACTAGTAAACACAGGAGCCCAAATTCCACCACGCATTACTCTGTTTCTTTTCTTTTAAATCTGAGTTTTAACAGCCATTTACTAGCCCAAGTGTCCTCGGTGTGTAGCGAGTTACATTTTTGAGTCTCAATTTCCTCATTCATAAAATAGTTTTTAATATATTTTTCCAATCTGAGCATGGAGAGACACAAATATGGACTCAGCCTATACCCAGCAACTTCTGTTATATATAGAATGTATTTCCACATCAGTACTCTCATTCTTAATGGCTCTTAACGATTGCATGGTATTCATAGATCTTCAGGTGGTTTTTTTTGGTTTTTTATTTATTTATTTATTTATTTATTTTGGGCTGTGTTGGGTCTTCATTTCTGTGCGAGGGCTTTCTCTAGTTGTGGCAAGCGGGGGCCACTCTTTATCGTGGTGCGCGGGCCTCTCACTACGGTGGCCTATCTTGTTGCAGAGCACAGGCTCCAGACGCGCAGGCTCAGTAGTTGTGGCTCATGGGCCTAGTTGCTCCACAGCATGTGGGATCTTCCCAGACCAGGGCTCGAACCCGTGTCCCCTGCATTAGCACGCAGATTCTCAACCACTGCGCCACCAGGGAAGCCCCAGATCTTCACGTTTGTTGAATGACTGAATAATTGTGAAAATCAATAAAGACCCCAAAAGCATCTTTCCCTGTAGTTATGATACAATGCATTCTTAGCCAGCCACATCACCCCATCTGACACCCATCCTTTCAATGTCTTCCCTTACTCCAAACCTAGAGCAGGGGCAGGGAACCAGCAGCTTCACAGAACTTGGTGCTAAGCAGGTATGAGAAGCATCTTACTGTTCTCATGTACTCAGAACTAACCAAGAGTGCCTGAGGTCTTCCTCAGGTCTTGTCCAGGTAGCCCTGGAAGAAAAGCTCTAATCAAAAACCTCTTATTTGCAACATAGTACTGGTTATTTTGACAAATTTACACCCTATTCTCTCCATCAGAAAAGAGTTTGTAGGCCACAGTCAGACACAAGCAGCAAGTCTCACTTGTTGTATAAAAAGCTCAGTATTACAAGCAGCACCTGTGAGTTTCTCCACCTTAATCTCCTCCTCTGCCACCTGGCTGCAGCTTCTAAACTTGAGGTAAGAGTGCCACTTACTGTTAGACTCATCGCATTACAGTTTGAAACCAGTTCCTAAATCTTTGATTCTAAATGCCAAATGCAAAAGACTTAGCAGGAAAAGTACCAGTTAACCTTTGAAAGCTTACTAACTACCAGAAATTAGGCTTAGTGCTTTGTAGCCATAATCTCAGTTAGGCCCTAGAACAAACCTATAATTTTTATTTTGTGGTTATTAAGTGATTTTGTGAAAACACTCCAGGGTTTAGAATCCAATCACCTAGATTAGAAACTCTGGCCAAATTCATTTGGCTGCCTGTTTTTTGTACAGTTCACAGGCTAAGAATTATTTTAACATGTTTAAATGACTGGGAAAAAATAAAAATAATAATATTTCATAACATGAAAATTATTTAAATTCAGGTTTCAATGTCCATATCTAAAGCTGGAACACAGCCGTGCTCATTTGTTTACATATTTTCTATGGCTGCCTTTGTACCATATACGAGAGTACTTATAATGCCTAAAATATTTACTAACTGGCTCTTTACAGAAAGTTTGTTGATTCCTGACCTAGATTCTAATCTGGAAACACCATCTGAGCAAACCACAAAACTGAACCCCCACTTTCATAAAGTGGGGGTGATATCTACTAAGAGGGAGTTTTAGGAAGTTTAGTGCTATACACACAGCATCTCCTTAAGATAGCAGAATTCTGACAAAAATGCTTTAAAATGTTCAAAGGGAGCTCATAATCCCTGTCTACAAATCTCCTTCCTCAGTCCAGTACCATGTAGCATATGAGTATGGATTTTAGGGTCAAAATATCAGATTCCACTCGACTCCATTACTTATTACCTATGATTTATTAACTATATGATGCAGTAGAGAGGTGATAAGAGTATGAAGGTTGAGTGCTTAGGCTTTGAAACTACAATGTTTCAATCCTGGCTTCGCCACTCACTAGCTTGGTGACCTTGGGTAAATGACACCTCTCTGAGCCTCTGCTTCCTCATCTGTAACTTAGGTGTAAGAATCATAATGATTTCAATGGGTTATTTTGAGGATAAAAATGGCCTTTTGTACATAAAGTGATAAGAATAGTGCCAACAAAGTGCTAGCAGGCTTCCCCAAAATATGCTACGACGACGGCATACTGAACTAAGAAATGGCCAATGCAAGAGGGACACTCTGACCCCCACTTTGTTTCCCCCAAAGCAAAAAATAAACCTCTCCCATGAAAGGTTCACTCCCTGCAGTAAAGGTAAAAGGACACCTTTATTGCCTGAGAGAAGGAATTTGAGCCAAGAAGCCTATACAAACCTTGTTACTTCTTTAATTTACTACCCCAAGCCCAAATTGTTTGGATTCTTCACTAATTGAGCATCCAAAACCTAAGTTTCTTTGTCCTGACAATTCCTCAGAAATTCAGTGTTTGTCTAAAGAGTGTATATATGCTTTGGCTACTTCTTAGGTCCCATTTCTATGAGACCTCCCTGTATAAGAATTAAAATGTCTCTTCTCCTGTTAATTTGTCTTGCGTCAATTTTATTATTCGTCCAACCACAAGAACTCTAGAGGGGTGGAGGGGGAAATTTCCCTCTCTCCAACACTTCCCATCAGATTTAGGATATAACAAACTCCTTCCCTTGGTCTTCTAAGTCCTGTAACCTGACCTCCATCTGCTTCTCTAGCTCCCACCTCTTCCCCCGCTATGCTGCAGCCATAATAGCCTTTTCCCCCAAATCATGCCAACTTTTAATTGTCTCATGAGACACTCAGGACCCAGGACACATCTTTTCTCTCAAATACAACACAGCACAGTTGAAATGGCCTTACAACACCCTTAACAACTGTGAACATAGAAACATAACTTGAAAAGAGAAGATAATGTGGACAAGGCATTTTGAGCAGGAAATAGGAATATAATTGGAAGCAAGATTCTTCTGTTATTATGGCTGAATGGTTAAAGCAAGAACTTATACCTTCAAAAATTAACCTATTTGTTTTCCTGTTTATCTTTCTTCCATTTTCCTTCCCACTCCTCATACCCCCAGCAACTAAACCAGTATCAGGAATAGAGAGGACCACAATATCCACTAAATGAATGCAATGAGTAAATGAACTTAAAGGGAGGGGTGGACCACCTCCCCGCCCCAACACTGACATGCTGGGGTCTGTCGGATTCTTACAGAATCTGCCTCCAGCTGAATGGCCCAGTTGGAATCGGGTGTGCCACCCCTAACTCCTCCCTCCTAACTGGTTAATTAGCCTTTCACCCTTTTTTTTTTTTTTTTCCGTTTTCGAGAGACAACTCCCAGAGAGTGGTATAGAAAGACCTAACACTCAGGAACCGTTTAGCAGCCACGTTCTGCACCCATACCATTAAAGAATTTGGTTTGTAGAGAATGAAGCTAACAGAAAAGCCAGAAAGGAGAGACAGAGGGTTCTGGATCAGGTTTGAGCCCCAGTTGCCCTAGAGACCCTCCCAGTCCTTCATGGTTTGGATGTTTAACTTATGTAACACAGTATCCTTTCAACAAATTCATCTTTTGCTTAAACTAGTTCAATAGAGAGTACTGACTAATGTAATCCTCCTTATCCTACTGCACAGTAGAGTCATCTACAGATTTCTTAAAACCAATACCAGGGCCCCCGTCCAGAACAATGAAACCAGAATCCTGGTGGTCTGGGGCCCAGGCATTGGTAATCTCAGGAGTTGCCCAGGTTGTTCTTCCAGATATTTCACTTTGAGGAATCAATCTATCAGGAATATTCATTATGACCAGGTGTGCAGAGATGTATTTTAAATCCTCATAGACTGAATCTCTATATAAACTTTGAAATTTGTTAACATCAGACCACTAGTGTTCCTTCAACCCATCATAATACCAGGAGTTTAGAGTTTATGCCAGGTCCCACCCACAGACCTACAAGATCGGGTCCTCCCAAGATCAGAATTTAAGATTCCACTTGAAATTTCAGTCTCTTAATCCTTCTCTCCAACGAACACACATTATATACAAATGATGTCGTGACTCTCTTAAGGATGTGATGTGATTCAGGTAGTTTTTTCCACGCAAGGATTTGTAAGGCAGCCAAAAATTGGTTTTGTACCTCTTAACCCAGCACCCTCCTCAAGGCTGTAAAAAGATTGAGGTCTCCTTTACAAAGGAGATTCCTTTGGAGAGTCGCTCAAGTGTTGAGCAATGTCCACCTTGCCCTGCCACCGGGAGATGAGGAGGTTCCCCTCCCCCTTTAACTTAAGCTTAAGAGAGCCTGGACTGTGTCTCCTGAAGTCTCTGGAGTACAAAAATCTATACCAAACACATATCAGGAAAAAACAAATGAGACTTGCCAACTAAGTGCCTAATAGAGGGGTTGTCTACTTGGAAACAGCCTACACTCCCCAGATTTTTAAAAAGTATGCATGAATGTTTCACATATAGAACTGGCCTGTGGCCACTTTAAACTGGACTTTGCCAGCTTATCTGGCAAAAGGCCTTACCATTATCAATGATTCTTAATCTTGAGCCTGCATGGGAACCACCTGAGGGCTCTTTAAACCACAGCTTGTTGAGCCCCACCCCTAGAGTTCGATTTAGTATGTCTGGGGTGCACCTGAGAATTTGCATTTCTAACCAGTCCCCAAGTGATACCAATGCTGCTGGTCCAGGACTATGCTTTGAGAACCACTGGCCTTTATTAAGAGAAAGGCTGGCAGCCACCCTCAGATACAAGGCAGACTCTCCATCAAGATTTTGCCAGAAGAGAGGTTGGAGAAGAGAAAAGAGAAGAAGGTGCAGAAATGAAATCTCAGTGCTCAAAACAGGTTGACTTCTTATTCACATGGTGAAGTCACATCAGTGGGGGTGGGGATGGGGACTGGGAGAGGGTGGAGTTAATGAAAGGAGGGCCTAGTCTTCAGGCTTTCAAGGACTCGAAATGATTGAACTTTTGCCATCTTCAAATGGCTTCCAAAGTTTTCCTGGGTGTGACCATCAAACCAGCAGACAAGAAGAGAAATTTTTATGAGGCAGGCCTGGATTTTTACACCACATTCCACTGCTAAGAACTCAGTTACATGGCCTCACGAGATGCAAGAGGAATGGGAGGAACATAGTCCCTAGCAGGGCAGCATATCTCAGGCAAGCAAGAATCTCTGGTGGACATCCAGCAGTCTCTGCCACCAAACCCCCTTCCCAGGGCAGGCTTCCAGCCTTAAGCAGGTCTGAGTTTAGGAGATGTATAGGTAATTACACAGACATTTCAATTATTAAAATGAATGTGACTAAAAGTGATCAAAGGACTTCTTAGTGACTGGAAAAATGTTCTGGGACCCATCCAGGATAGGGACAAGAGGCTGAGACAGTGTTTGTAGGAGCAGCCAAGAGGGAAAAAAAACCTGCTTTTTTATAACTCTCCAGGGTTCCTCCCTTTTAACATGTTACACTATTCTTTTTTAGAGATTAACCAAATTTTTAAGTGAAATAAATCTAAGGATTTCATAATTTCATATTTATAAAGTTTGATATCCTTTATTATCTATCATTTTTAAAGCAAATGACAAATCTACTTTTCAGTGATGAAAACCTACTATTACTGAGGATATCTTCAAAGTTTACTGCAACTCCGAAAACAGGGATGTTCCACACAATAGCGGCAAACACTGCTTTTTAAGGTGATTACTCTTGAAGATTTTTTTTTTTTTTTTTTTTTTTTTTGTGGTACGCGGGCTTCTCACTGTTGTGGCCTCTCCCGTTGCGGAGCACCGGCTCCGGACGCGCAGGCTCAGCAGCCATGGCTCACGGGCCCAGCCGCTCCACGGCATGTGGGATCTTCCCGGACCGGGGGCACGAACCCGTATCCCCTGCATCAGCAGGCGGACTCTCAACCACTGCACCACCAGGGAAGCCCCCTGAGGTGATTACTCTTAATGTAGGCGCAGTCATTTACCTAAGCTTGCCATGAAGTGAAATAACATAAACTGCCTGTGACGTCTAACAATTGAGAAATTCTGAGAGTCAGGCTGCTTGCAAGACTTCTAGTGCTATCTCTTTTGAGACTCTCTAAAAGTGAATTAACTAATATATATGCTATTTACTGAAATGAAAAAAAAAAAAAAAAGAAGAAAAAGAAACATCCTTCACGGTCTTTCATTCATTTCGTCAATTAGGACACACAAAGCAGCATCTTTCTCTATAATCTGATCTCTCCTATGACCTGAATTTTCTCTTTGTTGTTCATCCTGTCCAGCACAATTGTTGCTATCATCAGCATCCATTGGTTCAGTTTTTACTCTCAGCCCTGCTTCCGAATGGGGCAAATCATCAGGCAAAGAAGCCAAACAATTCTGAATCATCTCAATGACTCGTTCCAGATGCTTTTGAAATCTCTCAGCTGTCTCAAGGCGTTGACGTTTCTGCACCTCCATCATGACTCTCAAGGTCTCTCTTGCTTGGTGGGGTCGGTATTCATTTATGAGATGATGTACATGTACAAAAAGCAGCTTAAGATCTTCTAGCTTCTCTTCTCGTTTTATACTCCCAGGGCTCCTTATCAAGATATCTAAGAGGTCTAAGAAATTAATAAGGATAGACATATTGAGTTTTCTCAGTTCTTTCTTGTGATCAAACTGCATAGGATGAAGCCGTTCGATACCCTGACTTTCTAAAGGGCGGATGATAAGATCATCACACTGGAACTGGTTGCCGAACATCATATAACTGTCCTTTATTGGAGGTGGAGGTTTGGGAGCGAGGCCTTCCTGAATATTTTCATCTGTATACTCCTTGATGTACTGCATCGGAGGGGGTGGGAGGGCGCTTACTTGCTGTGGCTCACCCATTGTGGAAGATCAAGAACCTACAGAAATGGACCATCAGACAAAAAATAAGAAAAAAAATCACACACACACACGCACACACACACACACAGAAATAGACCAAAGATTGAGAGTGGAGCTACAAAACAAACCTGTCACATTCAGCGACTAATGACAGAACATTTTCCCTTTTCTCCCCTGGTAGTTTGGCGCCCAAGACAAAATGATCTCCCTAGTCTCTAACATTTACAACAGGGAAAGGCTGCATCCTTTTCTAACTAACAATATATACTCAATCATCATATTTTTCCTGCTCTACTTAATACTCTCATTGGCACAAAAAATATACTGTAGTATACACTTGACCCCTGAGCAACACAGGTTTGAACTTGCACAGGTCCACTTACATGTGGATTTTTTTCAAAATAGTAAATACTAGAGTACTACAAGATCCATGGTTGGTTGAATCCTCAGATGCAGAACCGCAAATATGAAGGAGCTGCAGATATGAAAGGCCACCTCTAAGTTATACTCAGATTTTCAACTGCACAGAGGGTGGGCGCCCCTAACCTCCCAGTTGTTCAAGGATCAACTGTATTTTCATCTATAAATTAAATCATGTGGGGCTTCCCTGGTGGCACAGTGGTTGAGAGTCCGCCTGCCAATGCAGGGGATACGAGTTCGTGCCCCGGTCCGGGAAGATCCCACATGCCGTGGAGTGGCTGGGCCCGTGAGCCATGGCTGCTGAGCCTGCGTGTCCGGAGCCTGTGCTCCGCAACGGGAGAGGCCACAACAGTGAGAGGCCCGTGTATCGCAAAAAAAAAAAAAAAAAAAATTAAATCATCTGGATTCCACACCCCTCACCAGTTATGCCTCACTTCTCTACCCTCCCTATGGCCAAACTACACATGCTGTCTTCCCATCTCACGTTACAATCACTCGTTTTATATTATACATTCATCTCCAAAAGCAAACACTTATAACTCTAAGGAACACTCTGACAAAATTAAAATTACTATATTCCAGACAAAATCACATCATCTGAGCTTCTGTGATCCAATTCCATTCCCTTTTTTCCTACAATATACTCTACAATTTTTTATAGACTCATTAACTTTTCAACACCTACTACAGAAATTTCAAATTCAACTATACCTTCAATAATCACAATAACCTCCCTCTACTCCATTTGAAGCTTAGGTACATCATAAAATGAGAATATCCCGAGTGCTCACTTAGATGGATCTTACCAGATTTTCAAGATATAACATAACACCATCCAACATGACAGATAGCAAGTCATACTGGAGGCAGTTCTATACTTGGAATTTGTGAGGTAATAACGGCAGCTATGAGGCAGCCCTGTTTCCACCAACCCACAGCAGTGAACTGGTTGCTGCTGAGAATCAATCTGTCAGTGGCCATGGGCATGATGAGTTACTCTAACTGTATCAACCCACACTTCACTGTTTTACTAGCCTTCTGCATATTCATTTTTGTCACTATCCGATCTGGCGTCAACCTCCTACCTCCACAAAAACTGCTCATCACGGCCATCAACAACCACATGACCAAATCCAATGGACATTTTTCTAAACTGATCTTAATCTCTCAGCAGCATTTTCTTCCTTTTCAAAACACTCCCCTTCTCCCTCAGCTTCTGTGATGCTAAATTTACGTCTTCCTCCTAACCACACTGGCCGCTGCCTCTCAGTCTCCTTTACCGCCCCTCCTTCTCTAGCCAAATTTTAATGTTGGCATGCCTCAGAGACTCACAAACTCAAAAGCCAAAGGGAAAAGGCAGGCAACATAAAGAGTGAAGGAGAACTCAGCATCTCCAACCCAGACCTCAAAGCCTCCAGCCACTAGCATTCAGGTGCGAATGAAGATTCATTGTTCCTTGGTCTTGAGTTTTCAAGTAAGGGCAAAAAAATCCAGATTTTCATGTGAAATTTCTCAATTTTTAAAAATACTGGCAATTAATTCCAGAAATTGTCAAATACTGCGAGGTCAAAAAGGATTTATCTCCAACGATCTTTGTGGTCTGCTGGCCACTAGTTTTAGGCCTTTGTTTTATGTTCTCCCTGGGATGATCTCAGTCAATTCCATAGCTTTTAATACCATTTCTATCGGTGGTTCTCAACCAGGTGTCATTTTGCCAACCAGAAGATATATGCAAGGTCTAGAGACACCTTTAGTTGCCACAACCAGGGAGGGGGTGCTACTGGCTTCTAATGGGTAGAAGCTGGGGATGCTATAAACGTAAAAGCACAGCAACAAAGAATTATCCAGCCCAAAATGTCAATATATTGTGCCAAAGTGGAGAAACTCTGGTCTATATTTATGACTCTTGACTTTTAAAAAAAATTTTAAGTATACTTGATTTACAGTATTGTGTTAATTTCAGGTGTACAGCAAAGTGATTCAGTTATTTATTTCAGATTATATTCCATTATAGGTTATTACAAGATATTGAATATAATTCCCTGTGCTATACAGTAAATCCTTGTTGCTTCTCTATTTTATGTATAGTAGTTTGTCCGTTAATCCCATACTCCTAATTTGCCCCTCTCTCTCCCCCTCTCCCCTTTGGCAACCATAAATTTGTTTTCTGTCTGTGAGTCTGTTTTGTACATAGATTTGTTTGTATTATTTTTAGATTCCACATATAAGTGATATAATATTTGTCTTTCTTTTCTTGACGCTTGACTTCTTATCTCCAGTCCAGACTGTGTCTGGGCTGCTCCTGGATGTCTCACAGGGCATTCAAACTTAAAAAAAAAAAAGAAAAAACAAAAAAGTTCTTTTGAGTCCATCTACCATAAATACACACACCCTAAACCTGTTCCTTTCACAGCTTCTACTCTTTCCTGTTTCAGTAAAATGTCCCCATTATCTACCTAGTATTTCAAGCCAGAAACCCAAAGGTTATCTTAATCCTCCTTTTTTACCAATCTCCTCTCCTCACCATCACTGCCAAATTTATCAAATCCCAAAACTTCGATATCTCACTATCTCAAATTCGTCAGTTCTGATCAAGACACCATTCCCTCTTACCTGGAATACAATGGCTTCCCAGGGATCTTTTCGATTTCACTACAGTTCTTCTATATAGTAGCCAGCTTAATTCTTATACCACATTCCTTCTCCCTTATATCCTAGCATATTGCCTTTTAGTAGTATTTGTTGGTAGCTCCATTCATTTCAAGAAGGCTTCAAATCAATGGAAATTTGGAAGTAGGTACAAACATCTTTAATGTTTATTTACTCTTTCAAATATTTACTGTTTGTCTAACATATGACAATGATGATTATAATGACAGATAATACTTGAGTACATAGTATGTGCCAGACACTGTGCTAAATACTTCTCTCATGGTTGCGAGAAATTTGAGAAAAGAAAGGTGCTATTTCCATTTCAGAGATGAGATCACCGTGGCTCACAAAAGTTGATCCACTTGTGTAAAGTCACAGAGTAAAGGAAGGAGCCAGAGCCTAAAGATCTCAAACACTACATCATACTATCTTTCAAGGATAAACATGGCCTCCATCCTTGCGTTGCTTACAATCTATAAAGGAAAACAGACAAATAGCTAACTACATGTTTTAAGGTTACTACAAAAGACCAACAGATCTGACTACCAAAGATAAATCTAAAAATTCCATATAGGAAAATATATCATAAGCAAAATTAAAAGACAATCCCATTTTTATGGGAGAAGAATGCCTCCAAGCTAACAAGGGCAAATATGAGAAATTTAATTTTGATTTTTTAAAAACATATTTTCTGATTCCATCCCCACAAGAAAAGCAATATGAGTTCAGCAGTTGCCTGTCTTATTCACAACTCTACCTCCAGCACCTTAAACAATGCCTAGAAGGTGCTAAATCCTCAACAAAGATCCACTGAATGAGTTTTTTTTAAAACCTATATATTTTTAAAAAATAATAGAAAAATAGGTAAAAGATGAGAAAAATGCAAATGCTGAATAAAGGCAGGAAAATATTCAGACACACTGTTAAAAGCAAATTTTTAAAAGGATTCTTTTCATCTAACAGACTATCAAGATTTCACATACTCCGTCATCTGACAAATGTTAGAACACCTTCTATGTGGCAGGCCCTGGATTCCAGCACAGGTCACACTCCTTCCTCTAAGTTTCTTCGGAGTGGCCATTCCAATTTTAGAAGCAGGTGCTTAGCTCCTCTGGCCCTGCAGGGAAGCCTACTGCGGTGGACAGCATCCATTCCCCTAAACTCTCACAGAAGCCACCATGACAGCCACCACATAATACTCTCAGGCGGCAGGCCAGTACCGCCAAGAGAATATGGGGAATCCTCAGACACAACTGATAGGAAAGGAAACGAATATATTTACTTGGAATTTGACCTGAAAGTATCAAAAATTTTAATGCTGATATTCTTTGAGCTAACAATTCTTTTTGTTAATTTTTATTTTATACTGGAGTATAGTTGATTAACTATGTTGTATGACCCAACAATTCTATCTCTAGAAATTTATCCTACAAAAATATTGGTACAAGTATACAAAAGTGTGTTTAAGGATGTTTAATGCAGCATTGTTTAAAAAGAGCAGGAAAAGCTGGAAACAGCCCATAACTTCATCAATATGAGGGCTGGATAAAATGTCTCTGTATACACACAACACAGCCATTAAGAAAAAAGGGGTGAAAGTGCATGGGATGGGGGGTTATAAATACTGTGTACCATTTATTTACAACACACTTATGAGTTGCAAATAGTTATAATCAACTTTTTAAAACTTCCAAAAACATCAATTCAGACTTATAGAAAAGGTGTATGAATAGTATAAAGAATATTCCATATTCTTCACTCAGACTCTCCAAATGTTAACATCTTCCCTCATTTGCCTTATTGGTCTCTCATCTCTGTACCCGCAAATACTTCAGTGGGTATCCTCCAAATACGAATGTTCTCTTATAACCACATATTACCAAAATCAGAGAATTAGCAATGATCTGGTACTTCCAATAAATTTCAGACAGCCCAGGTTTCAACCCACTCAAGGCTTTTTAGATTGGAAGCCCAGTTTTCTGCCTCCCAGCACCATATGTAATCCTCTACATTAGCTGCCAATCCCCAAAGGGCAAGTAAGTGACAGGTACCATTGTTTCACATCCTCTCTTAGTTAATCTTCAAACCAATTCTATGAGTTAAATACTATTTCCAATTTCATTTTAGAGATGAGGATTCCCAAGTCTGTCTCAGCAAGGGGAAGTGTCTGCAACCAGATAAAAAGACTAGTAAATGGCACAGCAGGAATTCTTAACCTTGGTTTTTGTACACAGTACAAGCTCCCTTAAATCAGTAAACTATGAAGCATCTAACAGTACAAAAGGAAACTGACGTATTACAGAAATCCTGTTTATCTCCCTATCACTTCTCTAGACTAAACTTGTCAAAGGCGATGGAGGTTTTTAGTAAAAACAAGCGCCAGGCATCATAGCTGGTTATCAGACTCAAGATCCACTTTCTAGTGTTTGTTCCGTTCTGCGGTATTTCACCAAAAAAAGAAAGGTATTCTAGGGTCCCATCCCCAAACTTTTGACTCGTTTTGTCTACTGTGAATGGGGCCGCTGGAATGTTGTTTTTAAAACCTCTCCAGATGATCTAATGATTAGGCTTGGCATCTACCTCCTTCCCCGCCTCCCATTAATTCTTCTGACTTCAGGACTGTTCCCTGAGGAGGAAGAGCAAAGCTGGCTATTCCCTAAGGCTGGAGAGGCCAAAAGACTCGCCGAGGCCACCCACCTTAGCAAACCAGCCGCGAGGGACTAGAACTGAGGTCTGCCAACCTGCGGCCGTGCTCGGCCTCCCCACTCAAAGGAAGCCCAGAGCCCGCAGCAAGGAAGGTACCTTCAGCCGAGCGGTTCACCCCGGGGCTCAGCGAGCGGCGGGGAGGCCGCGCTCCCCGAGGGACCCGGGAAAGGAAAGCGGGCGAGCGTACTCTGCACCCGGCCTCCCCCCATCCCCAGCCCGCCCGGAGGAAGTCGCGGGGTCCGGAAGAAGAACTGCACACTGAACGGAGCACCAAACCGTCGCCGCCCACTCACCTCAGCCCCGGGTTTATACTGGTAGCTGCCTTCGCCACCGCCGCCGAGACCCAACTTCCGACCTCCTCTTCCAGGAAGAAGCCTCTGACGCTGTCCCTTGATTGGGTGAAAGAGCTGTCCTTTAACCGAGGCTCTAGGCCCGCCTCTGACCAATGGCTTGCTATCTGCGCCTGCGCACAGCCCCCCACCTCCTCAACAGACCCCGCGCAGCCTGCCGCCTTCCAGCAATTTGGCTGCGGCTGCGGGGTGTGCCGTCGCGGAGGATTTCTGTACTTTGTATCAATAAAAACAGCAGCTGGTAGCTCGTTCCTTTCTTTTTCTTTTTTTTTTCAGCGCTTACAATTGAGGCATCCATACGTCTTACGTAAACGTTAGACAATACAATAAGCACATATTTTTAGAAATGATATCGAGTAGCCCCACTGTCAAAAATAACATTTAAAAATATGAGGTTGAACTCTATATGCTGTTTAAGTATTTTGTAATCTGGAAATACTTGTGAACATGATTGAGAATCAATATATTCTTAATTTGCATTTTTTCACCATCTATTCACTTTTATTTTCATTTACAAATTCAGATTCTATTTCCAGGCAACAAATTAACAAGTGTAAAAAAAAAAAGTACACTTAATTCTTTTGGAAGTTATTTTCGTAAGAAATGTTACACATTTCTAAATTTGTGGGGATCTTCCAAGAGCATGTTGCGCTTACAAAAATAAGTTGTTAAAAAAAAATAAGGTTGTTATTCTGATAAACGTTCTCAACTTTAACTCTTTAAGATTATTTGATTTTATTTTTTCAAACTAATTACGGAGAGTTCCCAAACATACACAAAAGTAGAGAGAAGAGTGTATTCATCACCCAACTTCAACAATCATCTGCCGATAGACATTATTTCAGTTCATCAAGCATTTCTAAAAAGTAAGGGCTCGTTTTGTTTGTTCGTGGAACCAGAGAACCATTGTCTCATTTTAAAATAAATTAATAACTATTTAATATCATCAAAATCAAGTAAGTATTTGTATACCAATTATCTGAGGATCCGATAACGTTCACCCCTTTGTAACTGGATGATGTATCATTTAATTATTTTTTAATCTATAATAGTTTCCTTACTCCACCTCAGTCCCCACCCCCACACCATCAGTTTATTTGTTGAAGAAATCTGTTCACTCTTGAGCATACCCCAATCAGGCTTTTCTCCCTTCACTGAGACCAATGTGACGTACACTGTGACCTCCAATGGGCATTCTTAGTACTCATCTTATTCTACTCTCAGCAGCATTTGGCACATTTGATCTTTTGAATTGCCCCAGGACTCAAAGTTATCAGTTCTTAGTGGGATGTCATCCAGGTGATAATACCCAGATGATATCCAGGCCCTGGCAACACCCTCTCCTTTGCACTCAGACTCTTTTATCCCACATCTTTATTCAATTGCAAAGGCTCAAATCTAAAGGTTCACCTTTACTCCTCTACCATATTGGCCTTTTGTATTACTTCTATTTAGAAATAAGTAAAAGTCCTAAATATATTAATTTTCACCATCCCCACTGATTCAGTCCTAGCCCATACCACCATAATCTCCCCTGGACTTCTGAAATAGCCTAAATACTTTCCTTGCTTCCGCTTTTGTCCTTCTTTAGCCTATTTACCACACTGTCTTAAAATATAAGATAGATCTGAACAACCCAATCAAAAAAGGGGTGGAAGACCTAAATATACATTCTCCAAAGAAGACATACAGATGGCCAAGAAGCACTTGAAAAGATGCTCAACATCACTAATTATTAGAGAAATGAAAATCAAAACTACAGTGTGGTATAACCTCACACTGGTCAGAATGGCCACCATCAAAATATCTACAAACAGTATATGCTGGAGAGGGTGTGGAGAAAAGGGAACCCTCTTACACTGTTGGTGGGAAGGCAAATTGATAAAGCCACTATGGAGAACACTATGGAGGTTCCTCAAAAAACTAAAAATAGAACTACCATATGACCCAGCAATCCCACTCCTGGGCATATACCCTGAGAAAACCATAATTCAAAAACACACATGCATCCCAATGTTCACTGCAGCACTATTTACAATAGCCAGGACAGGGAAGCAACCTAAATGTCCACCGACGAATGGATAAAGAAGATGTGGTACATCTATAGAATGCAATATTACTCAGGGTAATTTGTAGAGACGTGCATGGACCTAGAGACTGTCATACAGAGTGAAGTAAGTCAGAAAGAGAAGAACAAATATCGTATAATAACGCATATATGTGGAGTCTAGAAAAATGGTACAGATGAACCTATTTGCAAAGCAGAAGTAGAGACACAGACGTAGAGAACAAAAGTATGGACACCATGGAGGGAAAGGTGAGGTGGGATGAATTGGGAGATGGGATCAACATATATACACTACTATGTGTAAAATAGATAACTAATGAGAACCTACTGTATAGCACAGGGAACTCTACTCAATGCTCTGTGGTGACCTAAATGGGAAGGAAATCCAAAAAAAAGGTGATATATGTATACATATAGCTGATTCACTTTGCTGTACAGCAGAAACTTACACAACACTGTAAAGCAACTATACCCCAATTAAAAATAAAATCTAACCACTCTGTTCAAAGTTCTCCAAGGTTTTCCAACACATTTATAATAAAATCTTATGTCCTCACCATGGCCTATATAAGGCGCTACAAAATCTAGTCCTTGGCTACTTCTCCAATAATATTTCCTACCATTTTTTTCCATGCTCCGTCTTTTCCGGCTACAGGATTTATTTCTTTTCCTCAAAATTTTCAAGCCTACTTCTGCCTCAGACCCATTGCATTTGCCTGGAACGCTCTTTCCACAGATATTCACATGCCTCACCTCCTCACTTCATACAGGTCTCTGGTCAAATGTGACCTTGTCAGAGAGGTCTTCTGTGGTCACTCTATATAAAGTGGCATGCCCCAGTCATTCTCTTGGGGAATGTCCCCAATCCCCTTACTATGCATTATCCTTCCTTCATAGAATGTGTTATCATCTGATATCATATTATATAGTTGATTTATTTTCATTGTCTTTCTTCCCCATTAAAATACAAGATTCATGAGCAGAGGACCTTTGTTTCATTCACTGCTACATCCTCAGCACCTAGAACAGTACCTGAAATTGGCAAGTACTCCATGCACATCTATTGAATAAGTAACAAAATGAATATTGAATAATCATCATTTTCAAATGAATTCACAGTGTGACATTGATGGATAAACCAGGGTATATTTAGCCAAAACCGTTGTGTAAAATTATCTTCCTCCCAACTTTGCTATTGTGAATACATTGGATGAGCATCCTGGTTCCTGGTGCACGTGTATATGTTTGTAATTTTCTCCTTGATATAAATTTCTAGAAACGGAATTTTGGACCCATATTTTCAGTGTTTTAGTTAGTGGCAGGATCAAGGGTAGAATTTGGGACTCCTGACTCTCAGTCTAGTGTTCTTTACAATAAACTACAAATGAATAATGGTATGAAATTCACATCATGGGAGGGACTAGTGAAAATATGGTGTATAATAAACATTTGTTTAGGTGGCTATACTTCCGGAATCTGAATAGGAGGTTTATTCCTTAAAGATGCCTTCTCTAGGGACTTCTCTGGCAGTCCAGTGGTTGATTAATATATACTGTTGTCTAACCACCACCACCAGAATTAAGATACGGAATATTTGCCTCACCCCAAGCAATTCCTTTTATGCCCCCTTCGTATTCAATCCCCGCCCTCACCCTACCCCTTGGTAACCACTGATCTGATTTCTGTTTACATAGTTTTGCCTTTTCCAGAATGTCATGTAAATGGAATCGTGCAGTATGTAGACTTTTGTGTCTGGCTTCTCTCACTTAGCATAGAAGTTTTGAGGTCCATCAGCATTGTTGTATGTATTAATAGTTTGTTCCTTTTTACACTGAAGGAGTATTCCATTGTATGGATGCACCATAATTCATTTATTTATTCACCAGTTGATGGACATTTCGGGTATTTCCAGTCCTATAAACATTCACATACATGTCTTTTACGGACGTAAGATTTTCATTTTTTTTTTTCGAGTTACTACAAAGGGATTGCAAGTCCTTATAATAGGTATATGTTTCACTACATAAGAAAGTGTCAAGCAGTTTTCTAAAGAGGCTATATCATTTTTCATTTCTACCAGCAAACTGTAAGAGTTGCAGTTGCTCTGTACCCTCCTCTGCAATTTTCCTTTTTGTGATTCTAATGGCTATGAAGTGGTTTTAATTTGCATTTCTCTAGAGTTGAGTATCTTTTTTGTATTTATTTGCCATACATATCTTTTCTTGGTGAACTCTGTTCAAAGTTTTTGCCCATTTTTTAACTGGCTTTTTTTACTGTTGAGTTGTAAGGGCACACACACACAAACACACACACACACACACACACACACACAGGACAAAAGTCCCTTATCAGATATGTGTTTTGTTATTTATATTTATTTTCTTGCAAGGTGTGGCTAATCTTTTCATTTTCTTATCAGTGTCTTTCAAAGAGCAGAGGTTTTTAGTTTTGATGAAGTCCTAGTTATAAATTGTTTTCTTTTATGGGTCATGCTTTTTGTGTCCCATCCAAGGTCACAAAGATGTTTTTTCCTTGTGTTTTCTTCTAGCAGATTTTTTTTAGCATGCAAAAGTCCAAATGTTCCAACACATTTACCCTATTGATTTTATTGGTCTTACTATGTTTGTCATTGGTAGACAGCTTCATAAATAATAATCTCTGAACTCTTGTTAGTAAATTACATTGTCTCTGCTTGTTAATAAGCCCAGACAGAAAAAAAATGGAAGCTAGCAAATTAAATTGTTCATCTCCAGCCTCTGCTTACTCCTGTCAAAAGACTTATCAGCTCATCTATATTGTTTGAACAATGCACTTTGAGTGAGAATCATCGCTAATGCACTGTTTTCTGCAGTCTGCTGTGTAGTTTTAATTCCTAATCACTGTTTTCATTGTTGCTGTTGTCTCATGGGTACTAATGACCTTATCACTAATAATAATCTCAACAACCCAGACCTGTGTGCAGCAGATGGGCCAGGAGGATGTCCGTAGTTTGCTTTGCCTGCTACACCTTTCTGTAGCAGCAGGCGGCAGCAGTAACCCTGGCATTGGGGAACTAACTCCAGTTTACAAAAAGGTGCGTGCCCCACATATGAGGTCCCACTGAGAAACAATGTCAGTTATCTCTTGCAGGCTGAAGAACTTTAAAAGGATGTAGAATCCTGCAAAAAAAGGCAGGTAAGCCCTTTTAATTTATTTGTTGTACCTCCCGATGAAATAAAACGTATTTTTAAGGCAGGACAAAAAAAATTAAACATAAAATTTTCTCTCTGTGTTTGTTTGGGGCTTCTCCCTCCCTAATGTGCAGTATGCATCTCAGAAAAGAGAAAAATTCCAAGCTTCCTGAATGGCAGTTGTGTACAAATATGAGCTGCTTGCTTTCAGAATCACTTCAGGGCTGGGACCAAGGTAAGGTGTGTGAGGCACTTGCCTCAGATGCAAAATTAAGGAGGGGGAGAAAACCTCAGTAAGCAAGATAAATAAATGCAATATTTAAAAGACAACAATTAAGGCAAAAAGTTCATGATGGACAAAATGTTACAATTTTAAATAAAGACAGGATCAGCAGTTCACATACCACCATTTAAAAAGGAGAGGTCCTTCCATGGAACTCTGTCATTCAAAGATTGGAATTATTTTCCTGAAGACATGGGTGGCAACACACACTTAGGTTTTTAGAGCTTAATGATGCATTCATATTCTAATAAATGCGATGACTCATCATTTTTATTGCTGATCTACTAAATGCCAGCTACCGTCCTAGGGGCTGCAGATACACTGGTCCAACCCATTGCAAACCCACATGCAGTTATCTGAGAAAGTCTTTACCCACTTGGTTCCACCTGTTTCGGGTCCAAAATGAACTTCTCTTAGAACATGGGGCCTCCAAAGGACAGAAACAGATTTCATGTGTTCAAGTTCCTATGGGCTTTTTACCCCATGCAGACGCCAGTCTTTGTGACTTGCACAGAATTTGGCTATCTTCCTTCTGAATCTGCTTTCCTTTGTCTCCTTATTATCTTCCTCCACTGACACCTGAGTCAGAGGAGGTGACCCCAGCACATTACACTAACACAGTATCACAGATTGTATTCTCCAATAAGCAGATTTTGAGATTGAGTTTTGTGAGGAGGGTGTTTATTAAGGAGTACTCCTAGGAGCACCTCTGGAATGGAAGGGACAGAAGCAGGAGAGCACAGAGGGAGAAGCTGAGCTCTTCAACTGGAGTGACCCTTCAGAGAGGGTCTGTGTTGGGTACGATGGCCTGACCTTCACACTCCACATCGATCAGTTCTTGCTGTGCACCTCGGGTGAGGAACCCAGGCAATTTCCAAACTCACTGCCAGCTGAAGGCTTTCTGTGGGAAGCAACCCCAGCAGCTGGGGCCACAAGTCCTTCGTTGAAGAAATGTCCACCCCATGTGGATATTTCAAAAGGAACGGTGTCTTTCAAAACATACCCTCCAATCTCCTCATTATATAGATCCTGTGGCCAAAGATAGGAAGTAACATAAAGCCACATATTAACAACCCCCTAGCCAAATACTTCTTTTCACAGAAACCACAGTACCCTCCACAAAGTGCACATTTGATCAGGCTACTCCCCTATTTAAAACATATCATGGCTGTGCATCACTCCAAGGTCAGAAATCAAAACCCTTTAAATGGACCTCAAAACCTTGCATGGCCTGGGCCCTGCTGTGTTCCCCAGTATCGCATCACGCTTGCTCTGCCAGCCATGACACCGCCTTCAATATTTTGAGGCAACTTGCTTCTTCCCACCATAGCACATCTTTCTTCTGTCTGAAAGACTCCAGTCAATCACAACAATCCTGTGAATGACCTTATTTTGCTGTAGGGAAAAAAACCCTTTCTAGCATGTATGTGTGTTGCCAGACTTGAAGTTTGGGACATTGGTTAGTTTGTAATCAACCATCCATTGCCTAATTGCAGTTGCAGCTGCAGAATTGCTACCATGGTGATGAATATTGCCAGCAAAAATATTGGCCTTTATCTGATAGGGTGTACTGACTTGATACCCAAATTGACGTCTCCCTCCAGAGGAAGATGCCTGCTGCTTTGAAATACGTAGGTATCTGTGCATGCATCTCCTGATGAACTGTCAAGATAGAAAAGGAAATCCAGAGAAAGTGCCAGGCAGGGCACGTTGCAGTGGGCAAGTCCCCACCTCCACTTTACTTCAGTGGAGGTGTAAATTGTGTAAACTGTGGGTCTGCTCAGCTAACGCCCTGCATAGTGGACTAACTAGGTTCACGCTAAAGAAGTCCTTTGGGGTGAGGGAGTGAGAATGCATAATACAGGATAAGAAAGACAAAGGGTAAAGCCAAGGGTACAGAATCGTAAGATTAAGCTGTTTTAACTAGGCTGATTCAGCCTCTGGCATAGTGAAAATTTGGGGCTCTGAGTCAAAGGCTTTGGAAAGAGTTCCCCTTTATCTCTCTCCTCTACCCCATAACTTCTCACATTTCCAGAAGGCTTCCCCCAAATCCCTCTCAGGTCTTAGAGAACATGGCTCTTTCTCTCCTCTTACCGAGACCCATTGTTTCAAGAGTTAACTCCAAGGACACATTGATCCCCACAATCTATTGGTCTTAGTGTATCGGAAATCACAAGATGGGATTTTCCAGCCACCCACCAGAGCAACTGAGAAGGGCTTCCTCTCATCCTCCCAAGCTACCACTCCTCGCAGAATCCGTATCTTATTTCTCACCTCCTCCACCCCTACCACTTACACTTGCTCTGCAGAGAAAGTCCCTAAGTTTTACTGGAAACCCAACTTCCGTCCTAGTAGACCCCGTTATCACAGAAGAGAATGAGCAAAGAATTGCAAGGCTAGCAGATGACTCCCCGGCTCATACGAACATACATGGTTCTCAGAGTCATTCTCAAATCCAACTGATGTTAACTGTTCTCAACAGTTACTCTAATCCAACTGTTATCATCTGTTGTTAACAATTTAATGATTTTCATGGACTCATGAAATTTATTTACAACTTTTTTTAAATTGGAAAGACTTTTTTATAATGGACATTTAAAAATGCATAATCTCATTATGAAATGAGATTTCATAACCTCATTTATGATTGTTTTAATTTTTAGAATCGCTTTCCACGTGCATACATAATTTACATAGTTCATTAGTACAGAGCATTTTGGATTATTCTATTATTTCTTAACAATATATCTAAACTTTCTTGTATTCCTGGATAGTGAGTATTTATGTCACTTAGTTTCTTTATCTTATATTTATTGAAAGACATCTTTCAGACTTTGTCATCCACCTCTTGTGCATATATTGAAAGGAAAACATAAGTGAAACAAATTGGTTAAGATAGTTCTAAGGCAGTGACTGCCACTTGGCTGACAGCAATATAAAAATCATCCTGATGTCAGAGATGTTAAAATAAAATGGAAACAATAATACATTCCCAGGGACATACCCCTTTGCATAATAGAAAATTCCCCACTCTGTTGAAGCTTTTCCTCCCAGACCATCCCTCCCTTCTTTTTACCCTACAGAAATCCACTATTGTGAATTTTGTGTTTATCATGTCCTTGCTTTTTTCTACACTTTTAGCAAATATGTGTCCCTACACATATTGTTTGATCTTGTTTTTGAACTTTTCTACAAATGAAACTATATTATATGTATTTTTCTGGCTTGCTTTTCTTATTCAACATCACGGGAGACTCCCCCATGCTAACCTACAGCTGCTATTCATCTTCACTGCTGTATCAATATGCACTGTAGGCATATGCCACAATTGATCATTTCTCCTATTTGGTGAACATGTGGACTGTTGCCAGGGTTTTGCTATTACAGTTTTACTACAAACATTCTCCTAGTTGTCTCCTGGCAAGCGTCTGTGAGAGTTTATCCAGAGTATATACCCAGGAGGAAGAAGAATTTTAAGATTAGAATCAGGTGGGCAATACTTTTCTGCCAAGTGCCAGAAAATAAATATTTTAGACTTTGCAGGCCATGTGGTTTCTGATACAGCTACTCAATTCTGTCATTTTAATGTGAAAGCAGCCTTAGACAATATTTAAATAAGTGACTGTAGTTATGTCTAATAAAACTTTATTCATAAAACCAGGCAGTTGGCAAGATTGGACCCTCAGGCTGTCAGTCCTGATCAAGATGATAAACTTCACTATCTGATTGCCTACAAATGCTGAGGCACCCCTTCTTTTCTTCCCTGATTACCCCTAGAGGAGACATGAGTCCTGTCTTCACTTAGTCTACGGACTGGACTGAATGACCATGGTCAGAGACCTTTAGGGAGAAAAGCAAGGGCATGAGGACATGCTGGTGGTGATGCTTCCCAGCCTGTAGACTGTGACTTGCAGCCATAGTCTTGGGGAAACCAAAGGCAGAAAGGGGTTGAGGCAAGGCAGGGCACTAATGCTGGCTCTGCTGGGCGTGGGTGGGAGGCGGGGGTCCTGCTTGACTGAGGCTGGGGTCACAGGCCGAAGCACATCACAGAAGTCTCTGTGAAGTCACTACCAGGCAAGGGGACATAGAAAACAGAAGATAGCATTTCTTTTGGAGTTATATGGTTTCCTTTATTAAGGAAAGCAGGAATTACCTCTCTAGGGATCCTTCCCTGAAGCTGGGTCTCCATGGAAAGCTTCCTTCCCTGGCTTCTATTTAAATGGATCTGGTTTCAATAATGATGGTCTCCATAGTCTCTGATGTCATGGTTCCACAGATCTCCAGATCCTGGCCAACCGGGGCTTTCTCCACCTCGGCCTCTATGTTGCACTTCTCTGCCGTCTTAGCCACGAAGTCTACCTCTTTGTCATGTGTGACCATTGTTTTTGAACCAGGAATGACTCTGAAGCTCCTGAAGAAAGAGAGGATCTTACTGGGTTTCTTACTTAGAGTCCCTGAACTGGTGGCGGGCCAGCTCTTCCCCATTTTCTGAGCTGTCCTCCCCTCCTTGGCAGAGGAGCTGTGGCTGCCACTCCTGTGAGAGCTGTGTCCTCTGGCCCTGGTGCCACTGTGCTCTTTTTTTTTCTTGTCAACTTTTGAGTTTCCATGGCTGGATGTGGACCAGTGGGAGGATGATTTCTGGGTCTTGTCCCCTCCTGTCCTGTGGTGACTTTCACCTGTCCTGCGGTGATGGGAACTCTTCCTAGATGAAGACTTGTCCTTCTTTTCCCTTCTTTCCCTTTTTTCCTTCCAGGCTTCATCCCTGGGGCGGGAGACCTTCTGGCTTCCGTCCCGTTCAGACATGTAGTCTTCGCTCTGCAAGGTGGAGACCAGGGGGCTTGTGATCTGCCCTTCAGCTCTTCCGGCAGCAGGCTTGCTGGTCGTTGCTGCACCTGCAAACACCACGCTCACGCTGCTCTCTGGACTATCTGCCCCCGTCGAGGATGTGACGGCAGCACCTGCCAAGATCAGGTTCGTGTCCTCCAAGGATATGCTGGCAGCACCTGCAATGGCCTTGCCGGATCCGCTTTCTCCTGGATCCTTGATAGTGGCTCCCGCCAGGGCCATGCTCACCTGGCTGGTGCCTGTGCTCTTGATTGCCGCCAAGCTCGCAGCACCTCCTGCAGGGCCTGCTCCCACCCCTGAGACAGCCACTCCTCCACCAGGGCTTGATGCTGTCCCTGCTACGGCCAGGCCCATGGACGTCCCTGACTCTGATCCTTCAGCACTTTTCACGGCTGCAGATGAGCCATGGGGGGCATGATGGATTCCCTCTCCCCCAACATAAACACAAGACATGGCTCTAGACACGTCACGAAGCTTGTGAAGCCCAGCCTCATCCTGATCCCTTTCTTTGTGGAGCTCTGTGGTCTGAGCCAAGGGGAGGAGAAACAGGTAAGATAGAGATGACAGAAAGTGAGATCAGAACTGTCTGTTCCTCTCTCATCCTGGAGCTGAGCAACTCAAGGGCTTATACTTAGAATAACCTTTGAAATCACCAAGTCTAAACTCCCATCTACTGCACCCCTGTCAAATGGCCACTCCATTTTGCTTGAACAATCCCAGAGCCAGGGAAAGCACTGATACAATTCTCCATGATATACACTTTAATTTTATACCCTTGTGCTGCTCTCTCTGCAGGACAGATTCCTAGAAGTGGGGTTCTGGGTCAAGGGATTCACACCTTCTACATTCTGGTGACTGCACGGGTTGGGCTGATTTTAATCAGCATGTCGGACTCACGGGGAGACAGAATGAAGGAAGGACTTCCTAACTGTGAATGATCTTCCACAACTGATGAGACTACCTGGGCTGGGGTAAGTGTTCAAGAAGAGACCGGACAATCAGGATGCTGTAGAAGGGATTACAGCCCTGGGGATGAGACCAGTGCAGCTGATATGATACCTAAGGTCTCTCTGAAATTCAGCCTTTTGGGACAATGTGGAGAAGCACTCAGAACCTCTCCAGTGTGGTGAATCCGATAGCGATGGCTCATTTGTCCCTGACCATTTTCAACAATGGAAGGTATTTCCCAGGTGAGTCTCAGAGAACATCAAAGGCTATGAAGGACCAGCTTTGCCCTGCTCTCCCAAAGCACCCTGCCCCGTGTTCTTGAGTCTCTGTAGGTGCTTACCACTAGGATTTTGGCATCCTCTATAGTCACTGCATCTCCAGATTGGAGCGTCGGGGTACTGCTGCAAATCTCTACCGGTGGTCTCAGGAGATAGACAAGCTTTACCCAACGGAAAAAGAGGTCTTCTCGTGCATCGGAAGAGGGGCACAGCTGCAGATAAAAAGTACGGCCAGTGGCAAGCTTCAGGCGCAGCTGCTGTTTCTCATGGTTGTGGATAGAGATCTTGACAAACTTCAGGGGAAGCATCCTGGTGAGCTCCAGGATCTTCACGGGCTTGCCACCTCTCTCCTTGGTGATCTGGGAGTATGTGACATGCTCTTCACAGATTTTCATTGGTCGGGCCAGCAGCATGACGTCAGGTAGTGGGAGGAGGGGGCTGGTTGATGCGATGCCCACGGTCACCATTTGGACGCGGTTGTGTAGGTCCATCACCTCTCCTTTCTTGCTGACCTGGATAAAATCGCTCTCAAACACGGGTGCATATTTTAATATGTCAAACTCTCCTCCCTTGTGCAGGTGTCGTTGCAGGTCCCCCATGGAGGTACTGAACACGCCCTCTGAACGGTAGCTGTCGGCCGTGTAATGAGGTAACAGACGCTCACTGCTCATGGTTCTCTTCGTTCAAGCCAGCAGCACGAGCCACAAATCGAGCCTCGGAGAGAGAGGGAACGAAGGCAACTGGCCACCTCTCTGCAGGGCTCTGCCTAAATCTCTTGGCCTCACCACTTTAATCCTGCACAGTCCTTTGTGACTCATCACCATCACACACCCCTTTGTCGAGCCTCCAAGGCCCCACCCCCTCGGCACAGGCTCACCAGCCTCCCGCTAAACCAACTACCATGTCCATAGGGAACAGGCTGACCCTGCCAGGGTATAGGTATGGGTAGGCTGGATAGTCTTTCTAATCAAAATGTTGAGAAAACCATCCTGCTTTTGTAAATATCTGGTGGTTTCCAGTCTTGTTGTTACAAATCTCCCTGCATGGATCATCTTAGTGCTTCTGATGAATGATGTCCTGGGGATAAAATACTGGAAGTGGACTGTGTACTTGCTAAGGGCAGGCATCCTACTGGGATTGCTGTTCTTTGTGCCCCCAGCGTATATAGCACAGTGCTGGCAGGAGCTTAGAAAGAGTGCTACCTGTCAGAGTCGCATTGGTACTGTTGTTTCCAAGGTATGGAGACTTTTCTCACCCATTTTCTCATTTCAAGGAGGCTAACTTATATATATATATATATATATTTACAGTTTTAGAAACTGTTTTTATTGTGAAATATCACACACATTCATGAAAGTGCACAAATCATAAATATATAGCTAATGAGTAACAAGAAAGTGAACACCCTTGTAGCTGCCACCCAGAGCAAGAACTAGAACCCTGCCAGCCCCTCTTCTGCATGCTCCCTCCCCACAAAGGTAACCCAACCTTGGCTTCTATTTTTTTTTCTTTTCCTTCTTCTTTTTTATGGAAATATAGTTGATTTACAACGTTGTGTTAATTTCTTCTGTTAATTTCTGAGTCACTTTTATGTATATATACATTCTTTTTCATATTCTTTTCCATTATGGTTTATATTGAATATAGTTCCCTGTGTTATATGGTAGGACTTTGTGGTTTATCCATCCTATATATAATAATTGGCATCTGCTAACCCCAAACTCCGGATCCATCCCTCCCCTACCACCCCCTTGGCAACCACAAGTCTGTTCTCTATGTCTGTGAGTCTCTTTCTGTTTCGTAGATAAGTTCATTTGTGTCATATTTTAGATTCCACAAATGTGATATCATATAGTATTTGTCTTTCTCTCTCTGATGTACTTCACATAGTATGATAATCTCTAGGTCCATCCATGTTGCTGCAAATGGCATTATTCCATTCTTTTTATGGCTGAGTAGTATTCTATTTTATATATGTACCACATCTTCTATCTATATCCATTCATTTGTTGATGGACATTTAGGTTGTTTCCATGTCTTAGCTATTGTGAATAGTGCTGCTATGACATAGGGGTGCATGTATCTTTTTGAATTATAGTTTTGTTCAGATGTATGCCCAGGAGTGGTATTGCTGGATCATATGGTAATTCTATTTTGAGTTTTTTGAGGAACCTCCACACTGTTTTCCACAGTGGCTGTACCGATTTAATTTCCAACAGTGTAGGAGGGTTCCCTTTTCTCCATACCCTCTCCAGCATTTGTTACTTGTAGACTTTTTAATGATGCCCATTCTGACTGGTGTGAGGTGGTACCTCACTGTAGATTTGATCTGCATTTCTCTAATAATTAGCGATGTTGAGCATCTTTTCACGTGCCTATTGGCCATCTGTATTTCTTCTTTGGAGTAATGTCTATTTAGTTCTTACGCCCATCTTTTGATTGGGTTGTTTTCTATTGTTGAGTTGTATGAACATTTGTATATTTTAGAAATTAAGCTCTTGTCAGTTGTATAATTTGCAAATATGTTCTCCTATTCCACAAGTTGTCTTTTTGTTTTGTTTATGGTTTTCTTTGCCATGCAAAAGCTTATAAGTTTGATCAGGTCCCATGTGTTTATTTTTGCTTTTATTTCTATTGCCTTGGGAGACTGACCTAAGAAAACATTGGTATGATTTATGTCAGAGAATGTTTTGCCTATGTTCTCTTCTAAGAGTTTTATGGTGTCATGTCTTATATTTAAGTCTTTAAGCCATTTTGAGTTCATTTTTGTCTATGGTGAGAGGGTGCATTCTAACTTCACTGATTTACATGCAGCTGTACAACTTTCCCAACACCACTTGCTGAAGAGACTGTCTTTTTCCCATTGTATATTCTTGTAAAGGAGGCTAGTTTTTAAAACAATAATTTTATGGTGAGGAACTGAGGCTCAGGATTATCTTGCTCAGGGGCAGAACGTAGAGCTGGATGGATTCTATCCCCCGTCTTGCACTTCAGGTCAGGCTTTTTCTCTGTCTCAAGCTGCATGGCTCACCATTGTACTCTCATTCTGCACCAAATATAGAATCATTCATGGTTAGCAATATATGTGGGTACCTCAGGAAATCACTAAAGTCTTGAATCACCATAGGATTTCCCATATTGGTCTGCCTGCGTCTTCACTTTTGATGTCTACCTGATAAACCACTGATGTTCTGTTTCTTTGAAAAGCTCTTCAGAGAAATTATGGCAAAGATGCCTTTCTGGAGTTTTTATACTTTGCACAAGGTGATGAATCCAAATTCCCCCTCCCGCAGTTAGAAGACTACTTTTGAAGTAAAAATACATCCTCCAAACTCAATGATTCCTATGTGAAGGTAGTGAAATAAATTTCATCCCCCCCATATATTCTTTTTATATCCCTAATGCCTACTGCAGCCCCTGGCAAATTGCAGCTTTTCAGTAAATATGAACTTGCTTATGCCCACTGAGATTCATTCTTCCATTTGTTTAGTCAACAAAATTTATTGAGCAGGCACTATTTTCAGGACCAGCTAGAAAATGGAAAATGCACAGATAAAGGTCCCTACTTCTGAAGAGCTAAAATTTTTTTTTCTGAAGATGTTAAATGATTTCTCCAAAAAAAGAGCAAAGTGGCTTATATTCTATTGTAAGGAGATAATCACTAAAAGTTAACACTATTGGGTTTTAAAACAAGAAGTTTTTATATTCTCAATATAAAGTCCATTTCTGATGAATGATTAATGAGAGAAATCATAATTATATTATAAAGAACTTACTATAAGTCACGCATAGTGCTAAACACTTTACATTCTTTTAAAAGTGTAATTCCCAAACAGCGCTATAAAACGTAGGTACAACTACTATTCCTATTTTATAGGGGAGAAAATCAAGTCTCAGGGAAGTTGGGCAACTTTATCAAGGTCAAAAGGTACCAAAAGCATATATAAGTCCCCAAATATGGCAATGGTTAAACTATACTACACTGGGTCACACAAGTAGAACACAAATATATAAGTACTATGCAGCATAAATTCATCAATTCTTTTACTTAATATTATTAGGTATCTACTTTGTGCCAGGCCCTGTTCTAGGTGCTAGGCATGTAGCAGTAGACAAAATAAACAAATATTCTCACTTTCATGGAGCTTATATGTAGAGAATAAATGAGTAAAATATATGGTATGTCTGATGCTGTGGAGAAAGATAAAGTAGGCAAATGGGATGGGAGTGTGTGCATAGGAGAAGGAGCTGGAGGTGGTGGCCAAGGAAGGCTCAGTGAGAAGCAACTTTTAAGCAAAGACCTCAAGGAGATCAGGGAGGAAGCCATGCAGATGTCTGGCGAGTAGCTTCTTGTCAGAGGGAATAGCAAGGGGTGGGAGTCCTGAGGTGGGAGTGTGCCTGGTATGTTAGAGGAACACCAAGGGGGCCACAGTGAGAAGAGTGGAGTGAGGGAGAGAGGTTGGAGAAGAGGCCAAGAAGCAACTGTGGTGATGGTAGGGAAGCCGATCATGTGTGAAGGACCTTGTAGGACATTGTGAGGTGTTTAGCTCTGCTCTAAATGGGAGATGATCTGACCTACATATATGGAGAATCATTCTGGACACCATGTTGCAAAGAGATCATAGAGATGTAATAGGGACGGAAACGGAGACTGGGTAGCTCCTGCAAGAGATGAAGATGTGTGTGGAAGCAGTGTAAGTAGTGAAAAGTGATCAGCCACCAGACACGTTTTGATTGAGGCAACTATTATGTCTACTGATGTTGAACAATTTTCAATAAATATCAGTAAGTAAAAAAGCAAGTTGCAAAGAGCATATAAGGCATGCCATATATTTTTTCATAAAAAATTTTAAAATATGTGTTTGTGTGTGTGTGTGTGTGTGTGTGTGTGTGTGTGTGTGTGTGTGAAAATATGCACAGGAAACCAGTACCAGGAGCATGGTGGAATGGAGACTTAGCTTCCCAGGGCATTCTCTTTTATACATTTCAGATCTCATCTATTGCATACACTACTTGCACAAAAATAAATAATACTTTAAATTTTAGAATTTGAGAACCCAAATACAAAATATCATTCAAAATTCATTTTCTGACTTTTCTTAAAGACCTTCTGAAAATTTATTTTCTCTTTCCAAAGTTTAAAAGTCTGACACATCCCATATCAAAAAAATGGAGATCAATAAGTCAAGACATATTTATTGATTGCCAGCTATGTGCCCACCGTTGAGCTAAGAGCATTCAGGTTATCAAATATAAGTTTCAAAAACTTTAAAACATGACTCTCACACAAATATACAATGAAAACATGTCAGAGATTTCATTAACTCATCAATGAGGGAATCAGCATGATGGTAAAGCTGGTTCATAGGAGAATTAAAGGTATAGGCATTGGCATTGGAGAAAGAATATTGGACTAACACTGCCAGGTTAGATACAAAACTGGTTATATGTCTACAGGGCAATAAAATCATAAGCTTTGGGGCTATCTTTTTTACTAAACAGAAATCATTTGCATCTCTTCTGAATGAAAATCTATAAGTTATTAGAGAACTTCACAGAGTTTGAGACTTTAATCAATAATAGATAGTCTTCTTGGGGTGCTGAAAATGTTCCAAAGTTACATTGTGATAGTTTCACAACTGTGAATATATGAAAAAGCACTGAACTGTACACTTTCAATGGATGAATGTTTTGATATGTGAAATGTATCTCAATAAAGCTATTAAAAATAATAGACAGCAATACTTCAGTCTTGATTTATTAATCCAATTCCATTGTCTTACTTCCTTCTCTTAGATAGTCACATAATCCTCGAGCAGGTATTTAAACACTGCTTTAATATGACATTGAAAGTACATGTTGGACTTCCCTGGTGGCACAATGGTTAAGAATCCGCCTACCAATGCAGAGGACACAGGTTTGAGCCCTGGTCTGGGAAGATCCCACATGCCACAGAGCAACTAAGCCCGTGCACCACAACTACTGAGCCTGCACTCTAGAGCCCGCGAGCTGTAACTACTGAGCCTGCGTGCCACAACTACTGAAGCCTGCGTGCCTAGACCCCATGCTCTGCAGCAAGAGAAGCCACCGCAATGAGAAGCCCAAGCACTGCTACGAAGAGTAGCCCCTCCTCACCGCAACTAGAGAAAGCCTGTGCGCAGCAATGAAGACCCAGCACAGCCAAAAATAAATAAATTAATCAAAAAAAATAAAGTACATGTTAC
The DNA here is from genome assembly GCF_026419965.1 of Kogia breviceps. NCBI lineage: Eukaryota > Metazoa > Chordata > Mammalia > Artiodactyla > Physeteridae > Kogia > Kogia breviceps. The sequence goes on along the minus strand of NC_081313.1, from coordinate 136,919,281 downwards.
CTGCTTTATAATTTTTTCTATTTACAAGTTTTTGGTAATTCTTCTTAACAAGGACTATAGTGAAGCATGTATAAACCACCACCCTAATTTCAGAAAATTTACAATTCAGGAGAACACACTGAAGAGACAGAGAACAATACAGGAGGACAATTAAATACATGATAGAGTAATAGTGAATGAGTTGAATGAATGGACCTGATAACACTTATCTCAATATTTAAAACCAACGTTTTGTGAGAAGAGAAACTGCCAAAACCACAATTCTAAGGATAGTTTCCTGTACATTTTTAATTGGCCTAAGATTAAAGAGATATGAAGCGTGAAAACACAAAATACTGTATATGATGTACTGAGTATAGGTAGACATGCAAGATTATAGATGGCTGAAGTCCACCTGTTTATCATGGGAAGAGGTTTCAAGTCAATAACTTTTGTTCCGCACCTATCATTTTGTAAAGCAAGGCAAGCAGACAGCTATATATAGCCTTTTCAAAGAGCATGCCACCTGAGAGGGCCTAGTGAGCTAGGCAGGATGTGAGGGTGGGGAGATTTTCATACTGTACACAGCATATATCTGCTGGGTAAATCCCCTGGCCTAAAATACAATCCACAGTCCTTATATGTCAACACTGTTAAACCGAGGTGGCGTGGGATGAGCTGTGGTGAGCCTTGGGCACCTAGGACTTCAGGAAGCCAACCTGATTTCTGCCTTACCTTCTGGTTGTCAGAAAAAGACCACAGTCACCTAGACTCTTTCCCTAAGGGCCATTATGCAAATCAGTTTGCTTCTGCCTTAGGTTTCAAAAGAAAATGAGCTGGTATAGATGAAAGGAGCCAGACAGGAGATCTAAAGAATTTTATTTCTCAACATTATGGTCCAAAAAGTGTCACCTCTCTTCCCCACCTACTCGCTTTCTGCTCCCTTCTAGTTCCTGTCCTCAGACATGTTTAGCCCCACTCAGAGCCAAAATTCTGTGCTCTTTTTCACGGTCTTATGACAATTTCTCTCTCTTGGCTTCCAATTTTGCTACGTTTATAAGCCATGAGACATCCCATCTTGGTCTAAATATTTATTTCTTTAATGTTATATTGAAGAAGCTTACAATTAAATACACATACAAATAATAAAATAGTTAGCATTTAAGATAAAAATAAAGATTAGAAACTGTAGAGGTCAGAGATGGTAAATGATCCAGGAGCTGGGATAAGATGATTATTGCAATTATATTGCAATGAATAAATATTAAATTTAACTCTGAAAAAATATTGGAAGAAAGTAAAATAAATGTTAACAGTGATTATCTCTGAGGGGTGAGACTAAAAGTGATTATTATTTTTGTCTATTTGATGGTTGGCTCTTTCCAGCAAGAATATATTTCACTTCTGTAACCAGAAATACATATATATGTATGTATGTGTGTGTGTGTATATATATATATATATATATATATATATATATATATACACATATATACATATACACACACACACATACATACATATATATGTATTTGTTTTGAACTATACATATATAGTTTTGAACTATATATATATATAGTTCAAAACTTAGGTCTAAGCTCTAAGGTCTAACTGGCCACCCCAGTTATCACTATCTTCTGCTAATCAAACCAATTATTTCTGACAAAGGACATACTTTTATTTTAAATTGGAAAGTAAAAAATTCCCCCATAATATGGTCTTTTTTAATTACATAAATTAAAAAGCAAAACATCTCTCTACCTTTCCAGTTCCTTGCTGGAAGTTTGATATAGAAACTTTCTGACATTGCCCTGCACATATACATACATATTAATACAAACACAAAATACTTTTATGTAAAAATGGGATTATGCCATACATATTTGCCTGTACCTTTTCTATCTTAACAATAGATCTTGTACTTTTTTAGAGTGATACATTATAGAAATTGTTCATTCATTTTCGTTATCTCAGTGTGCCACTGAATGGATGCACCATAGATTAATCAGTTTCTCACTGACGCACATATAGGTTGTTTCCATTACAAACACTGCAATGAACATTTAGTACAAATACCTCTATGTGCTCATGTTATTTTTTTTCTCTAGGATTAATAGTTCTAGAAGGAATAAGGTTTTTTTTTTAATTTTTCAGAAGATAGAAGCTATATAATTACCAAAATATTCTGGGTATCACTCTTAAACAGATCCATATAAACCTGATCAAGTTTGGATGAGAACCACAAGGATAATGAAGGCCTTGGAAGCCACATCCTAAGGGTGCAGTTGAAGGATCTCTTCATCCTGGACACAGGAGGGCTCTGGCGTTATGTAAGAAGCATCTCCACTTATCTAAATGGCTACTCCCTGGACCAGAGAAAAGGATTGGACTTGCAGGGCCTCAAATGCTAGAACAATGAAGATGGGCTTCAGGGCAGAGTAAGTGTGAGATGATTTATTGATGAGCTGACATCCCTTCCACTTCCTCTAGTGGCAACACTCTTGGTGTCCCTTTAGAGGAAAACCTCTCTCTATTCTCAGCCCATGTGGCTGGATAGGGCCGACTGTAACCCATCCCCAAATCCAGGAAAGGATGCAGACCTAGAAATAGACAACAGAATATTCTATTGCCTTGGCTGTAATGACTGAGCTACATATTAGCAACTCACCCAAGCCAGGGCAATGATTCACAGTTCTGAGACATTTGCTGGAACTATTAGGAAAAAGAATCCAGTTCCACTGGCAAAATGTCAGCCTTTTGCTGCCACAGAGGAAAGCCTTCCTAAGCATGAAACTGACACAAAACTAAGAAATGAAAATCAAAATTTCTGATGTCATTAAGTAGCTGGATCCAGTAGTGCCAGGCTGAATTGGTTTTTTCTTTGTTAGAGGATGTTAAACAAACTTTTCCAACTCAGTTTCAGTTGAGGCCTCAAAGACCTAAAATAACACAATTAAAGGAATCAAGTGACTTGCTATCCTAAAGTAGAATACCTTATCATCCGTGCTTGACACAATAGGAAGCAAAACAAGTTCTGCCAGTAATAGTCTTTGCCTACCTCCAGCTTTTAGAAAACAAAAGCTTGAAAAACCAAGAGAGAATTTTTGGTGCACTGTGCACTTCCTCTCACAACCCACTCAGGGGGAAAGGGGGCAGATGTTTGCATCCACCAGAAGCTAAGGGACAGGAACTTTAAAGGACTACTCACTAGCTTGACCTAAGTCTCATCGGGTTTATGAGGACTGTTGTCTAAATCCCATTTGGAGAAAGGCAAAGGTTAAATCTTGTGGAAGAGCTCCTTGTTTGGTGTCAGATGGAGAAGAGGCTACACTTGGGGCAAATGGTACATACATACATCAATGGATACCTGAGTCTTCTCTAGAGCCATGGGAGGGAATAAGTGGCATGCGGTTCATTTTCAAGGAACATTTACCCAAGAGGACAACAAAGATGGGCAAAGAGATCCCAACAGAGTTGCAGGGGAGGCACACTGCAGGAGGACCAGCAGAAGTCCAAGAGCTGAAGACTGGGCTCACTGGGAGTCAGACTGGTATCTCCAGTATCAAGAGAACTGCAGTCAGAGCCCTCTGAAAATAATGGCAACAACACACATGACAAAACTTTCTCACAAAAGAAAAAGCAACAATTGTGTATCCACCACATTCAGAGGGCATCAGCCTAAGATTACAACTGTGACCTCATTGAATTCAGTGCCTGTTTCCCTTCTTGCCCCAAGCCTGAGCCTGAAGGAGTGGGTCAGAAGCAAGGCTAGTGTATGGGGAAGGAGGAGGAGTTAGGATATAGTAGAAAAGGCAACATGCTTCAAAGCCTGTACCAGACCTCTGCTTAGGTTGAGGAAAAGCATTAAATTGAATATGTGTTTGGAGTTTTTGTTATTAGACTGAATTGGACAGGCCTTTTTCTTAACTTTTATTATGAAAAATTTCAAACATATAGCAATGTAAGGAGAATAAAGAACCACCAACCCATCCATCACCCAGCTTCAATAGTCAGCTCAGCCAAACATTTGTCATCTCTTGCCCTGCCCCTCCACTGGATTATAACAAGCAAATCTCATATATTTTGTCATTTTATCAATAATTATTTCTGTATGTTTCTGTGCACAATAAAGACTTTTACAATAACAACAGTGCCATTATCATGCCTTAAAAATTAAAATTAATTTAGTCATCAAATATGCAGTGTTCTGATTTCCCAACTGTCTTATAATGTCTTTATATAATTGATTTGTTTGAATATAAATCCAAACAAAATCAGCAAATGCTTGATATGGCTCTTAAAGTCTATTTTAATCTTATGGGTTCTCCCTCTGACTTACTTGTTACAGACATGGGGTCAGTTGTCTTTAGCGATTTGGGTACAGACCCAAGGTGTCCATGGTGGATTGGTTCCAGGACCTCCCAAATACAAACTGCTCTAGTTCCTTATAGAAAATGGCATAGTATTTGTATATAACCTACACATATCCTCCTGTAAACTTTAAATCATCTCTAGATTTCTTATAATACCTAATACAATATAAAAGCTATATAAATAGTTGTCAATATACTGTAAATGCTATGTAAATAGTTTCTGGTGCACAGTAAATTCAAGTTTTGCTTTTTGGAATTTTCTGGAATTTTTTTTTTTTTGACCCACAGTTGGTTGAATCCACAGATGCAGAACCCGCAGATACAGAGGGTCCACTGTATTCTGAACTTATCTCCATGCTGTCATTTGTCATGTTTCTTTATCTCTTGTAGTTCCTGCAAACTTGAATTTAGATCTAGAGGATGGATGAGATTGTTTGATTTTTTTTCTTTTGGCAAGGCTTCTGTGTACTTACTATTGCATCACTTCAGGAAATACATAATGTCTGATTGTCTCTCTTTTCCTGCTGTTAAGATTGATCAATGTGTTACAATGCTATCAGTCTAATAAATAAATTATAGATTTTCCTATTGGCTCTTCACATAATGATTTTAGCAGCCATTGATGAGCATTGCCTAGAACCTTTATGCATTATTAGGATTGCAAAATGGTGATATTCTATCACCCCTTAATTTATTCATTGGAATTCTTCTGTAAAGAAGGACTCTCCTTCATTAAATACTTGACTACTAAACTGAGATATGGCTCTTCAGGAAAAATAGGAAATATATTTTATTCTTTCCCTTTGTTTTGCAGTTTACAGAATAATAAATTGGTTTTCCAAGCATTCTCCAAAAGTTATCAATAGGGGTTTTTTTTGTTTTTCTTTGTTTTCTCTTTAGAATTTTTTTTACAATGTTTTATTTATTACTTTTGGCTGCACTGGGTCTTCGTTGCTGCACATGGGCTTTCTCTAGCTTTCTCTAGTTGCAGTGAGCGGGGGCTACTTTTTGTTGTGCTGCGCAGGCTTCTCATTGCAGTGGCTTCTCTTGTTGCGGAGCACAGGCTCTAGGTGCACAGGCTCAGTAGTTGCGGCATGTGGGCCCCAGAGCGCATGGGCTTCAGGTAGTTGCGGCATGTGGGCTCAGTAGTTGTGGTGTGTGGGCTCTAGGGTGCACGGACTTCAATAGTTGTGGCACGCAGACTCAGTAGTTGTGGCTCACGGGCTTAGTTGCTCCGCGGCATGTGGTATCTTCCTGGACCAGGGATCGAATCTGTGTCCCCTGCATTGGCAGGCGGATTCTTAATCACTGTGCCACCAGGGAATTCCCAATAGGACTTTAAAACAAAACAAAGGGATTATTTTTACACATGTTTTCCTAAGAGTGGTGGGGAAAATATTGGGCCTCTTAAGTTATGTTTAGGTGAGAACAAAAACCAATCCCAGCGAGTGGGTTTGAAGGTGCTATGAGAGAGAGAGAATAAAATTACTTATAATTACACTCCATGGAGACTCGGCAAAGGAAAGGCTCCTATTACAACAGCTATTGATGACATTTTGCTTTCCCACATGAGAATACTTTGTGAAGTCTGTAAATCTCTCAACCTGAATAAACCAGGTATAAATTTACCCTTCTCAAAGGACTTTACAGTCTAGCTTGAAAATGTACTGTATTAGTTAAAATTAGGTTTACTGTTTGTGACAGAACCTCAAAATAACAGGGGCTTAGAAAATAAAATTTTACTTCTTTTTACATTAAAAAAAAAAGTGCTCCCAGGCTGCAAGGAGGATCCAAGGTCATCAGGACCCCAGAATCTTTCTATTTTATACTCCATTGACCTCAACATGCAATTTCTATTTCAAGGTATAAGATAGCTGCTCTAGCTCAAACCTTCACATTCACATTCTAGTTAGCAGGAAGGAGGAAAAAGAGAATGAAAAGGGTATGATGATAGCCATTAAGAACATTTCCTTGAAGCTGTGCTCATAACTTCTGCCCTGTTCAATTAGCTAGAATACAGGTAACATGACTGAAAAATGTAATCTTTATTCTGGCTGGCCAGTTGTCCAGATAACCTTCAGGGAGTCAGTTACCTGGGAAGAAGGGGAGAATAGATACTTGGAGAGAATAGCAATCCCTCTCTCAAGTCCATATTCAGGAGAGAAAAGAAATACTACCTCTTTTGGGCAGTGTATTTCCACACATATATCTTAAAATCTCAGAATGGAGGTGGGGAAATCATTTAAAGTATTCCCTCCCCAACAATCTTGAGTGTCTTGATTATGCTGGGACATCCAATATATGAGACAAAATTAAGCTGTAGTCTGGTAATTCACATGAAAAAAATAAATTCTAGATCATTGCACCCCTATACAGCAATAATGATTGTTCTGTTTCATTATTTATCCCTGTCTGGCATATGCCATATCTCCTTACACTGAGATTTCTTGGTTATTTACTTCATGCTAGAAGTAGGATTCATGATACTTTATACCTTAACTCTAAGGCCAGATACATGACTAGCCTCCACCACTCACAGAGCTTACGGAATTGTCTTCCAAAGGACCCTCACAGAGACCAAGGATCAGCGAGGTAAGCAGCTCACTCAAAGAAACAGCTTAGTAAGTGACAGAGCTGGGACTCCAATGTAATTTTGTCTGTCTTCAGAGCTCATATATACTTTATTATGCCATTCTGAAGGATTTACTTATTTTCTGCTCTTCCACTATGTTTTGCGATGGAAAAGCAATCATTTCTCTGTAGCACAGACAAACTACTGTGGGCTTTTATTTAAATTTAACAGAATAATAAACTTTAATATATTTCTCTTAAGTGTTTTATGCCCATTGTCTCTTATAATTGTCCAACCCAGTTTGGTGATTACTCATTCAACACACTTTTCTAAACATCCTTTTAATGTTCCAGGCACCGTGATGGTTGCTGAGTATGTAATGGTGAGCAAAACCACACATAGACTTCCTTACCATTAGGCAGCTTCCAGACTAGTGAGGGAGACAAACATTAATCCAAATATCATCCTCCAAAAAGTACAATGACAATTGTCATAAGGGGTATGTCATAAGGTGCCCTCTACATATATAATTGGCGGATTTGATTTAGTAAAGCCAGGAAGGCTTCCCTGAGGAAGTGACATGGCTGAGACTAGCAGTATAATTTAGAGTTAAAGCAGGCAAAGCAGGGGAGAGAAGATGTTTTCAGGCAAAGGGAGCAGATGATCAAAGCAGCATGAGAAGCACGCACGATGGCTAAAGTGAAAATGTGTGAGCAGAGAGGTATGAGATGAGACTGGCAAGGAAGCCGGAGACTAGCCCCACATGTAGGGGCACCATTATTCCTCTTCACAGGTAAAAAAGCTGAGGCTCAGAGCTCTTGAGTAATTTGCTTATAGTCTCACAGTTAGTTAGCTGGTGGAGCCAGAAGCCAACCTGTGGTAGGTAAAGTTGTCCTTGTCCTAATCCCTAGAACCTGTGCATGTGTTCGCTTACATGACAAAGGGAGTTAAGGTAGAATATGGAATTAAGGTTGCTAATAAACAGATTCTAAAATAGGGAGACTATTTTAGATTATCCAGGCAAGCCCAGTGTAATCCTAAGGAATCTTAAATATAGAAGAGGGAGGCAGAAGAGGTTACAGTTGTATGAGATGAGAGAATTTGACCTGCTGTTGTAGGCTTTGAAGATGGAGGAAGAGGGCTGAGAGTCAAGGCATGCGGGTGATCCTAGAAGCTGGAAAGGGCAAGAAAACAGATTCTACCCTAGAGATCCTCCAGAAAGGATCACAACCCTGCTGACATCTTGATTTTAGCCCAGTGAGACCCATTTTGCATTTCTGAACTACAGAACTGTAAGATAATAAATTCCTGAGGCACTAAACTTGTGATAATTTGTTACAGCAACCAACAGAAAACTAATACACAAACTATTGTCCATCGACCCCAAAGTCCACGTTTCTACCCCTTGTGCTGCATGCCTTAACTGTTAGACAGTCTAAAGCAGGAACTATGAAAATTAAACTCTAATCTGTCATATCATTTTGAGTCTGAGGTTCTTCAAATATCATTTCTAAACCGTACAGCAAGGTATGTATAATTTTTACTTATGCTTCAGAGTTTTCTGAATTTTGAAAGGATGTGGTTGTGGGCTTTGACATCAGAAGAGAAGCTCTGCAATGTTGACGGAATGTTGGTAGAGAGATAACATTGGAGGCAAGTTGCCTTTGAACAACTCTCTGAAGATCAACTGCCTCTCCAACTCATTCCTTGCCCTGAAGCTCTTTCCTCTGGTTGTGCTGAGGGGTGATGCCCAAGGTGCATCACTTTTCAAGGACTGGATCATGAACAACTTTATCCTCCTGGAAGAACAGCTCATCAAGAAATCCCAACAAAAGAGAAGAACTTCTCCTTCAAACTTTAAAGTTCGATTCTTTGTTTTAACCAAAACCAGCCTGGCATACTTTGAGGACCGTCATGGGGTATGTGAGCACTTTGTTTTGTCCTTTTTAAAACAGTATTTTATAGTTAGACTGAGCTGACTCATGAAGATATACATAGAATAAAATAAGAACACAGAAAACACAGATGTACTTGTTATAACAACCTAAAAAGTACAGTAAGAGTAATTGGAAGAGAGCATGGAGAAAAGTCAAGAGATGGGTTAACTGTATTAGGTGATTTCAGTTCTAAAAACTGTAAAAGAGTAAGTTTATTATTATTATTATTTTTTGCGGTATGTGGGCCTCTCCCGTTGTGGAGCACAGGCTCTGGACGCGCAGGCTCCGGATGCACAGGCTCAGTGGCCATGGCTCACGGGCCTAGCCACTCCGCGGCATGTGGGATCTTACCGGACCGGGGCATGAACCCGTGTCCCCTGCATTGGCAGGTGGACTCTCAACCACTGCGCCAAGAGGGAAGCCCTAAGTTTATTATTCATTAGCTTATCTTTCCCCTGCAAGGTTAAGTTTGACTTTTAAATTATAATATTTTATGTGGCAAATGGAACGGTTAAGTGATGGGTCCCGTGTCAACATTTTTATGGATTCAGTTTTAATTGTCTCAACGGTCATCACTCACCTGACATGGGGAATAATGCTCCTTGGGCATTTAATTGTCTAGAATTTGCAAAGCCCAGTGGTAAAGCTCTTCATCCCTTGGAGAACTTCCCAGAAGACTATCACGCACAAAATGTTATACAGTATAGAACAGCAGTTCTTATCTAGACGATTACAGCTGCTTAGCTAAGTTAGTATTTATATATCTAAAGATAGTCTTATATTCCATAACATCAATAATAATAAGTGCAACACGAATAATCATAACAATGTAGTTTGGTACAAAAATCACTGGAATAGGGGTCAGGAGACCAAACTCCACTTCTCTCTAGGTGAGTTAGCCTGGGCAAATGTCTCTACCTTCTGCATCAGGTTCATTCTTTATAAAATGAAAGGACTGGAAATACAACCTACAACATTCCTTTCTTCTTTCCTTTGTTTCTATGAAGTAGCACTTGTATAGCCCTTCTCAGCGACTTTTCGAAGCATGTTTGCCTCCTTACTATATCATTATATTATTTTTCCATCATCAAGGAGGTAGGGGAAATAACGTTGGTGCTTAATGGTCACTTAGAGACAAGGGCACTCTGATTCTTGGCTGGGGTCTGACTCAGTAGGTGTAGGCATGAGTTTGGGGTCTTTTGAGAGCCAGGTTTGAAGTGTTCAGTGAGATGGAGACTTGAAAGAGGCCAGGCCGCGTATGGAGCCTATGGATTCCTAGACTTCTAAGTTGCAGGTGAAATAATACTGCCTCTTTTTTAGAGGTGAAAAGACATGCTCATCTTAAGCAGATGGTTACTGATAATAATCAGCCAATCAATTGGGAATTATATGGAATTACTTATGTGCAAGGCCCCTGTGGTACATATTTAATAAATATTTGTTGACTAAATTAATGGAGGGCCAATAGACAAGTTTTCAACTTGGAGAATTCATCATTTAGAGCTGATTAATCACATGGCATCAGTCAATTTTTTTTCTGTTGTGAATGGGACATTAGAAGTTCTGGTTTCATATTTGAAGAGTAGTCATTTATGTTTAAATATTTTTTTCAAAGCCCATTTTACAGTTTTCACTAATTTTCTTTCCTGACTCCACACTTGACATAGCATCATCTCATGTACTTAAACTGATCATTTCTGAGTGTAACTGCTTTTTTGAACTGTTTGGTTCTGTACAATATTATTTGCACATAGTCATACAACCAAATGGTCTTGATTCAGAATTTTGTTGGTTATAATCTGCATGTAGACAATGTTGTAAAATAACTCAGCTTCTTCATTCAAACATTATGAAAATTCTAGGGCAATTAATTCATTCTGGGGAGACCTGAGCTATAGTTTCTAACATTTCCATGTGGGATACAGCAGATATATAATGCACAAACATCAAATTTCTTATTTTCTAATGTCTATGCTTTATATTCATAAATAACATTTTAAAAAGTATTTCTTTAAATATTACAGAAATTTATTGATTAGAAAATTTTCCAAGGTCACTGAGAAAGGCAAGATATGTCAGGTATTATTGTTTATGCTCTATGTACATTCCATTGCTTAGGGCCATCGATTTGCACACAAGAGTACATTGTTCATTGCCCATAAATAAGAATAACACTTGTGGGAAGAAAGCTTTTTTAAATTTATTTTTAAATTAAAGCTTCAGTCTTGCCATCTGTAAAATGGGTGTGATAATAGTATTCACTTCATGGAAAAATGGTGAATATTTAGAGAGAATATATTTAGATTGACCTATTAGAAATTACCATTTGGTAGATCAAAAAAAGATCAAATATTGACAATTTCATATATGTAGTTCAACTTAATATATAAAGCACTTAAAATAAGTCCTGTCACCTAGTAAGCACCTAGTAAAAATTAGCTATTATTTGTATCATCATTATATCTGTGAAGGAGCTGGCAGGGTGGCATAACATAATCATTTTCAAATGAAGGGAAACATCCAAGGATTCTTCAAAGTCTGGCTAACATCAGGGTCCTGGATTCCCTCTATTCTGTGACTAACTATAACTGTGTGGGTAGAGACATACATGCATCATGAGATGCGTGACGTTGGGCCAACATTTCCCCTCTCGGGGTCTCAGCTTCTTTTTCTCTTTTCTCATTTGTAAAATTATGTTCATTGCAGCTCTAAAATTCTGTGGATTTATGACATCATATAAAAATAATCCTTTACATATTCAGGAACAAATACTGTAGTTCTGCAAAATAAGTCTGTCTTTTTCTAATTTCAAATTTCCATGCCCATTGTCATTATAATACATACTGACTGAGCCTTTTATTTTAACATGGATTTAGATCTGATGTCAGATGCCTGTTCAAAGTACTGAGATGTGCAAGTGTTTTCTGTGAGGCCGGGAAGCTCCTTTGTCATGCTGGAGCAGTGGGCCAGAAAGAAGCATGGAGTTGTCACGTGGTGACTGGCCACCAGGCATGATTTCAGACACTCTCCTGTGCCTGCCAATTTCTCAGCAATGTGATCCCTGTTGCCAGACATTCTTTAACAAAGGACAAGGAAAGATGAGGGCCCAGTGGTATGCTGGTAAATGTCTAACAATCATTGTAGTGGTAATAGCAGTAGAGAATACGGGAGAGCCTTTGTTTGTGGTGTTTGCCAATTTCTGTAAATACTCCCATCATGACCAGTGTCAAACTACCAATGTAAAGTCTACTGGCTCACAGAACTCCTGACAATTTAGCAATCAGCAGGCTCCAGCACACCACTGGCAGGGGCAGGCTTAAATAAAAATAAACTCTGGAGAGGTAGTCACCTACTGAACAACGTGCTTAGTTGTACAGGACTGATATCAGATCCTTTTTAGGGGTAAAAGAGATAAATGGGGGGGCGGGGGCCTCAGGCACTTTGAGTAAGCATGAGATGGCAGGGGTAGCACAGATGGGAGACAAGTGTCACAGAATGGTGAGGCCAGAATAGTCTGCTACAGCTGGATTCAAATGCTGTTTCTATCACTTTCTAGATGTGGGATCTCAGGCAAGACATTTAACCTCTTTAAGCCTCTGTTTCCTATTTGTAAAGTAAGGACCCCAACACTACTCAATGCTGAGTATTTCATGAGAAAAGTATGCTATAAGCTTGGTACTAATAGGACCATCTTGATCTTCTGAAACGCCCTCAGGAGAAATGGAAAGGTTTCCCTATTTTAATGACTCTTTGCACCTTAGGAAACAAGTTTTCCATGGTCACCATAGCATGGGAGCCATTACCACTTACACAGGACAGAAAAAACAGTCAAGATCACCATTCTAGTCATTGTCTGGATAGGGCCACCACTCCTCATGGACACTTCCCTTTAGCCAAAGTCTGATCTAGCAGCAGAAACATCTCTTATAATATGCATCCTTCCTAAATTAAAGATGGCAGGTGGGGAGAGGGTCCCCTTTCCTTGCTTTGGCAACATTATTGCATAGCGGTCAGACAGATTTGGGTCAAAGAGCAGCTCTACCACTTAAGAGCTGTATGGGTTTGCAAAGGTTGCTGAAGGCTGCGTGACCCTCTATAAAGCTATTTACATGTTTTAAAATGATCAAACATTCCTTCTTGATTTTTTTAAATGAAATGAGTATCACCATTATTCTAATAATTATAGTAACTAATATTTATTGAGTACTTACTATGTGTCAGTCACTGTGCTAAATGAATTATTTCATCTAATCCTTACACCTACCCTGTAAGTTAGGAACTATCATTACCCCAATTTACAGAGCATGTAACTGAGGCAAAGAGAATTTAAATAACTCCCTTATGTCTCCAGAGCCAACACAGCCTCGCTGTTGAACAGTTCTTATTACTATTAACAGTTGCTGCTCTTAGGCAATTGGAGATTCCACTGGGTTATTACAAAGTACGTAATGCCTTCTGGCTCTAGAGCCCTCCATGTAAAGGGCAGTCCTGAAAATCAGCAACCATGCCACATAGTTCTTCTGCAATGAAATGTGTTATGAGTTCTATCATTTCCACATATATTCCAGGACAAATCTTTGTCTTCATTCACTTCTGGGAGCCTCCACCATGTGTCCAAATTTTGGCACTGAAAGTTCCTCTAGGATCTGTCCATTTCTCTCCATTTCCTAGAGTCACCTTCCTTGTGGAAGCTGCCAGCACCTCTCACCTGGGATTGCTACCACTTCCTAATGGTCTCCCTGCCCCCACTCCACCGGCCCCCCACCACTCCATTCCCCACACAGTAGCCAGTGTGAGCTTTTCACATGGTGGCTGTGATCATGTCCTGATGACCCTCATCAGAAGCTGGCATGTTCCTTCAGTGGTTCTCCCTTTACCCTGAGAGTGGATGCCAAAATCTATCCCATGGTCTCCTCCATTTCAGTTCATGTTCCTTTTCCTCCCATCTCCCTAAGCTCCAAACACATAAGATTTTCTTCAACTCTAAGACCTCCCATTTTGAAGGTCACTTGCTTGGGGAAGCCTTCCTTCATTTCTCTAGCCTAGGTCGTCTCCTCTTGTTACGCTCTGACAGTGGAACATACCCTTCTTCAAAGTGCACGCCAAATTTGTAATTACCTAGTTATTAATGTGATTATTGTACTGATGTCATTCCCCTCCATTAGACTGTAAGCTTTACAAGGGCTGGTGCCCAATTTGCTAAAGATGGCATCATCAGGGTCTACCACAGTGCCTGGTACATATTATTCACTCATTATTTGCGAAAGAAAGAAAAGAAGGGAAGGAGGAATGTATAGATACAGTTGGAGAGGTTAGAGTTACACACAGGGACCCCTAACAGAACAAGGCTCAACACCAGAAGAGTTAAGAACAAAGCAAGTGATAAAGGACTTCAAACAGGAGATTCCTGGGTGCAGGAGTAAGTAATTAGGACTCCCTGGAGGCAGCAGATCATGGCTAGCCGTGAGAATTCAGGAGGTTGGAGTCTTAAGATTTGGGTCAGAGACACACGTAGAAACCAGCAGGTAGGCCAGTCCCCCCTCCCAACTCTTTTTTTTTTTTTTTTTGCGTTACGCGGGCTTCTCGCTGTTGTGGCCTCTCGCGTTGCAGAGCACAGGCTCTGGACGCGCAGGCCCAGAGGCCATGGCTCACGGGCCCAGCCGCTCCGCGGCACGTGGGATCTTCCCAGACCAGGGCATGAACCCATGTCCCCTGCATCGGCAGGCGGACTCTCAACCACTGCGCCACCAGGGAAGCCCCCAACTTTTTAAAAAAACCAAGCAACTCTGTTCTCTTTTACCCTCCACACTGGCTTACCCTTCTTTCCTTCCCTTTTACAGCTAAGCCCTTGGTAGATAATATTCTCAGAGCTACCCGAGCATTTTTGCTTGAGGCTTTAACCACCTGTGATCTCTCTCCACCTCATTCCTCCACGACTGAGTCGCCTTCCAGCTCAGCCCCTACTGACACTCAAGGCTTCCTACAATCTACTATCTAGGCTTCCTACAATCTACTATCCAAGCAACACCTAGAATAGGCTTTTAAAATGAGAAATCAGATATTATGCCCTACTTTAAAGCCCTCCGTGACTGTTTAGAGTATTTAAGTTAATCCTCAACGATGGCCTACAAGACTGTTCACCCATGGTCCCTACCTGCCTTTCAAATTCATTTATTCAGATCCCTTCATCCATCATATTTGACTTCTTTCTGAACCTTGAACACTCCAAGCCATGCCCCCCGCTAGGGCCTCTGTACAGGAGCAGGACTAGGGTAAGAGACACTTAAGGGGCCACTCCCTTTTAGGTCCTGCAAGGGTAGGGTCTTTGCATTAGCTGTTCCCACTGTCTGGAACAACCCAGATTTTTGTAGGGTTGGTTCAGTATTTTTCCAGAATCCTGTTTCTTTTTCTTTTCTTTTAAAGTCCATAGACACTTCATTAATCAATATCTGCACTTATTTATTGGGTTTATTGATGTGCTTCCCTGTTTATTTTCTGTCTCTACATCCACTGGAAGGTCACTTGCATGAGCGACTGACTGCCTTGCTCATCCCTGTAGCCTCTAGTACAGTGCTGGGCACGTAGTAGGTGGTCAGTAAATATCCAGGAAATGAATGAAGGTCACATAACTCAAATTGAATTCAGAAGCGTATCTGGCAGCTAAAACTGTGGGCCTTGCCTAACCAGGCAAAGAAAAGTAAGAATCCAAAGCAAAGTACTTTGCAGTTCAGGCCACTCAAAGCCAAGAATGTGCGGTTTTGATGTCTGCATTAATGGCATTTCTTTGTGAATTGATTTTTGCTTGTCTGATGTGATGTTGATGTTTTATGGAGATGGCCATTGGATAGAGAATTCTTGTTTTAGAGGTAAATACTCCCAAGTTAAAATTAGATTCACTTCCTACTGCTCACGGTCTAGTACATCCATTAATCAGTTTCTGCAGTAAAAATAGGCCACAGGGTAAGACCATAAATGTGAGGGCTTAGTTCCTGACTCAGTCTGGAAGAAAGGTTTCATGGGAAAGCACAAGAGCTCAGTTTCTTAAATCATGAGGTTCATGTAATATATGATATCTTTATCTCAAACTCAGAAATGGACCCTATGGAAAATGAGTTTAAAGCTCTTCTCACATTTTCAAGGCCCAAATAGTAGTCCTCATCCCCCTCATTTCCTTAACTAACGAGTAGTAAATTCTTCCACTCATCATTGAGTTTTTAGGCCTACAGAAAATAGTATATCTTCCAGGACCTAATTTTCATTGAGAGGTTCGTCTGGGTTTGCCTTCACAAGACCCAGGAGCCTCACTTAAAGTGATCCAGAGGAGGGAATGGAATCTCTGACACGGTTTCCCATGCACAGAAAATTCAGTTCCTTGAAATTCAGTGAAAGCTGTCAGTATTTTAATGGAATAAGAACCTGATCCAAACTCTTATGTTGCCATATAATTCCCACTAACCTAGAGTTATTTATAAGTAGACTTCTCATTATATTTTCCTTTTTTTGATATTTTCAAAAGTCACAGAATTATACCTGCATATTATAAAAAATTCAAATATAAGACTTTTCTCTCTAAAATGACATATATTTGTGCCAAAGCTTTATTACTATTATTATTTTTTTAACCTAACACTGTATCAAGGAACTGTTTCTATTCTGATATATATAGATTTACTCATTTGTTCAGCAAAATTTCCTGAGCACCTACTATGTGCAGGGTGCCATGTTAGAGACTAGGAATACAGTGGTAAGTAGTAGAGACAAGGTGTCTGACCTCATGCTTACATACTAGTGGGGGAAACAGACAACAAGCAAGTATATAAATATATAGAGCAGATACAGACTGTGGTAGGTTCTATGGAAAAACTAAGCAGTTGCTGGGGTTGAGTGGGAAGAGTGGTCAGAGAAGAAATTTCTATCCAGGGTAAATCTTGAAGGATGAGAAAGAGCCAGTCAAGTTAAGAAATGGAGGAGAGCATTCCAGGCAAAAGGAACTGCCAATATGAAGCCTCAAGGTAGAAAAAGCCTTGGCCTGTGTTAGGGACAGACAATTGAACACACAGAGTTCAAGAGCCCCTTTCTTATATCTTACAGCATCCCCCTTCCTGGGATACTTGGTTTAGACTCATCCTACTCCACGTTTTGGTGGAAAAGCACCTGGTGTACCAACACTGAGGACCTCAGACTCACACTGAGCTCGGGTGGCCTTTAACAGCAAAGACTGAAAACAAGTTAGAATCCAGTTAAATCCACAATTAATCTGCACAGACAGAGCAGCGAACCTTCACACCTCCATACTGTTAAAAAGATTAATGAAATAATTACACCCAATTGTTCTCCAAAACCCTTTTGTCTAAAAACATCAATTTACTGCCTCTGTGAGAATGATCTTTACTCTCATGCAGACATAAATTTCTTGTAGTTATAATCATAATGCATGACAATTTTATATTCTTCCATTTATTCTTTTTCCATTTTTCTTTTGTAGATATATTTCCATTCATGGACTCCAAAGTAATCATTTTCTCAAATATATGATTTTTTAAATAATCGAGTGGTTCATGTCAGAGATGTACTTATCTATTTTCTGTACAGAACACATTGACGAACTTATCTATCATCTATTGTTTGACATTCAGGTTGCTTTCAGGTGTAGTGAAAATGCTGAAAAATAATAGTATACCTAATATAGAACTTTCTGCTTTTTAAAATCAGCTCTTTAGGATAGAGTTATGTGGGATAACTGTGTCATGGGATAGCATTTTCTGATCTCTACCATTCGTTGCTACATAATCTTCCAAAGAGATTGAAGCAATGTATGGGGCCACAAATAGTTACCAGAATCATTGGAGAAGATATGTTTCTAAGAAGAAACTAATAAGAAAACAAAAGAATCCCATTGTTGTGGTGATTTTCAAATATCTAATACTATTTTTATAGGTTTTAAATGTTATAGTGAGAGAAAGGGCAAAAATATAATATTTTATGCATGGGCAAGTTAATTTGATTTAAAATCAGTCTTATGTATATGTAGATGAACCCACCCTACATAGTAGGATTGAAGGGGTGCCAAAAAGCCTCCTGCTCTGCAAAATATTCATCTCCCTAGATGATCATCTTAGGGGGTCTGAAAGGTTCACGTGAATGAGCTCTTTGGGATAGATCATCAAGCCTCTTTATCAAATGAAATACAGAAAGGTATAACATAAGCCATTTTTGACAGCTCTATAGAGGTTAGCTCTAACTTTAGATAGGGCCTCAGGGACTGAAAGTCTCAAGCAGACTGTAATTCTGTAATTCTAGAAAAGTGAGATAAGGTGAGAAAGCAACAACACAGCAGCTTAACAGAATGGGGACCTGGTACTGATTAATCTGGGTGACCCTGGTCAAGTCCTTCTTCTATCTGGGATTTGGTTATCTTGTCCATAGTATCAAGGGATTGGACTAGATCAAAATTTTCCAACTTTTTAAAGCCTGGAGCCCCCTTTTAGTATAAAATTACACGTGTCATTCCCATTCCCATATGTGAAGCAGAAGAAGTGTTCTAGTTGAAGAGAGAACAAGGAGGCTGCCCAGAACCCTACCCTCTTGGCCTTACCCTTGACCTGCAATAATCACCAAGGTGCTCCCAATTCTATGACCTCTGTCTCCCCAGGCTGTAAAGTGAATAGTAGAAATGAAAAGATAACAGCTAGTTTAGAAAGTCATTTCACCTTGAAGCCTCGTCTCTAACATAAAAAGTTGGATTGAATGATCTCTAAAGACCCCACCAGCTCAAAAGAAGTGGAAACTATGTGATTGTATCTCACTGCCAATGATATCAGGAATTCACAAATAGACTTGGAGATTAGTTAAATATGGAAATCATTCCAGGAAGTAATACAGCTAAGAGAAGGTTAATAACTGTATGGCTGATAAAAAACCATGTTATCAAAACCAGGCGTGAACCCAAGAATGCACCCTAAAAAAGAAGGCAGTCATTTCAAATGTAACCAATATAAAATTTAGAATAATATGAGCCAATACCTAATGAGTCCTTGCTGTGTTTCAGGGCACCAGATTAAGAGCTTTACATGTATCATATCAAAAATATTCACAATAACCACATGCAGTAGGTCCTATTGTTATCCCCATTGTATTGATGAGAAAAACAGAGGCTTGGAAAGGCTAAGTATCTTTTCTTAGGTCAGACAGCTGGGACAAATATTAAAGTTGGAATTAAGTGTTCTACAATGGATATTTTCAGATCTAGGCTTGTTTGGGTCTGAGAAGTCTTGTAAAAGAAGTCATGGTGACTGAGAAGGGAGAGTTGGGGCAAGGACTCACTGGTGAGCTTCCAACACTGTCTAATGAAGTCCTGAGTGGGGACCAGTAGGAATGCTCCTGTTAGCTCAGCGGGCCTACCTGAATGACAACACAACCACAGCATCAACAAGAGCAGCCTGCAACAATAACCACAAGGAGAGGACTGAACACGTTCCTATGGATTTTTCTCGTTTATCCTCACAATTCTTTGAAGAAGATACAAGTCAAATTCTGTTTTAGAGAGGAAGCAATCAAGACACAGGGAAGTTAAGCAATTTGCCCAAAGGTCACAATAGCAGCTGTAAGTACAAAAGCAACAACTTACCTTAGGATTAGGGGTTCCTTGTAGTTTGATCTCACACTGCTTCCTTGCCTGAAAGCAACCAACATAATCAACTTATCAGCTCTTCCAATGATTCTTTATGTATATATATATATATATATATATATATATATATATATATATATAAATACAAATAAACTTTCTTCTTTCCCTCCTTTTTATACAATGGTAGCATATGCTACATACACTTCCTAACTTTTCTTTTGGTTGATTAGCAATACTTCTTGAAGATCAGTCCATACTGATATGCAAGGGGCTTCTTTCTTCTTTTTTTTGGGGGGGGTTGCACAATATTTTGTTGTATGGATAAAAACACTATCTTGATGGACGTTTAGTCTGTTTCCAATGTTTTTGTCATTACATACAATGAGGAATGAATAATCTTATAGGTATCTCACTTTCTATATGTATGAATATGTCTTAACCAGGGGCAATATTGCCCACCATTGGCAATGTCTGGAAATTTTTGGTTGTCATAACTGGGGAAGGGGGTGCTATTGGCTTTGGTGGGTAGAGCCAGGATGTTAAGTATCCTACCATGCACAGGACAAACTCATAACAAAGAATTATTCAGCCCAAAATGTTAATAGTGCCAAGGCTGGGAAGCTGTGGTCTATAGAAAACATTTCTAGAAGTGGGATTGCTGTGTCAAAGGATATTTGCATCTGTTATTTTGCTGAACATGACCTAATTATTCTCCACGGAAGTTGTACCAGTCAACATTCTCCAGGGCCACGTGTAAAATTCTTGTTTTCTCAAAACCTCACCAACAGTATTATCATATGTTTTGATCTTTGCAAGTCTGATAGACTTAAAAAATGGTATATCAGTAAAATTTATTTACACATCTATTATTATAGTCAGTGAGCATCTTTTCATATGTTTAACAGCATTTTAGGTCCCTTTTGCCCATCTTTCTATAATGTTGTTAGTATCTACCTTAATAATTTGTAGGAGCTCTTTACCTATTAGCTAAAACCTTTGGGCAGGCTAGTTTTAACTTACCTCTACGCTGTCAAGAAATTATTATCCACTTGCCAATCATTCTAGATGTCCTTTTCAAACCATTTCTATTAAGAGTTTTGTCATGGAGTCCACAAATATTACTTTTTGCTGCACACTTGGTCCTACCTGCTGTTCCTTCAAGCAACCAAGTAACAAATAATCAATTGAACATCATCTCTGTGCAAGGAGTTATTTCCTGAAATCTAATGAAGTTGTTATCCATTTATATACTTTGGCTACTGAATCGCCAGTGCTCAAAAGGTAGATTCAAAAATACATTCCTTCAAGCTCATTCGATATCTAATATGCCCTATATCGGAAAGAAGGAGGGCTTTGAAAGAGCTTTCAAAGACCAGAGATGCTGAGAGAGCAAATGTGCAGGACACCTTCAGGGTCTACCCTGTACCACTTAGTTCTTGCTCTTAATTTCCACATTAAGTCCTTTTCTCTCTACCCACTTTTGTAAGCAAATTTAAATGAACAATGCTTTTTTAAGGCTAAGATCACTAATATCATTGCTAAGAAGAATGAGGCTGGAATTATTCCTGAATTGTTGCTTCACCTCTAAGACAAATACACCACATAAAAGCACACAAAGCTGTTTATTAATCTGTAAAGAAAATGACTAGCACTCAAGGAGAGCCTGAGAGGAAATGTCATGAACTTGAACCTCCATGGATACAGAAGAGCAGGTGGCAGGTGCTGCCTGGCTGCCACTGACTGCTAAAGGGGTCATGAGGTTATAAAGGCAAAGAGCTGCATCATTTTGCACCCAGCACTTGATGTGTACCACTTGGCCTTCTCCCATAGTCATCTGCCAAACCCGTATTACAGTGTGGTGTTTTTAAAATTTGTGACTGCTTTAAAATAGTATTTTTATTTTTCTGCTTAGTAAATTTACATGCTCATGGCAAAACTTCAAATATTATAATAATATATAACTTACCCTGCAGAAGTCTTCCATAGTGTCATCCACAAGGGAGAACCAATATAGCAGTGTTACTTCTTGTACTATTTCTTTGATTATTGAACATATTAATATATATTTTATTATCTCTTTTCCCCCAGATGAGATGATGCTCCACCTATTGTTCTAAACCTACTTTTTACATTATATATATATATATATATTTCCCCTCCGTATAGACCAGCTTTACTCTTTGTTGATGGCTACAGAGTGGTCACAAGATAGATGAACCATAACTAATCTGACCGTTTGTCTATTGGTGGATATTTAGGTTTCTCTAGACTTTTCAGTGTAATAAATTATGCCACAAGGATTTTCCTACGTCTTTATATTTTGAACAAATGTTTCCATAGGATAAATCCTATAAGGGAAATGTATTTATTTATTTTAGTGAACTGTTTTTAAATACAATAAAAGAAATACAGGTTCATGGTAAAATAGTGAAACAGTATAGAAGGAGATGAGGTGAAAAGAAAGTCTCTCTACTTCCTACTCCCAAACCCCAGAACTACTCCCAGGAGTATCTGCTCTTAATAGCTTCTTGTGAGAAAACACATTCATAATTTTAATAGAGGATCCCAAATTGAGTCTGGAAACTGTATGAGAGTATAGTCCTGTTTCTTTTCTTTTCTTTCTTTCTTTCTTCTGGTTTTTTTGTTTTTGTGGGGAGGTGGGGAGAGGGTGAGTAAAATCCTTTTATTTTCAGGTAGTCAGGGTGCTACTACTAATGAGATGGTGGACTTTAAGGAAAGCTTGAGTGTTTTCCCCACGGCACAACCAGCCTCATCGTAAACCATGGTGTGAAAAGCTGAGGTGAGGAAAGCCAGCTTACTCTGGTTCGGCCATGACTAAAAGGTCTTGTGGAAAGAAAAGAAGGCAGGTGTGGGATGGATCATAGTTTCCTGGCTTTAAGTCAGTCTAGGTGCCTCGAAACCTGCTACCTTAGCTCCAGATCTTCCCAGAACTTGAAAGTTTAGTGGGGGTAGGTCCACGTGAACGTGGACTGGGAGAGGGAAGAAACAGCAACAGCTAATTACAAATTACACCGGTGTTCTAGAAGACGCTGCTTTTTCCATTTAGATCACATCTTTATCAGGTACCAAGTAGCTCAGGTCATTATAATCCTGAGTTTCAGCTGTCAGCAGCATCCCTACTCCCCAAGAACTAAATGATTCAGAAGACCTAAGAGAACTAAGCCCAGAGAACTGAGACAACTTGCCCAATATTGTTCTCATAGGGATTCCAACCATGACTTTTCCAAATTCCGAATTTCTGCTTGTCTCCCCTTCAGCATGAGGGTTCCCTTTGCCATAAAAGACAGAAATCTGCATTGGGAGACTGGGAGGGAACTCGTGGGTTACCTCCAGCATGTTTTGCAGAGGGGATGGGACTAGAATCCAGGAAAGCTCCTAAAACCAGTCTTAGAACTGATAGTCGGAATTCTGGTAGGGGTGGGCGAAAGCAACCCCCAAGTCAGTCACTGAAGTTTCACCTCACATGACATCAGTTTTCATTTCAATTTCATCATTGTGCCGTTTCAGATTGGTACAATGGCTGGCTGTACCACACGCCAGAAGAAGCAGTGAACAAAATATTCAAAAAGCCTGGTTAAAATCATCAAAAATATTTCCGAATCTTAAAGAAACTCTGATAAAAGCAGCATGTGGCTCCTTTTACAGTGTGATCTGAGAAAGCCTTTTTTAATTTTTAGATTATTTTTGGCTGTGTTGGTTCTTTGTTGCTGCGCGCCGCTTTCTCTAGTTGCGGTGAGCGGGGGCTACTCTTTGGTGCGGCGCGTGGGCTTCTCATTGCGGTGGCTTCTCTTGTTGTGGAGCACGGGCTCTAGGCACGCGGGCTTCAGTAGTTGTGGCTCTCGGGCTCTAGAGTGCAGGCTCAGTAGTTGTGGCGCACAGGCTTAGTTGCTCCGCGGCATGTAGGATCTTACCAGACCAGAGCTCGGGGCCCATGTTCCCTGCATTGCCAGGTGTATTCTTAACCACTGCGCCACCAGGGAAGTCCCCGAGAAAGTCTTAAACGCATCGCTCTCCTTTGAAAAATACTGGTTCCCTTTGAAAAGCACTCTCCCAGTTGATGCTTAAAATTTGATTATCAAATCTCCCTCTAGGTTTAAGTCTCTAATACCTGCCCTAATCCAAACTCCTGTGAAACAAATCAAGCCTTAAGCTCTCAGGAAGTTAAATCTCAGGTGAATGACTATTTGGGCGAGGTTTTGACGGGCGAGGGGGAAGGGAAGCAGAGAGCTAAAGCCCTCACATTTGCTAAAATGAGAGCAAATGTGACACAGCTGGGAAGATCAGGCAACAGGCCCCTTTTAAGGTTTTGCCCTAGTTCTACAAATAATTGGCAAAGTAAACAAATAACTCCGGAATGTCAAAATCACCAGGATCACCAGTTAAATATTAATGTTGTCCTCCCAAATGGTGGTTCTCAGTTACATATTTGCCTGAAAGAAAACCCCAAAGAAAATGTGGACACATAAAGACAAGAGAGTGAGGTCTTGTTCTATGGGCAGCATTTGGAGAAGGAAAGGAAAGGAAGAAACACTTGGGTGGTTGGTTTACCATTTGAATGATTTTCTTTTGCTAGTAGGTTTATATAGATCTTTTAAATCCTCTAAGTTAACCCACTGATTCAGGGACAGTTATTATTTCCACTTAAAAAAAAAACAAGGCAACAGAGAAGTTGAGACACTTGCCTGAGGTTGCACAGCTGGTCAGGCAGACATGGGTTTGCCTGATGTGAAAGTTCCGATTCTCTTTCACTCAGACTCACTGGAGGAGAAGGCTGAAGTTCTACTGTTTTGCAGAAGGGTGGAGATGTCCTCTTTCATGGGTAACTGACACACAGCTTCTTACTGATGTATCTTCTGGACTAGCTGAGCAGCCAAGGCACCAATGTTATAGAAGCGAAGAGGGAGCTCTGTGCTACTGCTTTGAAATCCGACATAAGCATTTCACAACCAAATGAGGCAGAAACAAATCTCCACTGGGTCACGACTTACAGAAATTGATCATGCAATTGATTGTTCAGCATTGGGTTTGGGGAATGAAAGTCTCCTACCTTAAGTCAGGGCAGGTGCAAAGCCATGAAGCAGTCATTAAGCACTCAGGCTCTGGAGTCACAGACTTGAGCTTGTACGCTCACTTATAAAGAGACTTGGCCCATCTGAACCTCAATGTCCTCACCTGCCAAATGGGGGAATAATATTCTGTAGGACTGAGATTAAATGAGATGGTGTGATGAGCACCTGAAGTATAGGAAATGTTCCCAAATGTCATGGTCTTTTGTTTTTTCCTGCCTTCTTTAAAAGTCACAATTTAAAATTCTATTTCATAGGATACATTAACATAAAAAGAAAGGCGATATAAAAGCCACTTGCACAAGCTTACCTTGTACAAATATGTGGGCATCAGCATCTTTTTAGATTGTGTTTGACATACATCAAATGTATGGGGTGAAGCTTTGCAATATGAGGACAGCTTTGAATGTGACCAAGAAAAGAGACAAGGCCAAGTGTAGTTCTGCGATTTTCACCTCAAGGGGTGCAGATGGAATAACGAGGAAGAATGAGGACCTGCTTTACTTGGTGTCTCTCTTTCTCTCGTGGCTTTCATGTGGCTTCCTTGGAAGGTTTTACGCTGGCATTTTTCAGAAATAGCGCAGTTGTTTGGGATGATTACAGGCAGTCACCATTTCCCAGAGACAAAGCTGTGTTTAGCTCACTGACCGACTGTCCCCACTGCCCAGCTCGGGGAAGGCACAGCTGACCCTGCTATTTACCACGTAGCAGATCTTTGGAGATCTGAGGAGAACTGGTCTCAGGATGTCAGAGAGACTGACCAAGCAGGATGCATTGTGAGGGGGAAACCTGATCACTCCTCTGGGGCTTAGAGTGAACTTTGATGATAGAATGTGAAATCCATTTCAACCGAAGCCTCACCTGACAGTCTCTTAAGATCCTGTTGGAACTCAACGAATATTAAGAAGTTAAAGAAGATCATCTGAGTTTAGAGAAATCTTCTCTGGAAATCTTGAAGCCACACTGTCTAATAAGGTAGCCACCAGTCATGTGTGGCTACTGATCACTTGTAATGTGGAGAATCCAAATTGAGATACCTTGTAAAATACACAAAGTCTTAGTCCTTAAACATAATAGCTCTCAATTGTTTATGCTGATAACATGTGGAAATGATAATATTTAGAAATGCTGGGTTAAACAAAACACTGTGTTCTTAAAATTAATTGTACTTGTTTCTTTTTGCTATTTTTAGTGTGGCTACTAGAAAATTTTTAATTCCATATATGGCTCACATTATGTTTCTGTGGGTTAGCACTGCTTTAGAACTTCACATAGAATTTGTATCCCTAGTCACAACTCCAGTTACTATTTACGTCCACCTGATGCCCTGATTATGATGATCCCAGGCTATTAACAACTGATACTTATCCAGAATGTTTCTAACCCAGGGCTTTTGCTCTTGCTGTTTATTCTACCTCACTCTCCCAGGTCTTCGCCTATCTGGCTCCTTTTTTGACTTTCTGATCTCTTCTCAAATGCCCTGTCTCCAGTGAGGGCTGCCCTGACCACCAGTTGACCACATCAACCTGTCCTATTCTCCTTAGAGCACTTGTATATATTGTCTGCCTTCCCAACTAGACTAGAGCTCCATGAGAAGGTCTACCATGTTCATCTCTCTATTTCCTGCACTCAAAACAGCACCTGGCTCAGAGCTGGCCCTCAATAAATATTCCTGAATGGCTAAACCCATTAGCCTTAAGTCTGATTGAGACTATTTAAGCTGCGTTCCAACTCGGCATGCTTCTTTTTTATCATCCTAACTGGGCACCCATGGTGGACCAGCCACTGTGATAGGCTTGGGGGATATGGTAACAGATGTCCTGGTCTCTACCCTCAGGAATGCAGGAGTTCCAGTGACAAAAATGTCTGCAAACAGAGTGGTCCTGTTACTGCCATGAGCCTTCTGTTGCATTTTACCATGTACGCTACTAAGGAAATAACCCAACAGAGGTTGAAAACCAAGATAACCTCAAAGCTCAGACTCCCTGTTTATCACCTGTAGCTGCAGATGGTTTTTGAGAAGAGAGCTCTCTTGTGCTCTTCTGCTTTTGAAAACAGATTACCCATTCCAAAGACTATGATTATGGGCAGGATCAGGACACGTATTTCTAGCTGTGAAAGACTGTAAATGAGAAGAGAGTTTGGGTCCAAAGGGCACATGTTTTCAGAGGTTTTTAAGGGAAGACTGACCTCTTAATACATCCTGAGATTACAAAAGCACACTGGAGACCACTATGTGGAAGAGATGCTCATTTTCATTTTATATATTTTTCTATAAATATGTGTGGGAAAGATAAATACATTCCAAATGGTTAACCTTGGCTAGCTCAGAGTTGTGGAGAAGGAGAGGATACTAAAATACTAGAAATATTTTTTAACATACCTCCATATTGTTTTATTTGTTACAATGAACATGGATAGATTTTGTACTTTCAAAAATGAATAAATTTGTTTTCAGAAAGAAAATTTAAAAAAAAGAAATACCACAAAACTTCCCTGTGTTCAATAGAGAGTACTTCTCACATCTTGACTTTTTTTCCTCTCAATTCTGTGCCTCCGCTACTAAAGCAAAGACTAGCCATTCGGCTGAGTATCAAAAAGTGGTAAGTAAAGCCAGAGCTCATTTCTGGAGAATTTGATGATGTCATACTTCCCAAATACCCACCAAGTGCCCTCATATATCACAACTCTCTTGCCATAGTTAAGACTTCTTTAACCTCTTTCATTGGGAGGGTACCCTTTATTGAGGGCACATATCATAAGCCAGGTAATTTGTTTACATACTCCCATTTTATTCTGCAATCAACACTTAAAGGGTAGGCATTATTATCCTCACTTCTCAGACGTGGAAACTGAAGTTCAGGGAGGTTAGATGAATGACCCAGGGTCACAGAGCTGGTTAGAAGCAGAGCCCAACTTTGTCCCTAGCCCTTTCCAACCTTGTGCCTGATTCACCACCATCTGTGCTACCTCTTTCTTAAGGATAAGCTAAAATGAAGTGTTTTGCAACTGGTTCCATAACTGAATTAAACTCTATTCTCAATGGAAGCCTAATTCCAGGCACCTGTGAAAGGCTCCTGCTCTCCAAAAGCTTTTCCCTAACTAGCCTTCTATGGACCCTTATCATCTACCAACCTAACATCCCCTGGGATCCAAGGACGAGGACACTTAGAAATGGGTAACATGTGACATGGTTATAAATCACAAAGACCATCATGTGAATCAGTCATCAAGGAATACATCTAGCAGCTTCCAAGGAAATGAGACGTGGGACCAGTAAAATTTAATGGGGGTGTGAAGAAGGGATAGTTACAGAGCAGAGTCAGGAATGTCCTACAGGGGTGCCATTGTGAGATCATGGATAACTAAGGGACACAGAGAAGGCAGATATAGAAAAGAAAGGTGCCACTAAAGGTATTTGTCACCAGCCAGGTCAGGCCTGAGCTCACTTACTATGCTAATAAGGCCATGAATACGTACAAAGCAGAAAAAAACTGGCACATGTGTGGTTTCCCACAGATTGCACTACCCATCCCAGCTGTAAGTTCTGCAAATGCTGCTGTTTGTCACAAGGTAACTGGGAGATAAGGCACAGTGGCTCAATGAACAGAAGTCAGTCACTCCATCAAAAAGATGATTCAAATAACATGTTCTCCCAGAAGTCTGCTCAGAGTGTTCTTCTCAGGCACTGAGGGCTAAGAAGGAGCTTCTGGATATTTGGAGGGTTGGTTTACAGTGGATCTTATCGAGTAATGTATTTCTAGAAGCAGCCTGGACAAAAATATTGTCTTCCTTCTTCCTTAAATGGAATGTGCTTTTTCTCCCCACAGAAAAAGCGCACTTTGAAGGGCTCCATTGAACTTTCCCGAATCAAATGTGTCGAGATTGTGAAAAGTGACATTATCATCCCATGCCACTATAAATATCCATTTCAGGTAAGTGCATGAGGGAAAGGGGCTAGTTCCCCATTCCTTGGACAACGGTTAAAATGCTCAGTCATTGTACAAGCAGGTGGGACAGAGATGACTCTGGTCAAGGGTTAGAACTTAGACCAAGCCCAGAAGAAACTGCTGTCTTCTTTCAACCGATGATGCATTCATTCATTCAACAAAGATTAACCACAAAATCTTGAAAAAGTTGTCATTCATTTCCCTTTCCCTCATGTCTTCCCCACCTCAAAGAAAGTCCTAAGTACTCTACTCCTGGGGGGAGGAAAAAGACTATCAAGGGCCCCAAGCCTAATATTCCATAAGGGTGGTTTACTCATGACTTGGGACAACGGATTACAATACTTGGTTATAAATTGCTTGGAGGTCCTGGAGTAAAAAGACTCAGATTTTATTATCTGAGAACTATATGGAGTTGTACTGTCCAATACAGTAGCCAGTAGCCACATGCAGATGTTTACATTTAAATGTAAATTAATTTAAATTACACAATATTAATCAGCTCCTGAGTCACACTAAGCCACATTCAATGAATAAACTTTTCACACCTTCAATAGCCACATGTGGCTAGTGGCTAATTTACTGGACAGCAGAGATTTTAGAACATTTCCATCACTGCAGAAAGTTCTATTGGACAGAGCTGGTGGAGAGTATATTTAATCTTTAGGTCATGACATCATCTAAATCTCATTACCACTCTTGACATTTATGGTTCTGAAAGAGTGGATATCTTCTTGCACATCCTAGGGTACCATTCATGTTTACCAATCTGAGGAGTTAATATTCCATTTTTTAATGTGGCATAAAAAAGGACTTTTTTCCTACTAGAAATATGACCTCCACAAGTTGGAATTTTTAGTACCAAAAGTAAAAGGAATAACATATTTTTCCCATCATTAAAATTCCAATTACAAATGAGTGCATGGAAAAAAAAAAAAAGCCTGGTGAAATCCAAAGATGTGTAGTACATTAATAGTATTTGATCAATGTCAATTTCCTGGTTTTAAAAACATACTATGTTATGTAAGATGTTATCATTGGAGAAATGTGGGTGAAAAGTATACAGGAACTCTGTACTATCTTTGGAAATTCTTGGGTGTCTTATTTCAAATTAAGAAGTTTAAAAAAATCTCGATTATATATTTATCATCTAATATCTTACTCTTTCATATGCCAGAATTTTTTTTAATCACTGAAAAATTAATATGAGAAGTAAACGTCCTGTCTAGGTAAGTGGAGAACTCTTTTCTCCAGCTATTTGAATTTAGTGATGGCATACTGGTGACATGTATTCGAAGATGAGCTGTGGAGTTTCGCCCTAGCTGCACAGCATCCAAACACCTGGATAAAAAGGACACTAGTCCCTAAATTACCCAAATGTTTGCCTTTTTGATGACAACTTGAGACCCCACTCTTGACCCAGTAAGCCAGGTGGGCCTGCTGTCAGTCATACATCTCTGGCTGCACTGTTCACCTTGAACTCTGTGTGTGTTTCCAGGTTGTGCATGACAACTACCTCCTATATGTGTTTGCTCCAGATCGCGAGAGCCGGCAGCGCTGGGTGCTGGCCCTTAAAGAAGGTAATTAACCTCCTGTGCGATTGAATTCCTGAGATGCCTAGATCCTCTAGAAGCCTTGAGTTCCGTGATAGACTAAAGGGTGGCTGATGGTCAAACATTTCTCCCTTTTGGTGTTGGTGAAGGGTCCCACGTTTTCAACTTGGGTAACAACCAGTATAGTACAGGGTCAGGCAAATCCTCCCTGCCACTTGCTTTTGTAAAGGTCTGAGATAAGGATGTTTTTAATACTTTTTAATGGTTCTATTTAAAAGGGTTATGTAAGTACCTCCATAATATATCAATTGTGCCTTCTGGTGAGCAAAACCTAAAATATTTACTTTCTGATCCTTTAAGAAAAAGTCTGCTGACCCCTCGTATGGTATGAAGAATAAGAGCATGGGTCCCTGAGTTAGATGACCTGGGTTTGAATCCTGGCTCCGCCACTCACTAGCCATGTGTGCTTGGGCAACTTCCTTAACTGCTCTGTGCTACCGTTTCTCCATCTGTTTTTAGCAAGGGGAGGAGGAGGGAATAAAAATAATAGTACCTGCCTCCTGGTATTATGCTAAGTAGGATAAGTCAGAAAGAGAAAGACAAATGCTGTATGTTTTCACTTATATGTGGAATCTAAAAAATAAAACAAATGAATATAACAAAACAGAAACAGACTCACATAAGTGGAGAACAAACTAGCAGTCTCCAGAGCAGAGACAGGTGGGAGGAGGGGCAAAAGAGATGAAGGGGATTAAGAGGTACAAACTACCAGTCATAAAATAAATAAGTCACAGGAACGTAATATACAGCACAGGGAATATAGTCACTATTTTATAATAACTTTGTATGGTATGTAATCTACAAAAACACTGAATCACTATGCTGTGCACCTGAAACTAATATCGTAAGTCAACTATACTTTTTTAAAAATAAATTTATTTATTTATTTATTTATTTATTTATTTTTGGCTGCGTTGGGTCTTCGTTGCTACATGCGGGCTTTCTCTAGTTGCAGCGAGTGGGGTCTACTCTCTGTTGCTGTGCAAGGGTTTCTCATTACAGTGGCTTCTCTTGTTGCGGAGCACGAGCTCTAGGTGCGCAGGCTTCAGTAGTTGTGGCACGCGGGCTCAGTAGCTGTGGCACGTGGGGCTCTAGAGCCCAGGCTCAGTAGTTGTGGTGCACGGGCTTAGTTGCTCCGCCGCATGTGGGATCTTCCCAGACCAGGGCTCGAACCCAAGTCCCCCGCATTGGCAGCAGGATTCTTAACCACTGTGCCACCTGGGAAGTCCCAACTATACTTTAATAAATAAATTTTTTCAAAAGCACCTGCCTCCAGAGCTGCTAAGAGTAAGGCCCTTGGGACTATCCAGGCCCATAGTCAGAACCCAACAAATGTCAACTAGCATTAAAGGTTTTCAGATCTTCCTAAGGGTACTTCTTAGGACTCGCCTTCCCAACAGCATAATCAGAACCAGCACAGCGGTTATGAACATGAGATGTGGAGCCAGGCTGCTAAGGAGAAAATTCCAGCTCTGCCAACTATTAGTGTGTGACCTTGGGCAAATTCCTTGACTTTTCAGTGTCTCCATTTCCTCAGCTATAAATTCTGACTAGAAACAGGCAGTCATAGGGTTATTGCGAGAATTAAAAGTGTTAGGACATTGATTCACTTTGTTATAAAGCAGAAACTAACACCATTGTAAAGCAATTATACTCCAATAAAGATGTTTTAAAAAAAGTTTTAGGACATGTCAGACACTTGGAATCATACCCAAGGAAAGCACTCAATCCATATTATTATTATTACCATTTAATATTATATTATTGTCATTTAGCCTGAAGCCCTGGATTTGCAGGAGAACTGGGTTCAAATATTAATCTAAGTAGCTGTGGGGACTGAGGGTAAGCAAGCCATTTGAAATCTTGGGAGCCACGATGCCTCTATCTGAAAAATGAGAATAAACATACACGTCTTATCTTCTTCCAAGGTTGTTGCGAGTCCCAAATGGCAAGTGCCAGATAAACTGGGAAGTGCTCTCAAGTTTAACAGTCAACGGGCACAGAACAAACCCTAAAGTACGAAGTAACCAAAAGGGCCCCAACTATGCTCATTGGCCATTCTACCTCGGTGGAGAGGTTTTACTCACAGGATGTTAACGCTGAAAGAAGCATTAGAGATCATCTGTCTAGTCCTCTGTTTTTTTATACTTTTTTTTTCTTAGAAGGAAAGCCTCTTTTTTCCTGTGCCAAAATCCGACTTTAAAGCCACAAATCTAGAAAGGATAAAAGCAAAGTTTCTATAGTTGCAGGTGGGAGAAATGGAGTGGTGAGAATCCTACCTATTCAGCCTTCCCTAAGTTCCCTAAGGCACTTTTGTGGGGCCCATGGCCCCAGTCTAACGACATCATGGCACAGTGGGAACTGGGGCTCACATGCGGGTTTTGCCCAACCTAAGGACACACAACTAACTCAGGGCAGAGCCAGATAAGAACCCAGATCTGCTGATGCCTAAATTCAACATACACTCCTCCATAAATGTATATGCCCGGAAAAAAAGGCCATTTTTCTGACTATTCTAGACAATACTCATGCAAGCTCACACAGCAGGGTCAATCTCAAGGAATTATAAAGTTGGTGGCCCTTGATAGACTGACCTGGAAATAACTCTTCTGCCGGTGCCAACCCCTTTCAGAAACCAGGAATAACAACAGTTTGGTGCCCAAGTATCATCCAAATTTCTGGATGGACGGGAGATGGAGATGCTGTGCTCAACTGGAGAAGCTTGCTGTGGGCTGTGCCCAGTATGATCCCACCAAGAATGGTAAGTGACTATGAATTCCCTTTCTTCTTCGTACAGTGACTGGCCTCTCTACTAGTAGGAAGGAAAGGCTCTTGGCTTCCCATCACCAGGCGTGTCCAGGATTGAATGCAAAAGTCCACAATTTCAAAATTTTCAGAAGGCAATCATCCGCCTCTACCACCAGTCTGTTGATGTTTTTTCATCTCAAGGCCGATATCTTTTTAACTCCTTGCTGCTCAAAGTGTGGTTCTTAGACCAGCGGCATCAACATCACCTGGAAGCTAGTTAGAAGTGCAAATACTAGGCCCCCTCCTAGGTCTACTGGATAAGAATTTGTATTTTAACAAGATAAGATCCCCAGGAGATCTGTGTGCACAGTAAAGTTTGAATAGCACCACTATACCTTCAAGTTAGGAAATTGGATTGCCACAGTCTACTCAAATCTGAAGCTGTAGAGACAGCCCTAGAGATACATACTATTATCTATTACAGTGGCATCATATCACACGTGTTCAATTACACAAGTTGAATTCTGTACACTTGGAGGGGGAAGAAAGTAAAACCAAAAAACCTGCTCATTTTACAATGTGGCTTCTCCCCACCTCTACTTACTTGCCCTTGACCTCCACAGTCTCAGAGAAAAGGAGGCCACAGCCTAACTGCAAAGCAAAAACAAAAGATATTGTTTTTTGGCCTTTGAGGTCAAAGACCCAGGTCCTAGAGATTGGAGTACACCTCGATTTTATCTTATGTGATGACTTTGGGACCTGAACCCCCAGTGAAGGGCAACTCCACTCTCATGCACTTTTACGTACATTACACTCCCATTCCTCATAACCATCTGGGGTAGACGGTATGATGTTAAAGAAAGAGAAGGCTTGAGGACTTCAATATGCTCAAGGTCATACAGCGAGGAGGTGCTCTGCAAAGCCATTGTTGACTAGGAATGATGGATCATGTGGATTGTTTCCTTCCATAGCCCTCTCCTCTCAACCTCTCTTACCCTACTTAACTTTTCTCAACCATCAGTTTCTTTTTTGCACTGAAACCTAATACCTCAGATTGACAGCCCAAGGCGGATGTGCTAAATGTAACACGTGGCCGGGTTTTCTGCGGTTTCCTGAGTTGCAGCCCCTCTTAGTGCCACTTTAAAAACAACTACTTCTCACCCTCTACCTTGGGAGAGAAAGTTCAAGGTTACCAGTCCCTTGGCCCAGAAGAATATTTACCTAGTTTTAGAGGTCAGTGATCCCCTGCATTAGCCCTGTGGACCATCCTCATGAAGGTTAGTATCTCATGAAAAAGAAATGGAAGGTTTTATATGAGTGGAATCAACCACAAGAACAGGATGGTGTGGGCTTGCCTCAGTGACTGAAAGCTCTTTCCAAGGCCAGAGTGGTCTCCAAATTCCTGCCAGCACCTTGCTGTAGGTCCCTGGATGGGTCACTTTGCCATCAAGGACCCTAATACCCTCATTTCTGAAATGGAAGGGGAAGTTTTAGGGGTCCTGAGATGAAATAGTCTCTAAGCCCATTTCCAATTCTGAAATTCTTTGGATCTATGTTTCTATTTTGCACTTTCCACCATGCATGTAGCAGCTGTTCCTATCCAAGGCAGACAGTATTTCCCTCCACTGAGTAGTACACACATGATGGAGGTGGGAGGAACATCTGAATGACTCACTAGGGTAGGACTGGCCATGCTAAGCTCCTCCCCACATGAAGCCAGGGTCTAACCACTGCACCCTGCTGATGCTCCTGCATTTGAGTTGCAGTCTACCACCATCTCCTCATCTGAGCCTGTCCTCACTTTCCCTTCTTCTGACTTGGTTTAACGTCATGCACCATAGTTTAGACAGAATTGAGAGCAGACTTTTGAAGAAGGACACTGCACTGTGCACATAGCACATGATCATCTACTCTCAGTGAAGGTTTGTAGAACTCCCAGTGTTGGGCACATGTACGAAGCAGGGTCTAAGAGCACAGGGCTTCAGGATGAAAAACACCTGGTGTGAGTCCCAGCCCCTTCACGTCCTTGCTCTGTGACTTCATATATGTTACCTAACCTTTCTGAGTCTCTGTGCCTGTCTCCTCATCTGTAAAATGGGGATTATGAGAATAAGTAGCTACTTTGTGGGGTTGTTGGGAGACTCAGTGTGGGTGGGGAAAGCTCTTAGCACAGCTGCAGGCACTTAGTGAGCATGCAATAAATGGTAACTGTGTCTCCGAGCCTTTCTTATTTGTGGACAGAAGAATCTGAAGCTGAGATAGTATGTGTGTGTCTGTCTGGGAAGTAGCAGAGGTGGCTGAGTTTTAAACAGACTCTGCTATACCCAACGCACAGCAGCACTTACATCTGCAACCAGAACTGGCCCCGATCTCACCACATACGAACTTCACCCAGAGAGGGAGGAAGAAAGGCAAGAGCAAGGCCAGAGGAAGAAGAACGAGAGACCAGGCACAGAATGCTCCGGGCTGGAAGGGGCTCAAGTCCACACAGCTTGTGTGTGGTGGAGCTGGGGTTAGGACACCTGGTTCCTGGCTCCAAGCTGAGTGCCGAATAGGAACCATGCTTCCTGTTATGTATGTCTCCTTCTTCTCTGTTAATTGCACACCCAATACCCAACCCTGCCCTTGCTTAAGGAGTTAGCACAAGGGTTGGGCTCCAGTGTCAATGTGTGAATCTCTTCTTACTACATCCCTGACACAGGCTGCCCACCTCCAAGTCAACCGCCTGCAGAGATGAGGCGCTCGTCGCCTGTAGATACAGCCTACTCCCTGTTTACCTCTAACTGTTAAAGAAGTCCTTGAACTGAGCAGAAGCCTGGGCACTGCCTCCCACATCCCACATCCTCCCAGACACACAGACACACAACTTAGGCCCGTTGATTCCAGGCTTGAC
Organism: Kogia breviceps; assembly: GCF_026419965.1. Lineage (NCBI taxonomy): Eukaryota > Metazoa > Chordata > Mammalia > Artiodactyla > Physeteridae > Kogia > Kogia breviceps. The sequence goes on along the minus strand of NC_081313.1, from coordinate 136,883,502 downwards.
CTTTTTTAGTGCCTCACAGGAGAAATGCTGAGAGACACAGATGGAGAGAGGAAAGGGAAGAGAGAGGGAAAGAGAGAGAAAGAAGAGAAGAGAAAGGAGGAAAGAAGAAAGAGACACAGAGAGAAGGAGCCATGGAGACACAAAGAGATAAACAGAGCGGGGTGTTGGGGTGTTGTCTGGGGGAGTCAGCAGGAACAAATACTTGGAGTCCTTAAGATAACTAACTGAAAGTGGATTCCAGCCCTCTCAACAAGGAGCACGGCGACCTCTCACCTCATCCACCCCCTCCTCAAGCCCACAGGGGCATCAGGAAACCAGTGAGTCACTGTCCCCCTGAGTCACCAATTCCAAGTCTTGGTTTAACAGGTGGAAGTGACTTCGTGGAAGGCTCCGTGCCCACTGGGAAGGACACACACTGAGAACCCATGTCAGCACCTTTGGGCGAGGCTTTTCCTGGGGATACAGGAAGAGGGGCCCAGATATTGGCTTCTGGAAGTCTCTGGTGTCTCCTGGAAAACAAGACTGGGAACAAACGAGCAGGCTGAAAGAGAAAACACCCAGGCCCTGTGTCTCATCCTCCCCTCCTGCTGTTCTCTCTGGGGCCCCTTTTCTCTGAAAAGCCCCCTGCTGCTCACCTTTAGTTGGGCACATTGGGTTTCATGCTCATTTTCTTTTTGTGTTTTTCTCATTTCAGCTTCAAAGAAGCCTCTTCCTCCTACTCCTGAAGACAACAGGGTGAGTGAGAACACAAGGTCCGGGCACGGTGGGCCGGCGGCGCCGGGGGCTACAGCTCTGGTGTGGTCCCACTTGTGTTTCCCATTTGCCCAGGTTTCTCAAATGCCGGGCAGATGCAGCAGATTCGTGGTGATGCAGCTGAACTCAACACCATGGGTTTCTGGGGCCTGAATTGTCTCGTGGGTGTGTGCAGGTAAAAGCCGCCAGATCTTCACCCCACTGCCTTCAACTCAGCAAACACTTATTGGTAACAAGCTGTGCAGCCAGGCACCTGACTAGGTTGGGGCAGAAGAACAGCTCACAGCTATATAAAATGTGTATTTACCCCACCCTTTGACATACAGTCATTTTGGAAGCATACATTTGAGAATACCTTTTATTCTTCAAAGCACATCCACACTTTTACCAGCTATTTCGAAACTCACTATCTTCTCTAGCCACTTCAGAGGGTTATAGTTTTACTCTCCTGTGAAAGCTTTTGAGAAAGCAAGTCCCACGAGAGGTTCTCCCAAGGCCACTCAGTCACTTAGTAGTCAGGCTAGTAGGATGCAGTTTCTGGTGTGGTGGTCTTGAACGCAAGTGGTGGTTCTCAAAGTGCGGTCCGTGGACCAGCAGCATCAGCATCACCTGGGAGCTTGTTAGAAATGCAAATTCTCAGGCCCCACCCCAGACTTACTACATGCAAAATTCTAGGGGAGGAGCCCAGTAATCCGCATTTTAATAAACTTCCAGGTGATCCTGAGGCACACTGGAGTTTGAGACACATCGGTCTAATATACTGACTTTACAAGACTTAGGTGATATCAGGTCAACTCTCGGGAAGCTATTTTTTTGTTTGTTTTTTGCAGTACGCGGGCCTCTCACTGTTGTGGCCTCTCCTGTTGTGGAGCACAGGCTCCAGATGTGCAGGCTCAGCGGCCATGGGTCACGGGCCCAGCCACTCCGCAGCATGTGGGATATTCCCGGACCGGGGCATGATCCCATGTCCCCTGCATTGGCAGGCGGACTCTCAACCACTGCACCACCAGGGAAGCCCTTGGGAAGCTATTTAGTCAAGAAGACCAAAAAAAAAAAAAAAAAAAAAAAAAAAAAAAACAACCTAAGCCCTCACTTTATGGTAACATCAACACCAATATGCACATTTGAGTAATTGCCCTTTATTCTAGAACCTACTGATTCAGCTTCCTCATGCTTCTTCCTGAAGAATGAGCTCCGCTTTTTCCCTGCAGCCAATATGGTGACATTTCAAAGACTGGCAGCTTCCCCATAAGGGAAGTTCTACGTCACTCAAAAGTGGGCTGGCTTTCAGATTTGTTGTCAGCCCCCTTCCTCACAACAGGAAAGAAGTGGACTGAAATTGTAGCAGAAAATGAGCTCTCTCCCTTTTTATTTCATTCATCTTCTAAAGAATATTTCACCATCACCCCGAAAAACATGGTTCGAAATCCCCCTGCTCTGGCTTGTTGGGGGTTCCCTCAACAGTCCCACCTAAACCCGCACTTCTGCACCTTAGACTGGTTTGCTCCTGTCTGGTTTTCACTATCAGTGAAGGTGAAAGTCAGAAAACAGAGTCTATCCATCTCCCCTTGGACGCCACCACTTGGCTTCTCAGATTTCTTGGAGGAGAAGCCTCTATACTGCTCTAGCACTCCAACCACAGGGCTTTTGGAATCACAGCTGTAGCTTCAACCATACATCTAAATCCACAGTAACATTTCTTTTATCTTGAATTACTTGAATTCACTTCTCCCTCACCTTCATGTTCTGTCTTCTGATGAGTGATGGCATCTTGGGTTGGCATCTAGAGAAGCTATACTTTTATTGATCTTTTAAAAAATAAATTTATTTATTTATTTATTTATTTATGGCTGCGTTGGGTCTTCATTGCTACGTGCAGGCTTTCTCTAGTTGCGGCAAGCAGGAGCTACTCCACATTGTGGCGTGCAGGCTTCTCATTGCGGTGGCTTCTCTTGTTGCAGAGCATGGGCTCTAGGCGCGTGGGCTCAGTAGCTGTGGTGCACGGGCTTAGTTGCTCCGCGGCATGTAGGATCTTCCCAGACCAGGGATCGAACCTGCGTCCCCCGCATTGGCAGGAGGATTCTTAACCACTATGCCACCAAGGAAGTCCCCATATATGTTTTTATATACAAATACTGGGGCATGACTATACTGGACAACATAATAAAATAAAATGCACCTGTATTTGAATCCTGCTGGATTTGGCAGCTCAAATGCAACTGACAGAGGAATGTAGTATCAGTGACTCAAAACTAGTATTACCATCTGTGATACGATTTTCCAAAATGGCAAACAACTCTTGGTCAAGTTCTGAACTAAACAAAGTGTAATCTTCCCTCAATGTAAAGGGTGGTTGCACTTCTAGGAAACCAAGTACTTCGTATAGGGTTGAGGTAGGATCTAGGCTCAGAGTGTTATTGTACATTATTGTTGGAAGCAGGCTGATCACCACATGAATGTCTAACAGGACATTGAAAAGTTGTATAGGATGCGGTATGCTGCAGAGAGTTTTGCATCCTTGACCCTCTCCCATTCAATGCTAGTAACACACCTCAACCATTGTGACCTTTGAAACACTGCCATAGATGTCCAAAATGCCCCCTATGGAAAGGTTCCACATGGTTTGAGAACCCTGCTCTGACCTTTCTCTTGATAATAATTAATCAGTTGGGCCTATAATGAGATGAATACCATACCATATCCTTTCTTTATCTTCAGGTGCCCTTGAACAACTCCCTTGAACAACTGGGCTCTTAGGGTGAAAGCCTCAGGCCCAACAACTCTTATCTGTAATTCCCAATATATCACCTCACAAGCTCCACAGATAATTTTGACTTCAAATTCCAATCTGGGCTCAGTTGGGATGACACACTGTATCAATATGACAATATTTTTTTTAATCTCCAGTATGTTTATGCCACCGATTGCTTCAATGTACTCAGAGAACTTTTGATTTCCCATCACCGAATCTCATTCTAGCCAGTAATCTCAATGTCTTCCGATGTTTGCTGTCTCACAAAGTCTGCCAACCTGTAGCAGGTGTGCCCACCCTGAACCCTTGTGATTGTTTACAGTCTCCTCTTCACATCTCAATATCTCTTCCTAAGAAACGTACTGAAAAGTAGAGACATAGGCAAGAGAGCCCACAAGAGGAACAAGGGGTCCCACATGATATAGTAGAGAAAGCATAATGCTAATTCAATTGCTAAACTTGGCCACATCCATTTCTCCATCTGGGCCTCAGTTTCCCTATTCTAAACAAAAGAATGGATCAAATGATCTCTCAGAGGCACTCCAGCTCCAGTCGTCTATGATTCTATGGATCTGGACAAGCCCACCGATAAAATCAGAAAAGCATGGACTGAATGATTTAGTGTTGACCTCATCCCCTTTGTGAACAATGTGATGCTTCTAGCAGAGAGGCAGTGAATTGGAACATGGTTCAAGGAAAGAAACAATCAGACTTTTGTGAAAAGCACAGCCGCTGGGAATTCACTGGGGTCAGAATTTACCACATAGAATGGGAGAGGCAATGAACTCCAGGTATTGAATGTCTTTGTGTCCTATTCAGCACCATAAGCCTAACTCATAAAGAAAGCCAACTAGGTAGGCAAATGGCCTCAGCAAATACCCCCAATGGATTGTAGGAACCAGTGTCTGGCCTGGCATAGGTCCAAGAGCAAGTTACAGCTTGGGAACTTGCTGACCTCGTTCCACAGTTTACCTCCTTTCTACATCTTTGCTTGATTTTATTGTGTCCCTCCTCCAGCAGTTACTTCGGGAACCTGAAGAAACCTTGGTCATTGCCTTGTATGACTACCAAACGAATGATCCACAGGAACTCACGCTACAACGCAATGAGGAGTACTACCTGCTGGACAGTTCCGAGATTCACTGGTGGAGAGTTCAGGACAGGAATGGGTAAGGCACCTTCGTGGTTGCTGTCCCAGTTTTTGAGGTGATGGGGGAACAAAGAAAATCCCGGAACGATTGTCCTAGCTGTCTCAGCAGGACCACGGCGCTGAGTTAGGAGAGAACAGAGGCAGAGAGAGGAGGAAGGAAAAAGTCGTTGAGAAGGGTCTTTCCCCTTCTCAGAAGTGGCTGGGAGGCGGTCACTTGCTATACTGGCTCCCTGCACCCCATCAAGCACTGCCAGCCTCCAAACTCATTGAAAACTCTCCTGGGTTCTTCCACTGACATCCACAGTTTGGGAGAATGGCAACTTGCTCCACAAAGCACCATTGTTCTTGAGTGTTTAAGTGAGGTTGAAGGTACATCCCATTGTGAGGGTCTTATTTTTGGTGGAAAGAAAAGGTGCGTACAGATGGTGCAGATTGGTGGTTACATTAAGAAGCATCAGGAAAAAAATACTAAAGATTTAGTTAAACCAACAACCTTTGAACTAGCCATCCGAATGATTCATGGAGAAAATAAAGTTGTGCAAATACAGTTTGCCCACTATAGGACTTTTGAATGAAAAAAATCTTATGACCCCCTCCTCTGATCTGAAATATAGGAAAATTACTGTTATTGACCTTCAGAATGCTCTGGGATGTATATGACTTAGATACTAGTGCTTAGTTTAAAGTTACCAGATGCACACTGCTTTATAAGGCTTTATTTTTTTCCTTTAAATATCAAAGGTATTTACCTATGCCCTAGAAGAGTCTCCAGAATCATCTCCAGAAGATGATTTCAGTGATTGTCTAAATCCAACATAAAAGTGTGCCATAATTTAGCAAATTCCCTTCTTGGATGCTTAGGCTGTTTCTAATATTTTGCAAAGATTAACAACACTGCAATTAACATATTTCTATATTAATATTAAGAGTTCAAACATTTTCAAAGTGTGAGGTTATTATTAGTTTTAAAATATTTTTTTTTTTTTTTTTTTTTTGTGGTATGCGGGCCTCTCACTGTTGTGGCCTCTCCCGTTGCGGGGCACAGGCTCCGGATGCGCAGGCTCAGCGGCCATGGCTCACGGGCCCAGCCGCTCCGCGGCATGTGGGATCTTCCCGGACCGGGGCACGAACCCGTATCCCCTGCATCGTCAGGCGGATTCTCAACCACTGCGCCACCAGGGAAGCCCTAAAATATTTTTAAAAGATAAAGAAAACACTCCATCATTGCAACATCTGGATAGCCTATGTCAATGTTTTATTAAAAAAAAAACAACAACTAACAATAGCGAGAAATATACATAAAAATAAGCCACCCTCTGTTTGCCCGCACATCAGTCCTAAAAGTATTCATTATTAAGTTACTTGTGCATTTTAAGCAAAAAAGTTATACGTATACAAATGGATCCTTTTTTCATTTGCACTAAGGTGGTCCATTCTGCTCTTCTCCTTGCTTTTAACCTTTAATGATATATCTTAGAGATACTTTCATGTCAGCACATACAAATCTACCTTATTCTTTAAATAACTGCATAATTTTAGGATGTATGCTTGTGTTATAAATATTTAGACAATATTTTATATGGGACATTTAGTGTCCAGGTTGCTCAGTGAAGATCTTGTATTGCTCATGCTTGTATATCTTGGTAATCTTTTGAAATGTATATATTTTTGAAAAAAAGCTTTTGAAAAAATATTTTTTTCTTTGGGAAAAAAATATATATCTCACATTTCTAACTATGGAACTGGTGAGTCAGACTATGTGAAGTCTTAATTTTGAAAGATAAATCCCTCAAAAATTTTGCCAAATTCCCACCAACAGGGTATTCGAGTGCCAACACTGGGTATCATTAAACTTAACCACAAAAAAAGGACCAATCGGGCTTCCCTGGTGGCGCAGTGGTTGTGAATCCGCCTGCCGATGCAGGGGACACGGGTTCGTGCCCTGGTCTGGGAAGATCCCACATGCCGCGAAGCGGCTGGGCCCGTTAGCCATGGCCGCTGAGCCTGCGCGTCCGGAGCCTGTGCCCCGCAATGGGAGAGGCCACGGCAGTGAGAGGCCCGCGTATCAAGAAAAAAAAAAAAAAAAAAAAAAAAAAGGACCAATCGTTGAGTAAAAAAGAAGAGGTACACAAATATCTTTAGGGTTAAGGCTTTACTTTTCATATATAGCAAAACTTACATTTTCAAGGCACCGTCTCTTTAAGTAGCCTTACCATATCCACTGCAGGGGAAGTGAGGGAGAGGTATAAAACAAGATTAGATCAAGAACTGTGATCTTGGAGGCAGTGTCTCTTGCTAGCTGAGAACAGATGCCAAAGCCCCTCATCTGGAACCTCTCTCTAGTTGACTGGGGGAAACAAACAAGACCAGTCACATTACCTTCTCTTTGTCTGTTATGGGGAGGCCCATAGCAGAAACAGGTTCAAGACTGCCTGGCTCTACAAATACCAGAGGAACTTACTCAGAAATTCATCCCTTCAATCAACTGACATTTATTTAGCACAACTAATGTGCCAGGAAATTTCTTCTCCTAGGTCTCTCTTCCCCAAATGACAGTTTACCCTTTGTTCATTGGTCTGTGGAAAGGCTCAACCCTGCACTTCAAAGGGCATCGAAGAGGACACCCCAGAGGCCAATCGGGCATGTGGGAATTTCCCCAGTTTGCTTTGTAATAGCCTGGTGAAGCAGGAAGTACACAAGATGGGGAAAAAGGAGACTTGGACTTGAGTATCAGCTGCTTTTGTTGTACAGGACTTTGGAAAAGTCACTGAACAACAAAAGTGAATCCATTTCCTTCTCTGTAAAATGCAGATGATAATATCAGCTTTCCATCTCAGAGTGTTGAGAAAATCAATGAGATGAAGAAAGTGAAAGGGCTTTGTAAATTCTATACCTACACACAAGTGAAGAGAATTATCATCATTTTGTAGATAACCCAGCTTTGGCTGGCATATTAAAACACAGTCATTCTACATGAAAGTGAAAATAGTATTTGACCTACTAATATAAATGTAAACACATGGTGTGGCGAAAACAGACATAATAAAAAGGAATGCCGAAGGAAAGCCATAAAAGAAATAGCAAACGTGAGAACAAGTTGACTCCCATCAGTTGGCACTGACTACCTTGAGCACTGATTCTGAGGCTGGGTGTTCAGTTCTCCAAAGAAAGCATGCCATAATTGACTAACAAGGTCAAGTCAGCCATGGTACAAGATATGAGATATCCCGTATTTGACATCACCATTCTTGATGTCTTCACTCCTCAGAACAATTCTGTGAAATAGATTACACATTCCCCATTAAACATAAATCACTAGGGACTTTCCTGGCAGTTCAGTGGTTAAGACTTCGCCTTCCAATGCAGGGGGTATGGGTTCGATCCCTGGTCAGAGAGCTAAGATCCCACGTGCCTCGCGGCCAAATAACCAAAACATAAAACAGAAGCAATATTGTGACAAATTCAATAAAGACTTTAAAAATGGTCCACATCAAAAAAAAAATCTTGGGCTTCCCTGGTGGCGCAGTGGTGGAGAATCCGCCTGCCGATGCAGGAGACACGGGTTCGTGCCCTGGTCCGGGAAGATCCCACATGCCGCGGAGCAACTAAGCCCGTGAGCCATGGCCGCTGAGCCTGTGCGTCCGGAGCCTGTGCTCCGCAACGGGAGAGGCCACAGCAGTGAGAGGCCCGCGTACCGCAAAAAAAAAAAAAAAAAAAAAAAAAAAAAAAAAAAAAATCTTAAAAAACAAAACAAAACAAAAAAACATAAGTCACTAGATTACAAAATGGCCTTATACCAAAATTAAAACAGGAGATAGAGTAAACAGCAAGAAGTTATGAGACATCTTTTTATAGATTGCAGGGTCTGGAGGGATTTTACATGTGATCTAGTTTAGGTCCTTCATTTTACAGGTACGGAGTCAGAGGCCTAGAGAGTGAAGGAGACACTGTTCTCACCTTGCAGTACTAAATGCGATAGTGTTTTGAAAAGTACAAAGCTACACACAGATGTAAGGTATTTTGATGTTCTTGTTAGTCTCTTAATCCATATGTTTTTGTTTATTCCTGCTCAGAAGAAACCCCCAACCCCAAATCCAGCATGATTTTATCCTTTTTTTCTCATGTTTTACCATTTATGATTGAAGGAGATGCAAGAGGGAAGAGATATGGCAACATATGTATATGTATAACTGATTCACTTTGTTGTAAAGCAGAAACTAACACACCATTGTAAAGCAGTTATACTCAAATAAAGATGTTAAAAAAATATTAGGGAGGCCTTGAATTAAAAGCTCACAAGTTCAACTGGCAGTATCTTTTGGGACCTGTGGTTGGAAAGTAATTCTTTATGTTTTATTTATTTTGTTTCCCGACTGTAAAACACTAGCACTAAAGCGGAAAAAATACTGATTATTACACACACACACAAATGTTTCCTAATAGAAAATAGAGACTGAACATTAATCTTTTTTCCAACAGAGGAAATTTCACAATGAAGAGATTAGCAAGCAGAGCTATTAAAGTAACCACTTCTTATTTATTATGATTCATATTTTAGTGGTAAAATCTACATAGCCTTTAACAGATAGCAGGTTGTTATTTTTAGCAATTCTTTTATTTGAAAATTTTAAAATGTCTTGCCCCTAATGCTAAATAACATGAGACTTCATCTTTAGTGACTTTTAGTTGATTAAACCTATGAAATGGAGATGTGAAATTAGTTCTACATTAATCTAAACACTAATTTCCCTTTTAACAGGCATGAAGGATATGTACCAAGCAGTTATCTGGTGGAAAAGTCTCCAAATAACCTGGAAACCTACGAGTAAGATATTTTATTTGTTTTCCAAAAATATGGTGCTAAGGAGTCCTCTTACATTAGGAGTGAATTATTGGCTGATTATTAAAATACCAGGCATTTTCTCTTCTTGACCTGCTTTCTTCTCCCCCCATACTCTGATACCTAAGTTAACAGTTGAGGGTCACTTTATTTATTTTCTTTTTTATTAGAAAGGTATTTTTATTTTATTTATTTATTTATTTATTTATTTATTTATTTATTTATTTTTGGCTGCGTTGGGTCTTCATTGCTGCACGTAGGCTTTCTGTAGTTGTGGTGAGCGGGAGCTACTCTTCGTTGCGGTGCGAAGGCTTTTCATTGCGGTGGCTTCTCTTGCTGCGGAGCATGGGCTCTAGGCATGCGGGCTTCAGTAGTTGTGGCGGGCAGGCTCAGTAGTTGTGGCTTGTGGGCTCTAGAGCACAGGCTCAGTAGTTGTGGTACATGGGCTTAGTTGCTCCGCAGCATGTGGGATACCCCTGCCAGGGATCGAACCTGTGTCCTCTGCATTGGCAGGCAGATTCTTAACCACTGCGCCACCTGGGAAGCCTGAGGGTCACTTTATTTTATTTATTTATTTTTGGCTGCATCGGGTCTTAGTTGCGGCATGCGGGATCTTACGTTGCAGTGTTCAGGCTTCTCTCTAGTTGTGTCGTACGGGTTTTTTTCTCTCTCTAGCTGTGGCGCACAGGCTCCAGGGCACTTGGGCTCTGTAGTTGTGGTGCACAGGTTCCAGAGTGCTTGGGCTCTGTAGTTTGCGGCCCGCAGGCTCTCTCCTTGAGGCGCATGAGCCCAGTAGTTGTCGTGCATGGGCTTAGTTGACCCTGCAGCATGTGGGATCTTAGTTCCCTGACCAGGGATCAAACCCTAATCCCCTGTATTGTAAGGTGGATTCTTTACCACTGGACCACCAGGGAAATCCCGAGGGTCACTTTAAATTGAAGGGGGAGGGTATGTGTTCTCATCTCCCCTTTTATCTAAGGGATGATTTTCAGATGCCTGCACATAACTGTGGTCAAAGGAAAAGGTTCTTCTGGGAATCCCAGGAATATTTATCTTACCTGTGTCCCATGCATTGGCAGGTGGATTCTTAACCACTGTGCCACCAGGGAAGCCCCACGTGGATATAATTTTAATGGAATTACTTAATGTTTAATAAAATTCAAGTGTAGAGTACAATGTACTCACCATGTACATGTATTTCCTAGCTCAGCTGCTGGAAGGCCCAGAAACAATAATACTACAGTAGCAATGTGTACACTCAGATCTTGGTTTTTAAATAACACTTCCCACTAAAAAGAACTAGGACTTCTTGGAGAAATGGCTTGGGGGTTCAGAGTCAGGGCAGGGAAAGAACAAAGATGAAACTGGAACATTGTGATGCATCAAAATTAAAGAAGTACCCCCCAATATTTTTTTGTTAAATAATGTGAACATATTGAATGATCACAGAAGTCAGCTTAAAAATGCTCCTTCTGACTAAATCTGGGATAATTTGAGTATCAAAATAAATAATGACAATAAGGGACTACAATCCACTGAGTAAAATTTAAAAATCACTAATAAATAAATAGCTTGATAGATAAGTAAGTAAATAAATAAATGGGCAAGAAGAGAAAAAAGCTCTTTCTTGCAGCAAAATGCCAACTAATGAATGTAGAAGGAATGATAAATTTTAAAAATCACCATTTTATAACTCAAAGTACCAACTGAATCAGGCAAGAATCATCAATGAGTGTCACAAATAGGTGGTGAAAATTTGATATTTACATAGTTTCAAAGTATCTTCTCACAAACCACTTACTAATAACAAAGAGGAAATATCTGGTAGATCCCATCTTAACTAAATGATCCAAGTTCACATCAATAATGGGGCAAGCAGACACCGTGCATCTCCTGATGTGATACACTGAGAAGGACACAACATCACTTCTGTGATATTCCTGCCCAAACATGCATAACCTGAATTATTCATGAGGAAATAATAGACAAATCCAAACTGAAGATAGTATACAAAATAACTGCCCTGTGCTCTACAAAAATGTTAATATCATGAAAGACATGAAAGGCTGAGAAATTGGTCCATGTTAAAAAATTGAAGAGATGGGGTAACTAAATGCACCAGTAATCCTGGATCAATCTTGAACCATAAAAAAGCAAACCAAAAAAAGTAACAAAATATATTATTGAGACAACTGATGAAATTTGAATAAGGTCTAAAATTAGGTAATAGTATTGTATCAATGTTAAATTTCAAGATTTTGGTAATTGTACTATGGTTATACAAGTATATATTCTACTTATTAGAAATACATACTGAAGTACTTAGGGGTAAAAGTCTATTCTCAAATGGCTCAAAAAATCTATTTATCTATATCTATCTACCTGTCTCTCTATCTATCTATCTGGACAGAATGGTAAAGCAAAGGTGTAAAATATCAACAATTGATTCATCTATATGTGGGAGCTCTTTTACAGTATTTTACAACTTTTCTATAAGTTAAAAATCATTTAAAGATAAAATTTTAAGTACTTATCAAGCTTAAGATACCAGGGTTGAAGAATGCTAGCTAATGAAACCTTCTATTAACTCATTTGTGTTCTTATTAGTTCAAATGTGGTCAAGTTATTTGTTGCTGAAATTCTAATAGATTCTATAGTGAAGAACTATCATTTTCTGAAGAGTCTCTCAACCTGAGATTCATTTTGATCAAGTAGGTAAGAGAAGCCCCTCCCTCAGCTAACAGGAGTCATCACTTCCAAGAATACTTGAACTGTAATGAAATATATGAGATATGCTTTAAAAATAAAATTCTTTTATTATTTTACAGTCAACACCTTTAGAAAAAAATAGGTATTTATTTCAAATGATCACTAGGCTGGGTAGTTTTCTTTTTGTTTTGGTTTTTTACTTTTAATCAGAATTTCTTCATTTATGATAGAAGGGGCACATTCAAACTTCCAACAGAGTATAAGGCCATAGGGAATGATGGAACTTGGGGGAAAAAAAAGGTATATTCCCTCTCTTGAAGATATTTTAAGTCACTTTTAAAATGAAACACTACAGCATACAAACAAAACAGGCTGTGGGGCTTCCCTGGTAGTGCAGTGGTTGAGAATCCGCCTGCTGATGCAGGGGACATGGGTTCGTGCCCCGGTCCGGGAGGATCCCACATGCCGCAGAGCGGCTGGGCCCGTGAGCCATGGCCGCTGAGCCTGCGCGTCTGGAGCCTGTGCTCCGCAACGGGAGAGGCCGCAACAGTGAGAGGCCCGCGTACCACAAAAACAAACAAACAAACAAAAAAAAACAGTCTGTGAACTCTATTCTGTACTCTTGTCAGTTTGCATTTCAGATATGGAATCGTAGCTAGAGAATTAAATGACTCATAAACAAGCATCCAGATAGTTAGTGATTATATCTGGGTATACCAAAAAAAAAGGCCCAATATGATTACTTTTTTCCTTGAACTTAACATTGTCTAGATATCTGAATAAGAACTCAAAATTGTACCTTGGGAACATGATCATGGGTTGGTAAGTTGATTGGCTTCAGGTCTCCTGCTGTGGTTTGGGGACATGATCTTGGGCAAGTTTCTTCACCAAGTTGGATCTCAGATCCCTTTTCCTTAAACTGAAGGGTCAGGTAAGATGAAGGAAAGAAAATCGTGGCACTCTTGCTGACATTCCCTCCCTGTGCCTGAACGCAGGGCAGACATCACTCTTAGATAGTGACATTCTTACTCCCTGAGCTCAGACTGGCCTCTATCTTTGCAACACACAGCTCCAGGAAGCCAGTACTAACTGATCAGAGCTGACATGTAAGATGAAGCATATTTGTCAGGCTTCAACTAAATAAGTTCTAAGAGCCCACTGAGTTGGAAAGTACCATCCAGTTGCATGTGTTCAAAAGCTCAGATGAAGTGAAGTAAGTCAGACAGAGAAAGAAATATCGTATGATATCACTCTTATGTGGAATCTAAACAAATGGCGCAAATGAACTTATTTACAGGACAGAAATTGAGTCACAATGTAGAAAACTTATGGTTACCAAGGGGGAAAGTGGGGTATAAATTAAGAGATTGGGATTGACATATACACACTACTATATATAAAAGACAACTAATGAGAACCTACTGTATAGCACAGGGAACTCTATTTGGTGCTCTACAATGTCCTATATGGGAATGGAGTCTAGAAGAGAGTAGATATATGTATATGTATGACTGACTCACTTTGCTGTACAGCAGAAACTAACACAACATTGTAAATCCAATTAATTTAGAACAAGTTTTTTAAAAAAGCTCAGATGAATCCACTAATTCCCTTATCCATGGCAACTCTCAAATAACCAAACAAGTTTGGTAAGTAGTGTTGCTTCCCCACCCAGAACTTCTCTCCCCCTGGGCTTATTAATTTCCACAACTGATTGTTAACTGATGATCATTCTGTCTCCTCTAACCTAATAAGTGGACAGGGAGGCCAGGATATGGTTCAAGTGTTAACGACACTGAAAAACTTCAACCCTAAAAAATCACTCACATTCTTTTTTTTACCAGTTTTTAGTTATTTTTTCACCAGACAACAAAATTATAAAAATAATGCTTCTGTTTGGACATGCTCCAGTTTGAAGAGCTCTATTTTAGAAGATACAGGGAGTAGGGGTAGTAAAAGAATATAAATTATTTCACTCCATTTCATTTCTCTTTCAAACTTATATGTTACACATTTAATTTTTGTATTAAAATATAGATAAGAAAAGAAGGACCCATGTGAGAACATGCACATGATAAATAGTGCGAAGATTACGTTCCTTAGGAGTTTGCAGATCGCAAGAACTGTATCTGACAGGTGTAACCCCTGAAAGATGTGGAGTTGGGGGCTACAGCATAGCAAACTAGGATTTTTCTTGGGGGAGAGAGGGAGTCTGGTAACGTTTTTCCTTAAGTCCCTGGTATATGATAGTTACAGGCTCTTTATGGTGGTGATAAGAGCATAGACTCTGGAGCCAGAATGGCTGGGTTCACATTCTGGCTACGACTTACTAGCTCATTATTGACCTTGGGCAAGTCCCATAACCTCCTGATAACACTTTCTGACACATGATAGGTGAGCTACACATTAGCTAAATATTCTTTGCAGTCTTAAAGTTCTCACCAGAGTATGGCTGGAGCTTTCTCTCCAGCAAACTTTGATAGAGTCCACCAACCAGAGATATGATTTCAGCCTAGCTACAGCTAATGCAAAAGAGACTAATCAGGGCATATTCAGGAAACCAAAGTTCATATCGAGGCTGTTTTAATGGAAAGTTTATGAAAAGTCAGTTAGCATCCTTGTATAACTTGTATAATTCTAGTTTAGAGTCATCAGTCATTAAAATTCCAAGAATGATACTACACTGCATTTATGTTACATGTCATCTGTTGTTGCTTGCTTGAGTATGATATGCCACACATACAGATTAATGGCCAGCCAGGTAAGGAGCTGGACTGCTAGTTTCAAATGCTCAGATGTATGAAGAAGAGCTTTCAGCACTACATATGTTAATGAAATCAAACTATAAAAATGACATTGAACCCACAGTGTACTTAGAATTGCTTTTCCCCGTTATCTAAATCATTCCTTCACACTGCATTGGTTCCTAAAGGTGTCTGACATGAATTATTTCAGGTTAAGATCTATTCTTTGTTAGCAAAAATCAAGAAGTATCTTGACTTTCTTTTTTTATTTATACATTTAATCTATTATTCAAATTGCTTATAGAAAATTTGATTTTAAAACTTCTCCAGAGAAGAAATGAGACACTTATCCTGAGAAAATTAGCCAGAAATCTTAAGAAATTAAAACAGCTGTATGATAAAATCAGAAACACAAAATTAAACAATATCGTGTCATCACATGAACCCCGTGACACATTTTCCTTTTAAACCAACTTTGAAGCTCAATCTCAGGCTAGTTTGCTTTGTAAAAGTAGAAAATATGTGAATGTTTACCTTACTTTTAGCAGATTACATCCATTAAAATTTTTTAGTTTTTCAGCAAATAAATTTAGCATTCCTTTGACAAGGGATAACAGGAATGCCTAAGGTTTTTCTACATTTGCATTTTTTACAAAGATAAACTAGTCTTATGAGACACTATCAATGTCATTTGTGCAGGAGCTTTTGTGCAGCTGGGAAAAAAATGTAATTATTTTGCAAAAGATCTTGAAAACCAGTCTTACAGAGGAAAATACTGCAATTGTTTTAAAAGGATATTCGCTACACTTTCAAATTTATATTAAATCTTTATAGCTGCCCTAGCATCATCCTGCTAATAACCACCCACTGACTTACAAAATAGAGCAGAAGATAAATGTTTTCTAAAATTTTAATGTGGATAATTTCCAACATGCACAAAAGTAGAGAGAAAAATATAATGAACCTCCATGTGCCCAAAACCCAGCTTCAACAATTATCAACATTTCACCAATTCTGATTCATTTGTTCCAATTAAACATTTTATTACCTGGAAATGGTTCATGCTTTTGCTCTTGAGTTTGAAAGCATTGGTAGAAACAAAAAGAACAAAAAGTTTTCTGGCATTTATTATCTTTCATAAGTAAATAATGAAGTTTTTAAAAATGTCACTGATCTATGACTTTTTCCTGCTTTCAGGTGGTACAACAAGAGTATCAGCCGAGACAAAGCTGAGAAACTTCTTTTGGACACAGTAAGTCTCCTTGAACTGTCTTTTAACTTCAAATAAAATGAATTGTGTTACTTTTTTTCAGCCATGCTGTGGTTTGTGCTAATGCAGTGAGTTGACATATTGGATTAACAGTGGTGTCCATGTCTGTTAAAAGTATTCTGGGGGTTCACAGGGTTAGCATACATCTGTATAAGAAACCCGGAGAGGATCAAAAGCCTTGGTATTCACGTGTGACCGTGACCACAGCTTCCGTGGGTGGTCTTTCGGGCCGCGATGGCTGGCCCTGGGGAGCTGTGGTGCTGGTCTTCCTTGCCTGCGTCTCTGGCTGGGTCAGGAGGGCCTGTGACTCAGATTCCGCCTGGTTGGGCTGTGTGTGGATATAGAGGAAATACACCACTTGTTTTAACTTATTTTTCATGCAACCGTTCTTCTTGAGAGCCATACGGTGTCGGGAGCAGGACTGACCTTACACAGCGGTGTCAGGATTAAGGGAGAGAAGGCATGGTGTGGTGAGGGTACTGGGTCCTGGCCACTGCTCTCGCTCCAACTCAGTGTGTGACTTCAGAAACATCTCTTCTTCCTTCTGGGCCTCAGTTTCTCAATGAGTGCAAGAGGAGTACTGGACTAAATCAGGGATGACAATTACTACTACTACTACTACTACTACTACTACTACAAGTACTACTGTACTACAATGAGTACAGACTCATACTGCCACTCTCTGCTCCTGGTCCTGTGGCCAACACAGTTGATCAGAGTGCATGGCTTTGGGATCCTTCTCAAAACAGTGCTCCAGGAAGCTGCCATCAATTGACTGGCATGTGAGGTAAAACCTTCTCTTCCTGGATCAGAAGATCACTTGTTATTCTAAAACAGTGCCTCTCAAAGTACCTGTGGTGATGGACTACTTTTTGTGGTTGGTTTTTAATTTCCAATCTGTCACAGACTTATGTTTTGTAAAATACAATAAAAATGAATTATCAGAAAAAATAAAAAGCAAAAATAAGAAGCAAAGACATAAAAAAATGCAAGTCCAATTTTTTATTAGTATTAGATTCATTGGACATAAAATTACTGTCTGATTGCTATAAAAAGATTCTAGGGCTTCCCTGGTGGCGCAGTGGTTGAGAATCCGCCTGCAGATGCAGGAGACACGGGTTCGTGCCCTGGTCCGGGAAGATCCCACATGCCGTGGAGCAACTAAGCCCGTGAGCCATGGCCGCTGAGCCTGCGCGTCCGGAGCCTGTGCTCCGCAATGGGAGAGGCCACAACAGTGAGAGGCCCGCATACCGCAAAAAAAAAAAAAAAAAAAAAAAAAAAAAAGATTCTAAATGCTTACTCTCAATTTCTTTTTTTTGTCTGGTGGTAGACCAGTAACAATTTGCTAACTGGCACCCATCCATACACCACACTTAAAGTAGCATGGAAAACTGCACATTTAGGGCCCTTGCAGAGAAACCAAATGCATGGAGGTATTGAGAGCAAGCTTTCTACAGAGAAATCAATCAATTTATCAGCGTATTTGCTTAGAGCAGTGGTTTGCAGGCCTGTCTGCACATTAAAATCACCTGGGAAACATTTTCAAAATAGCAATGCCCAGGTCCCAGCCCAGATTCATTAAATCAAAATCTTTAGTGGGCTAGAGGGGTGAGATAGGGAGGGTGGGAGGGAGACGCAAGAGGGAGGGAATGTGGGGATATATATATATGTATAGCTGATTCACTTTGTTATACAGCAGAAACTAACACACCATTGTAAAGCAGTTATACTCCAATAAAGATGTTAAAAAAGAAGAAAACCTCTAGTGGGTAGGGTCCAGGCATTCGTAATTTAGAGGAAAATCTCTCCGGGTGAATCTAATATTCAAATGATGTTAATGACCCACGCCCAACACAAGCCTCGCCAGTGAGACCAGTAAACAGTAGGCCTGGGTTGATGGAGGCATCAGTCTCTCTGTGCCAAAATGTTAGCCCTGTTCCTGCCATTTCGTGTTCCTGCCATTTCCCAGTTATGGTTTGAAGGTATTTCCTATCTTTAAGAATCTTAAACTGCAAACCTCTCCTGGATGGAATGAAGCTGGAGTGACCAACTCATCCTGGTTTACCTGGAACTGTTCCAGTTTTAAAACTGAGAGTCCCATGGCCCCAGAGCCCCCACACCTCAGTCCCAGACAAACTGGGACAGCTGATCACCCAAACCGGTAACCATTACTAGTTTGGACAATGGCTAGAGGTGATCTAAGAGAAGGAGACCAGGTAGGGAATGAAAATCTGTGACGGGAAGGTAGAGGGATGGTGAATATTGTCAAAGAATAATCTAAAGGCATATAGTTGATTAATATACTATTTACTTTTGCACAAGGGAAACTGATGATAGATTGATTCATTCTATCAAAGGCAAACATATAATTTCTATAAGAGGAAATCGAGACGGAAGGAGAGCCCACAGTCATATTTTGGAGCAGTGAACTTTTTCTCCTTTGGTTAAGTTGCTGGTGAGCAGGCAGCTGGCAAAGAGGATGAGGTGAGATGCTCTGCCCTTGGGCAGTTTTGTTCTCATCAAAGAGGGCAAGTCCAGTTGTTTGTGGATTTTCCAAAAGACCATTTGTGTTTACCAGTGACAGATGCAAAACAGGCAGTCTGTATGATGTCAGCCGTCTCAATCAGCATCTGTTGCCTTTATGATGTCTGCACCATTTCCTTTATTAGGATTTCTCAGTATAAACTCACATACCTTACCATTTTGCTGAGCACAGATCTAAGCTCATAGAGGTACTTGAGACAGGGTGTTTGATCTCAATCAGCTTTAGACTCTATTGAGAAACAAGACAAACTCTGAAGAAACAGAGGATAATCTAAGAAAAACTGAGCATATGCAGCAGGCTTTCAGTGGCCTCAGAGTTCCGAGAATATTCTGGAAGAATTAGAAAGATTTCATGGAAGAAGAGGAATTAAGCTGAGTCATTACTAGACTCTGGTTTCTCCTTGGTTCCACCTCGACTCAACACTTAATTATTTCCTGTGGTTCCCAATATCACACATTAGAATCACGGGGAAATTTTTAAAACTACAGACTCCCAGGCCCCAGCCCAGAGCTACAGAATCAGACTCTCCAGGGTTAGTTCGTGGGAATCTATATTTTTTCAAGTCAAACTTGTGACGCATACGTGGCCCACTCAGCACCTATGTTATTGGATAACATAATACATTATTAAATTAACCAATAACAACTTATAATTAAATAAGAATTATACCGAGTTTAAACAAGTGCAGTTTTGTTATTTTCAATCCCACATTGGTTAATGAAGTATTGCCCATGGAGCACCTAAAACAGCCCACGTTAATGATTAGCAAAAGATGATTTCTATTTTACAGCAGTTCTTTGGAGACACAAATACATTCTGCTTGCTAGGGCAGTTGAAACATTCCTCCTTATTAATGTTCTAGACTACTTTACCAAATCCTCTTTGCCTCCTTAGGTCATATAAGGGCAAACTTCAGTGGGTCCCTATATTGTATGATTTTTGAAACATCAGATGAATTGTTTCAGGGGTGAATTTAGTGTCTCCTTATCTAACAATTATAGAACCCTTAAAAGATTGATTGATTCATTATTATTGACCAAAAATGGATTTATTTTATTTTTATTAACTAAATCTCCTGATATACTGCCCCATGCATATTTCTCCACTAGAATATAAACCCTTTACCTTGTTCCTGCTGTACACAGGACCCCAGAACTGTACCTATGATAACATAGTTCCTCAATGAATATTTATTGAGTGAATGAATATAGCAAATGCTTAAGAAGTGTTTTTAAATTAACAAATATGCTGTAGGAGAATCTGGCTAATCATGAGTATGATTGGGAAGCTTTTTAAAAATACAAATTCCAGGGCTTCCCTGGTGGCGCAGTGGTTGAGAGTCCGCCTGCCAATGCAGGGGACACAGGTTCGCGCCCCGGTCTGGGAAGATCCCACATGCCGCGGAGTGGCTGGGCCTGTGAGCCATGGCCGCTGGGCCTGCGCGTCCGGAGCCTGTGCTCCGCAACGGGAGAGGCCACAACAGGGAGAGGCCTGCGTACCACAAATAAATAAATAAATAAATAATCAGTAAAAATACAAATTCCAGTACTCCAGCGCTCACCAGTCAGAACCTTAGGAAGTGGTACCCAGGTGATTCTGGGTCTTACCCAGGTTTGGGAACCACAGAAAATATCTCCTATTGTGTCCTATCAATTCTTCGGATAGCACCTCCTCTAAGAAGCCACTCATGATTTCCCTCCCACAAGCTGTGGAATGTGGTTTTCCACACCTTTGAACCCTTCTGCTGCAATGTCATGACATCTCCAGTGGCTCTGTTTTCACTCAGCCTCGGACCTCAGCAGTCTCTCTTCTGTCGTAACACATTTAGGTAGAGGGTGAATTCCTTGCAAGCAGGTACTCTATACTTTACAGCATTGCATACGTTGGGTGGCCTGAATTTTGGGCAGAAGCCTTATCTAAGACATTGGTTTATCATATTTCCATGATTCTAAGATGTTATTAAAGATACAGTACTGACTCCATACCAGAATTTTTTCAAGAAAAGAAATGCACCACCTCCAGAATGAAGAGTGTCTATCTGTCAGAGACACTCTTAAATTATAATGCGGTGTGAACAAGCTATGAGTTATCAGTCCATCTTTTTCACAATAACCTACCCTGTGTAGCAAGATTATCTTCTGTAAGGTGCCCTTCAAATCATATGGACAGAAAGAAAGAAGTAAATTCCTAATAGTCAACATGTCTCAGATGAAAGCAGACAATGGCATTAATACTTCTGACAGATGGTACACCACAGCATGTGATAATAACATCTAATGACAGTCCTCATAGCCCTTGTGCTGGTATTATATTCCAGGAACTGTTTTATGCACTTTAATTCTCCCAACCATCTTGCAAAAGTCATTTTTCCAACTGAGAAAACTGAAGCTCCTACATTTAATCAGGAAACATCTGTATTGACAGAAATATAGACTGGGTTAGAATTCCTTTTAAAGAACATCTGGTCCATCCCCTTTGTGCTACAGGGAAGTAAACTGAGTGTAAATCAGTGGCATAACCTGGACTAGAGCAGGGACGCTTCTTCATAGACACACACACATACACACACACACATGCACACATACACATATACACATGCACGCACATACAGTTAGTAAGGGAATATATGAGTTAAGTTCTATTCTCCCATCCCTATACTTCCCATACGTCATCTGTGTATTTTACCGCCTTGGCATGATTTTTTTTTTCTGTTGTTACATCTTTATTTTTCTAGATAAAATAGTAAAAGGTAAAGTGAGACCTTGACTATATCCCGTGGGAACAAGCCCCCTCCCCGACCTACCCTGGCTGCATTGCACAGATCAGTGCCCCTATGCATGGCAATGACAGGAGCAGAGACCCTTTAGACTCCACCGTTCTTGGTGGTTGTGACTTCCTCTGAGCCCCTTGCAGGAAGTAGGTGATAAGGCACATGCTGGATGCCTCCTTTTCCTCAGAACCCTGCGCTGCCTCAGCCCTAAACCAGAGTTTCCTGTCTCCAGCACTGAATGCCACCTAGAGCAACTACGATGGAGGAAGAGCTCTGCCAGCCTCCTGTCCTCGGCAGAGCTGACTGAAAACTTTACCTCTACTTTGTCTGATGTCTGTGGATCAGTTTACTCTTGTTAACAGTTGGGCCCCTCTCTAATCACAATTTTAAAAAATAATAATAATGGTTTCTTTGAAAGAATAACAACAACAAAACATTCTTAATTAAATAGAAGAGACATTACCACTCCCTTCTTCACAGATAGTTGATAAACTTGGGGTCTTTTTGGTCTATGTTTCTTCCCTTTAGAAGAAGTTACATATGAAGATAATGTCTGCCTCGGCTAAAGTTTAGTTTCTTCCGTCTTGAACTTAACCCATCACATTTCAGTGAGGCAAGAGCAAAAGCTTCGATGTTTGGCAAAAGGGGAGAAATTTTGAAGACAAGTGATGGTACATGTAATACATGGATGAATATCACAAACATGATGTTGAGTAGAAGAAGCCAGACACAAATTCATTATTCACAACAGCCAAAGGTTGAAGCAAGCCCAACGCCCAGCAATTGATGAATAGATAAACAAAATGTGGTGTAATCCATACAAAGGAATATTATGCAGCCATAAAAAGGAATGAAGTACTGATACATGCTACAACTTGATGAACCTTGTAAACAATATGCTAAGAGTAAGAATCCAGTCATAAGAGACCACATATTATATGATTTCACTTACATGAAATTTCTAGAATAGGCAAATCTATAGAGATTTGGCAGGGGTGCAAATGATACTGAGGTGTCTTTTGGGAGTGATGAAATATTCTAAAATTATATTCTGGTGATGGTTACACAACTCTGTGATTTTGGTAAAAATCACTGATTTGTACACTTAAAAGAGGAGAATTTCACGTTATCTAAATTAGGCTTCAAAAGCTGTTTTAAAATCTAATGAACTAATCTAAGAGTTTTTGGTGTCACATAGATCACCTTTACTTCAGAAACTGAATAAACTACTGACCCCAAAGAGGGGAAAATCTAATTTTTGGAAAATCAAGTTTTTTTAAAAGGGCAATTTGAATGCAAAAGTTAGAAGGGTGTTTACTATTGCACTGGATAAACAGTTTACATACATACCTGAGAAGACGAAAATAAGAATCTGGTTAGTTTCCTCTGTCCTCACCATGTCCAAGGTCATGCACAGAGCACACTGTAGAGAATGTGGGAGGCTAACTATGGGCATAAGGTTGTACTATGGGTCCAGAAAGATTGACAACTCATTTTCTTAAATTTCAAAAAATTCATGAAATACAAAATCATTAAAGTAAATTCTGTGTGTACAAAGACAGAATACTAGGACTGTCTTAGAGTACTATGACATCTTAGAAAAAGAAATGTAGCAGCTTTCTGTATTTTCCTCAATTCTTCCCCCACTTTCAGGCAACAGTTAGGACAGCCCTAGCTCATGACCTTGAGAAAGGAAGGTCAAGGGTGGACAACAGAGACCTGAAGATTCAGGTCTCAGCTTTGAATTTCTTCCTTTCTTTTTCCAGTTTCAGTGAGATATAATTGACCTATAACATTGTATAATTTGAAGGTGTGCCACATAATGATTTGATTTATGTATATATTATAAAATGATTGGTACAATTTTAGTTAACATCCATCTCTACACATAGTTACAATTTTTTTTCTTGTGATGAGAACTTTTAAGATCTACTCTGAGCAACTTTCAAATATACAATACGGTATTGCTAACTGTAGTTACCATGCTGTACATTACATCCCCAGAATATATCTTATAACTGGAAATGTGTACCTTTTGACCACCTTCATCCAACTCCCCTACCCTCCGCTTCCCTCAAATTTCTAAATAGACTCTCGAATCTCCCAGCAGAGAGAAGAAGAGTTTTGGGAGTCTCACAAAGTTGTTGTGGTAACCTCTAAATTTGGCAAGAATGCACAATGATGTAAGGGCCAACCGTCCCCCACAAATGCCCCTCTGTGGGTTTAGGGCCAAGTCAGAGGAAGCAGGTTACGTGTCTGCATGAGGATGAACTTTCTAACTATTAGTGCTCTTTCAGAAGACAGGGACTACTCTTCAGGACTGTTATAAATAAGAAATGCATTTTCAGTTGAGTCAGTGGAGACCAGATCTGGTTGCCCATAAGCCTTTTAAAAGTTCAGGTCCCAGGGCCTCAGTCCTGGAGATTCCAAGTGTGTAGGTATGGGGAGGCAGGGGGAGGGGGAGCATGGTAAACTGCTCGTAGTTGCTGTTTTGTTTTGTCTTGTCTGTGCTTTAGATTCTTCAGGTGATTGTGATCACCAACAAAGTTTGGGGCACAGGGGTTTAGGGAGTTAGGCCAGATCAGTGGTTCTCAACCAGGGGTGATTTTGTCCCCCAGGGAACATGTGACAATGTCTGGCATCCAGTTGACAGAGGCCAGGGATGCTGCTAAACATCCTACGATGACAGGGCCGCCCCCATGACAAAGAATTACTGCCCCCCAAACGTCTATAGTACTGAGGTTGGGATAACTCTGGGCTAGAGAACCTTTCTAGGTTCTTCTAAAAGGTCTTTTCTAACCCTGAGATTCTAGGATGCAAACAATTAGCATGGCCGTCTATGTATTATTTGTATGCGTAGATGACCCACCTTTGGGATTAGGGGGTGGAAGAGCTTCTAAACTCTGTATATTTTGCTCCATATACAACAAGTGTATGCCCACCACACGAGGCTCCTTTCTCTCTGGCTTTCACTTATGGCCCTCAGTGTGTCTAAGTTAAGCAAACCATAGCAACAGATTTTGCAAATATCACCAGCACAGGTTGACAGGTGGGTAGGAACAGAGCCTTCGACACAAAGTACTCAAAAAACAGAGTTAAGACTTTCAAGTTCCTACCAGGACTGAAAAAACTGGTCTCCACATTTGTTAGTACTTATTTCATCAGCACTGGCAAAACTGTCAGTGGGGTGAAGGGTATATTTTGGGGGCTTCCCCTTCTCTCCACTTCCCTCATGCAACCAGCAACTTCGTGTTCTTTCTCCTTTTGCCCTGCAGCAAAGTCAGCACTTGAGAAAGGGCCTATAAAATATATTCCCATTAAGAAACTGATGAAGCTTCCAAGACAGAAGTCTTGTGCCCTTGTGGGGAACAGAGAAATGGCTTGTAACGTTTGTTGAATGGAGACACCATGGACTAGTAGAATGAGCAAAGGTTTTGCTCACCTGCCACATTCAAGGTTCAAATCCCAGGTCTGCCACCTATATTTGTAGGTTGTGAGAGAGTTGTCACTTCAGCTCTGCATCACTCAGTATCCTCATCAGGAAATTGAAGATAATAATGTCTAGACTGCAGTGTTGTGGTGAGGGCTGGGCAATATCTGTAATGAGCTCCAAGAGGGCAGAGCTTGTGTCTGTTTGCCTTCGTTTACTGTTTATGTCATCACTAGAATAGTCTTGGAACCGTGGTAGGAGCTCAAGAAATGTCTCCGGAATGAATGAATGAAACGGTAGCCATTATAGCTGAAAGGCTGCTCTGTGCCAAGCTGGCCTACAGTATTTCCTCCTTTCACAGGCAAGAAAGTGAAGCTGGATGCATGAGCCTGGTTTCCTGGGATCGCTGATTTTCCATTCTTTCTCACCCTTCCAGGGCAAAGAAGGAGCCTTCATGGTACGAGATTCCAGGACTCCAGGGACATACACTGTGTCTGTTTTCACCAAGGCCATCGTAAGGTATGGTGCTAACTCAGGAAAGTGGGGAGAGACAGTCCTGACGTGGGTGAGTGATGAGACACACACAGGAATGTCAGACAGTGCAAGAGGTAGAGGAGTCCCTAGAAATACTGTGTATCCCTGATCCCTCTGAGAAAACCAAGGCTAGGGAGATTAAGAACATAACTGAAGTCACTTACCTAGAAAGTGACACAGCTAGAGCCGGATGCCAGGTTCTCTTCCCAGTTGGCATCCCTGAGTGCAAAGCTCTAAAGAAATAAAATACCTGGCCCTGTATTTGATGCATTTATAATTTAATCCAAAGAATAACAGAAAAGCTACTTTTGACTGCAAGCGAGAAAATATGAATTCTAGTTCTGGCTCTGCTAATAAAACTATCCACCATTTATTGAGTCCTTACTACGTGCCAGAACCTTACAGATCCTTTCACTGGGGGCTGGTGACCTAGGTACTCTCTGCCTAGCACATAGCAAAATTCCAGACTCCCAGGAGAAAAGCAAGCATTGAGCATAAGCCACATTGTTTATACAAACAATTTAGGTATAGGGAGCCATCCTTATCAGTTAGAGAATGGTGAGCGCCCTCCTGAAATCTCAGTTCTCAGAAGCCAGCCAAGGGCCAATCTTGCAAGCAGGACTTTCTAAGGATAGCAGTCAGGGCTGCTATGTTAACTCTGCTATACAAAGCCAAATAAGTATGAAGGGGCCAAGATGCTTCCTTAACATATGCTGAAGATTAGTTAAATCCACACAGCAGGGATGGCAAACATGTAGCACATACAAGACGATTGTCCCTTTTGAGGTTTTGGAATAAACATCACCAATCCATCATGGCACCAATCCTGAGTCCAGATGCAGCCTTTGAGTCCTTCTTAATACAGCACCCAAGGCCAGCCTGTCAAGACTGACACACAAGTTGAAATATATCTGCCATCCATGTGAGAGGGCAAAAAACAAAGCTAATAGGAATCTGCTACCAGTAGACATTTCTGTCTCTTAAACATTGCCTCTTAATAATCACTGCATTTATGTTTCATTTGTTTTAAGTGAGAACAACCCCTGTATAAAGCACTATCACATCAAAGAAACAAATGACAACCCCAAGCGATATTACGTGGCTGAAAAGTACGTGTTTGATTCCATCCCTCTCCTTGTCAATTATCACCAACACAACGGAGGAGGTGAGTTCTAAGGGACAAGGCCAGAGGGGGACCCCCACAGGGGAACTTGGAGAAAAGTGACAAACACCCAGCTGGGTTTCTTCATCTCAGACAAACTGACCATAAATAATAACTATACAAATAGAAAAGGATGCCAAATATTTGATTATATTACATATTCTTCATTAGCAAATTCTGCTGCTGGAATCATGAGATTTCACCACCTGCCCACCTGTGACATTATACCTCTTCTAGGGGAGGATGTAATATCAGTGATTGGGCTTTGGAATTTGTTTTCCAGAATAAAAATAGCTTTTGCATTGGATTATATTTTTTTCCTGGTGATTTGACTTGGAT
Source organism: Kogia breviceps (assembly GCF_026419965.1). NCBI lineage: Eukaryota > Metazoa > Chordata > Mammalia > Artiodactyla > Physeteridae > Kogia > Kogia breviceps. The sequence continues at coordinate 136,856,504 of NC_081313.1, read as the reverse complement.
GGTTGCTATGGTAAAACTCTAATGACTGCCTTTCACTTTGTAATCAACCCAGGCCTAGTCACTAGACTCCGGTATCCAGTTAGTTCCTGGAGGCAGAAAGCCCCGGTCACGGCAGGGCTGAGATATGGTAAGCAGTGCATTTGGGAATGTTATTCATTTGCACCAACTCACATCCCTAGAGGTCTGGGGTAAATTCTGAATGGACTTCCCCAGACGTAAAATGATCATTAAACAGGTACACTGTATATCTGGAGATGGTGGGCACAAATGAACATTTACAATGTGTGTAAGATTACATCTATATGTATGCATATTTATCTAGGTCAAACCAATGTCCATTGGTTTTAGATGACAGTTCATCAATGAAGTGTTTACTGAGCACCTACTTTGTACAGAGCACTCTGCTAAATGCTATTAGAAAAAAATATTAGAAACCAGTGCTATAGTACTGTGTTCTTGCCTATTTTCTAGAACTTCTGTATCATCTAGTTTGTTAGGTATGGGTCCATTGCAAGTGCTGTAAGCTAGCAGCATCCAGAAATGTCTGTCTGCATAGCACTGTGTTAAATTTTTTTGAATGCTTTTAGGCAGGGCATGCATCTCTAAGGCCACAGGCCCTACTATTCCTTCTTGTCCTATGGAACCATTTCACCCACTTGTGATTTTCTGCCTGCATCCCCTGGTCCAAACTGTGCTGGTCGAGGAGAAGGCTGGTGTACCTTTCATTTTGTATCTTCTAGATTGGTGGTTCTCAAGCCTCGCTGTCCATCAAAGTTACATAGGATGCTTAAGAAAAGTGTTGACTTCCAGCCCCGATCCAACATTTACCAAAACACAGTCCCAGACAGTGGGGTCCTGGGGCTGCCTTTTCAACAAGTGCCCTAGGTGATTTTGACACAGGGGTTAGAGGGTGATATTTTGAGAAACACTGTGTGGGCTCTCCATCCCTAACCAGCACCATATCTGCACACAGTAGGTACTCGGTACTGTTTTCTGTTGAGTCTGTGCCTCAAAGAGGTAGAAATTGAACTGTTTATGGTACTAGACCAAGCATCAGGAAAGGATAATGCCCCTCGGCCTCCTTATAAAAATAAGATAATTCTAATACCTGTGGAATCCGAATGTGCCCATGCTGGATGGAAGCCCAGAGAGTATTTTATGAACCCACTCATTTTTGCCAGTGTGAAAATTGAAACTCGGATCCCTTTTATTCTTTTTTTGAGCATTTATTGAAAGCCTACCTATGCGCGAGACTGTGTGCTGGCTTGCACCTCTGTACCAGTCCTCTTGGAATCCACCACCTTACCCCTAACCCCTGCTAAGGTCTAGCAAGTGCTATGTACATAATGGATGCTCTTGATGGATAAATGAATGAATGAATGACCAGTTCAAATAAAACTTGCTCTATGTGAAAAATGACAATAAAAATTTTTCAATCAGGTATAGGAAATGGTTGGGACCTTAGAACCCTTTCACTGACTTTCTTTAATATCTCAACTAATGCCATCCTCCTTTCTCTTTCCACGTAATCGTCCCCACACACATTTTTCATGGCTTTCAATACATATTCTGTGTTATTATTTGGGAAAAAAGATACTTTTATCTATCTGTCGTTCTAAGTATACAGGCTTATACAATTTGCCATCCTTGAGTTATATTAACAACAGGCTAACATTCTGTATAGGGCTATATAGTCTCCTGGGAGTCCTATACTTCATATCTACTGCTTGCCGACTCTGGAAAACTCTTTCTCTTCCAGGGAAATGGGTGATTGATCCCTCAGAGCTCACTTTTGTGCAGGAGATTGGTAGCGGGCAGTTTGGGTTGGTGCATCTTGGCTACTGGCTCAACAGGGACAAGGTGGCCATCAAAACTATTCAGGAAGGAGCTATGTCAGAAGAGGACTTCATCGAGGAGGCTGAAGTCATGATGTGAGTGACCAAAACAGGAGTATGCAAAGACACCTTGGGAAGGATGTTCTGTGCTATGCTCTTTAAATACCATTCTGATGCCATCTTGTGCCACCTCCCGGCTCAAGTCCAGCGATGGCTTCCCATGGTATGGAGAACAACTCCAAGCTCCTCACTGTGGTCTAAAAGGCCCACCATGGTCTGGCCCTGCCCACTCCCCAATCTCATCTCCTACCCATCTTTCCTCTGGTTCCATGACCTGCCAACCACACTGGCCTTCGTTCATTCTCACATACACCAGCTGAGTTCCTACATTCTTCAGGTCTCAGCTCAATAAGACACTTTTGTTTGGGGGGAGGGAGTGTATTTTGGGGAGACTAAACTTAGAACATCTCACCCCTTGCCATTTTTCCCCAGGAAACTCTCTCACCCCAAGCTGGTCCAGCTCTATGGAGTGTGCCTGGAGCAAGCCCCCATCTGCCTGGTGTTTGAGTTCATGGAACACGGCTGCCTGTCAGATTACCTGCGCAGCCAGCGGGGGCTCTTTGCTGCAGAGACCCTGCTGGGCATGTGCCTGGACGTGTGTGAGGGCATGGCCTACCTGGAAGAGGCATGTGTCATCCACAGAGACCTGGTAAGAGGGCGTAGGGCAAACCCCTACAGGTCCAGGGAGAAGGCGCATGTCCCACTGAAATGTAGAGCTACGAAGACTGGGAATGCATGAATCAATAACAAGACATAAGCCCTCTTCCTTCCCCTCTCAACTTCTTCCTTCCTCCACCCACTGTGGGATGTCCTCATGGGACTCATATCTGGGCTCTATTTCCAGCCCCATCTCTAACTTTCACCCTCTGAGTTGGAGTTTACATTCTTTCTAAGTAAAGCTAACAGCCTCTCCTTCTTAACCTCTCTGTGCCTCCTTTTCCTCTTGGTCAAATGAAAGAAATTGACAAGCACATGTTTCTCAAAATGTTATCCAAGGATCTACCAGGATCACATTGTGGTGATCCTAGAAAGATCCTCAGAATCTCTGAGGGTTGAGGCTTGGGAATATTCATTTTAACATGTCCCCCCATGGGATTTGCAGGCACATTAAAATTTGAGACTCATGGATCTTTTCTTGGTAAGGGCTCTTCCAATCGAATTAGGGACCATGTACCATCCCTACTGAGGAATAGTTTTAAGAGAATTAGCAACTTCAACACATTCTTATTTTAGTCAAATGGGCGACAGCTTCTTCATATGATCCCTAAGGTTAACATCAGGTTGCACTGGAGTTTACAGTTGGTTACACAACACCATGGATTTTTCTTCTGATTAGGATCCCAGGAATGAAGATGAAAGACCAGATTTACTCAGCCTGATGAGTTAAAGGATCTTAACATTCAACTTTCCATCAGGCACTAGTGAAGCTTAATTAGCATTTGCGAAGCTCCTCATTGCTTCTGCACAGCAGCACATGGAAAAGCAAAGGACTGTGATTATAGGAGACTCTCTAATTACTGATTACCCACCAAGTTTTCCTTTCCCTTTCGTTTGCCTGTCTCTGCTCCAGGCTGCCCGGAATTGTTTGGTTGGAGAAAACCAAGTCATCAAGGTGTCCGACTTTGGGATGACAAGGTAATTCGGACCTGTGGTGCCAGCAAAGTCTCAGGAATGGGATGCAGGCCACCAGGACATTCAGATGATCTCTCTCCACTCTCTCCCCAGGTTCGTCCTTGATGACCAGTACACCAGTTCCTCAGGCACCAAATTCCCAGTGAAGTGGGCATCCCCGGAAGTCTTCTCTTTCAGTCGCTATAGCAGCAAGTCGGATGTGTGGTCATATGGTAAGTGTCATTCTGGCCCCACTCCCACATGACCTGGGACTGTGGGCCCGCTGTTTTATTTGTCAAATTCAGGCGGGCTTACTTGCCCTGAACACTGGATGGTGAGGGCACTCCACTGAGAGTCTGTAGAAAACAGCTCTGAAAGGAATGAAGGGGCCCTCATTATTGTATCTATTCTTGGACATTTCTGAAATAGGGGCAAAAATAAAAGCGAAAACAGGATGCTGGTGATAGCTGTGACATCAAAAGCTGGAGTCAGGAGATTAGAGTATGAGCCCTTGAAAGCAGGGATCATGTTTTTCCCAACATTATATTTATTCTCACATTTCTTCCCACATTTAACTCTCAATAAAGTATTTTACCCTTTCATTCAACAACGATTTATTGAGCATCTACTACATGCTAGGAGCTAATTTAGGTGCTCACAAAGCAGTGGTACATAGGAGAGAAAAGGCTCCTCTTCTCTTAGAGCCAAGTTTTAAGGGGAGACAGTAACAATCATGTAAACAAGCTAACAAATATGTGTATAAGATAAAGTCAGGTAGCAGTAAAGTGCTATGAATAAAACAAAAGAGTAATGGGAAAGAGAGTAACTGGAATGGAGGGAGGGTCTGTTTTAAATAGCAGGGTCCGGGAAGGCCTCTCTGAGCAGAGAGCTGAAAGATGAGAGGGAGCTGTCTCCATTTGAAGGTCCAGGGAACAGTGTCTCTAACAAAGGAAGCAGCAAGTGCCAAAGCTTGGTGTGTCCAAAGAAAAGGGGTACTGACTTAGTGGGAGAACTGTAGGCAATGAAATTGCCAGGCCATGGTAAGGCATTAGAATTTCTTATAAGTACAAATGGGCAAGAATGAAAAGACAGAATGATTGATGCCGGTGTGGCAAGAAGTACTAAATATTCTTGCTGGATCTGTCATGTCTTTCTAAGCCATAGTTTTTGCATATTAATGTATACACAAAATTATACTGGCCAACCTCTTTGACTTGGATTGTAAGAAGGATTCTACTTCGGACAGGAATAGTTTAGAGTTTGATGTTGTCATTCTATGTGAAGGGAAGGTTTGCCAAATATATTGACTAGTAATAGAAACCAGGGAGAAGATGACTAATTAAATCTCTTAGGAGAAGAACTAACTAATCTTCTCCAGCATTTTAGAATATCCATTTCCAACAACCAAGTGATTTTTGATTTGGGGTCCTTCTAAATTGTTCCTTAAAGTAGTTACCCTGTTCAACAGGCCTAACTATGACTTTGTTAGTCAAATTTAAGGTACAGAATGAACTTAGAAGAAAAATAACTGCGCTTGAACAACCTCACATTCTCTTTTCCCCACTGCATATAACTAGGAAGGGTATGGCTGATGTGTGGCCACTCTCTATCAGTACAGCGGGTCATGCTGCACCAAGCCACGTGTCCCATAAAGAGATGTTTGTAGCCATGGCCACTTTGTCACATTCACCTGCTGCTGACTCAGAATGGGGTTTATTCTGCCACGGGTTGTCAGACTAGGACTTTGCTGCTGCATGTTATAATTAGAGGGCTGAGCTAAAGTCCATCCCTTCCTAGGATATGTCATCTGAAGTGTCCAAAGATGAGATTGACCGATGGAAGCAGAATAGAGGGGTGAGAAAACTGGGGTGGCAAACCTGAGAAACAGAAACCTGGATGGAGGAGAGCTTTTATCCGGCTCAAGGCCACTGGGCTTTGTCACGCATTTTGAGGTTTTTCCCCTAATTAACTGCACTATTTTTTTTTAACATCTTTATTGGAGTATAATTGCTTTACATTGTTGTGTTAGTTGCTGCTGTATAACAAAGTGAATCAGTTATAGGTATACATATATCCCCATATCCCCTCCCTCTTGCACCTCACTCCCACCCTCCCTATCCCACCCCTCTAGGTGGTCACGAAGCATGAGCTGATCTCCCTGTGCTATACAGCTGCTTCCCACTATCTGTTTTACATCAGGTAGTGTTTGTATGTCAATGCCATTCTCTCTCTTCCTCTCAGCTTCCCCTTCCCCTTCCCCGTGACCTCACGTCCATTCCCTGTGTCTGCATCTTTATTCCTGTCCTGCCCCTAGGTTCTTCAGAGCCTTTTTTTTTAGATTCCATATATGAACTGCACTATTTTAAACAAGTCAAACAAGCATCTTGGGGTGCTAATTGGTCTTATTTACTGAATTTCCAAAACTCCTGAGGCATTTCTGAGGATCCCTTAGAAATTCTAATCCAGTTGTCTGGGCTAGGGCCCAGGACCTGTCATTGGAACAAATTTCTGAGTTGATTTTTCAAAACTTCAGATGTTTTAGGGATCATGCTTTGGAAAACTCTACCCTCAGGATCTCTGGACTATGCTTTGAAAACCACTGGATTACATGATCTGCAAGCTCTGTTCCCACTCTGACATCCTATGAATAGATGAGTACATAATAAAGCTGGGTGTAACATTTCTACTAGGGCAAAAAAGGAAAAGGGATTAAATCAGAGGTCAAAAATGGACAACCTAAAGATTTTTGCTTGGTTAGCACAGTATTTCTTTTAAATCAAATTGAGTTTCTATTTAAAAACTCCCAATTTATGATTTATCTTTAAAAAATCAGAAAATGTGGCAATTCAGAGCCCTCATTTCCATGCTGGCTGGAGCTAAATCACAGCTGCCCCTTTGGGGACAGAATTTTTGACCTCCAGTTTTTCACAGTCCTCCCTCATCCCTATTATGCAGACCTCATCCACTCCATTCATCTACATCATGTGTATACATTTGAGTTTACATCCCCTGCAACTTTTAGTAGTAGCATTTGAGTTAGATATAACAAAGGGCTGAGCTTGAACATTCTTCAGCACTAGGAAGGTAGGGAAATTGCTCTTCGTTAGAAATAGCACAGGCCTAATAAGCCTCAGGTGGCTTTTGATATTGTACTTTCTGGAGGTAAGAACTTGAATCTTAATGTCAAAGAGTCTGTGATTTCTAGAGGTAAGTCGGTTTGTTCGCTATTTAGGAACGTTATCACTAGCTGTTTCGATTCACCATTTCTCATAGGTGTGCTGATGTGGGAAGTCTTCAGTGAAGGCAAAATCCCGTATGAAAACCGAAGCAACTCAGAGGTGGTGGAAGACATCACCACTGGATTTCGGTTATACAAGCCTCGACTGGCCTCCTCACATATCTACCAGATCATGAATCATTGCTGGAAAGAGGTCAGTAAAGGCAGTGGTTTCCCCCCACCCTCATTATAATCTGCAATTTCAGAGTCTGCCCCCATCCCTGAAGAAAGGAACCCTCTCAGAGGATGAGGCAGTTGGGTTGACAAAATAGATGAGCAAGAAAGTGACATTGAGCATCTATTAACTAAAGGAGTTACTCATCCCTAGAAGAGCTGGCAGGGACCTTAAATGTTATTTGATTTGTAATATAATGTCACAAGCCACCAACATATTGTCAGAAAGGAAGAGTGGGGAAGGCCTATGTCAATTTTTTGAGAAAAAAAGCATCTGTAACATCATAAAACCATTAAATATACATGAAGTTAGCTCTATAAACTGGTAAATAGAAGTTCACTGGTGCTGTGAAACTATTAAAATGACTGAATTAAAATTCATTTTATTCATACAACAATTCAGAATGGGAGCCAATTACTCTGCACCCTCCCAGACATCTCAGTTATCCTTGGGTGGCAGACTATGCCTTAAGCCACATCAGCATGAGTGTTAGATGTCCTTGGGTGAGTTAGCAAATTTTAAATTTCAACCACAGTTGAAAGTTGCTGAATAGAGAATTAACAGAAATTTGGATCATGGAAGGGTAACGGGGGGGGATTTAAAAAGTATAGGATACTTGGGTTTTATCTCAGTTTTATGATTTCTTAATCATTAATCATAGGCCATTCTCTGAAATTCCTTTTTCTTACTGTAAGATAATTAAATAATGTTTGCTCTGTAAGTTCATAGAGCTTTTGTCATCAGAAACAAAGAAATAAACCATAAAGACATAAAGAAAGGTACAAAACAAATCTAGTCCACTTCTCAAGAATTAAATACTATAACAATTATGATAGCTGACATTTAGTACATTTTTCTTTTTTAAATTTTTATTAATTTTTTAAATTAATAGACTTTGTTTAGAAGTTTTAGGTTTATAGAAAAATTCAGCAAACAGTGCAGAGAGTTCTCCCCTATAAATAACATTTTGCATTAGTGTGGTACATTTGTTACAATTATTCTACCACCACTGATACATTACTATTAACTAAAGTCCATGTTTTACATTAAGGTTCACTGCTTTTTTTGTACAGTTCTGTGAGTTTTGACAAATGTATATCATGTATCTACCATTATAGTATCATACAGAATAGTGTCACTGCCTTTAAATGCACTGTGCTTCATCTATTTATCCCTTCTCCTCTTCTTCCCAAATCCCTGGAAACCATTGATCTATTTATTGTCCAAGTTCTGCCTTTGCCAGAATATCACATAGTTGAATCATACAGTATGTAGCCTTTTCAGATTGGCTTCTTCCATTTAGAACTATGCATTTAAGATTCCTCCATGTCTTTTCATGGCTTGAAAGCTCACTTCTTTTTATCACTGAATAATATTTCCATTGTATGGATATACCACAGTTTGTTTATCCATTCACCTACTGAAGGACATCTTGGTGGCTTCCAGTTTTGGTGGTTATGAATAAAGCTGCTATAAACATTTGTGTGCAAGTATTTGTATGGACATAGATTTGTAGCTCAATTGGGTAAATATCTAGGGGTGTGATTTCTGGATCATATGAAATGAATAGTTTCATAACACTATCATATGAAAATGTTTAGCCTTGTAGGAAACTACCAGACTGTCTTCCAAAATGGCTACCATTTTCACATTCCTACCAGCAATGAGAGTTCCTGTTGCTCCACATCCTCACCAGCATTTGGCGTTGTCAGTGCTTTGATTTTAGCCATCTTAATAAGAATATAGTGGTATCTCATTGTTATTTTAATTTTCAAATCCCTAACATATGATGTTGAGCATCTTTTCATATGTGTATTTTCCATTTGTATATCTTTTTAAATGAGGTAACTGCTTAGATCTCTGCCCATTTTTAAATAGGATTATTTGTTTTCTTGATGTTGAGTTTTAAGAAGTCTTTGCATATTTTGGATATAAGTCCTTTATCAGATATGTGTTTTTAAAACATTTTCTCAGGCTTCCCTGGTGGCACAGTAGTTGAGAGTCTGCCTGCCGATGCAGGATACATGGGTTCATGCCCCAGTCTGGGAAGATCCCACATGCCACGGAGCGGCTGGGCCCGTGAGCCATGGCCGCTGAGCCTGCACGTCTGGAGCCTGTGCTCCACAACAGGAGAGGCCACAACAGTGAGAGGCCCACGTACCGCAAAAAAAAAAAATTTTCTCCCAGCCTATGGCTTATCTTTTCATTCACTTAACAGTGCCTTTTACAGAGCAGAAGTCTTTTACAGAGCAGAGGTTGTTAATTTTAACAAAGTTCAACATCAATTTTTTTCTTTTATGAATCATGCTTTTGGTGTTGTATCTAAAACCCAAAGTCACCCAGATTTTCTCCTATGTTATCTTCTAGATGTCTTATACGTCTTGCATTTTATATTTAGTTCTATGATCCATTTTGAGTTAATTTTTGTGAAGAGTGTCAGGTCTGTGTCTAGAGTCATTGTATTGCATGTGGGTGTCCAATTGCTCTAGACCCGTTTGTTGAAAAGACTACCCTTTCTCCATTGAATTGCCTTTGCTCCTCTGTCAAAGATTTGACTACATTTCTGTGGATCTGTTTCTGGGATCCCAATTCTATTTCATTGACCTATTTGTCTATTCTTTCACCAATACCATGCTCTCTTGATTACTATAGCTTTATAGTAAGTTTTGAAGTCAGGAAGTATCAGTCCTCCAAACTTGTTCTTCTTCAGTATTGTGTTGGCTATTCTGAGTCTTTGGCCTTTCCATATAGAGTTTAGAGTTGGTTTGTCAGTATCTACAAAATAACTTGCTGGGATTCTCGTGATTGTGTTGAATCCATACATCAAGTTGAAAAGAAATGAGATCTTAACAATAGCAAGTCTTCCTAATCATGAACATGGAATATTTCTCAATATATTTAGCTCTCCTTTGATTTCTTTCTTTAGAATTTTATATTTTTCCTAAAATAGATCCTATACATATTTTATGAGATTTATACCTAAATATTTTCTTTTTTAGTCTTACTGAGTGCTTATTTTATGTTGCATTTTTATATACAATTTTATTTAATACTTACAACAATCTTATGAGGTTGATATTATTATCCCCATTTTACAGATGACAAAACTGAGGTTCAAAAAGGTTAAGTAACCTGTTCAAAGGTCACACAGCTAATGAGTGGAAAAGCTGTGCTTCAAAAGCAGGTCATATAATTCCAAAATACCTGCTGTTAACAACTAAGATATAATGGCCTCAAATACAATGTATATAGAAGCATATTTAAAACTCAGCAGAGGGGATTGCTGTTTAACTCTGGTTTGCTTTGGAATTAGCTATGACACACAAGTACAAGGAAATTACAGAGTTCTTTTCTTCCCTCTCTAGAAACCAGAAGACCGGCCACCTTTCTCCAGACTCTTGAGTCAACTGGCTGAAATTGCAGAATCGGGACTTTAAAAGAGACTCAGTGCCTGGCCACGGGCTGCAGATCCTGAGTGAGGCAAGGAGGTCTTCCCACCACAGAGCATTAAAAGCTGCCACCATCCCAGGACTCCTCAGAGGCAACTGGCCTGTGACGCCAGTCCCTAAGCTGCCACGGAGGCAGCGGCCTGATAGAGTCAGGCACCAGGCCACAGGCAGGAGGCTCAGCCACTGAACTGGGAGCAGGGCCAGAGCAGTCTGTACCCTTCCTCCAGCCTGTTATCTTGTGTGGAGCACAAACCTCAATCGACAGCTTTCAAGCAACATTTCTTGCACTTCTTAGAGAAAGGGAGAGATGGGGCCGGACCCTGGATTTTTACACTTATTATTTTAAACATGGACCTAAAGTTCATGGTCAAGGGATTTTTTATTTGACCTGACAACACAGAATCCGAGGATGTGGGGCAAGATGAACAAGGAGCATGACTCTTTTTCAAGGAGAACTAGTGAGTTAATTAAAGTCACAAAAAGTAAGCTCTGCCTCTGTGATGCTGTCAGCCACAGCTTCCTGCCTTAGAGGATGATGGAACATCTGCTCACATTAGAGGCTGGATATTCTGAGAAGCAGCTTTATGAGGTTTTACTCATAGAGTACACTGCCACCTCTCTCCTGGAAGGGAGCATAATGGACTGGGGTGAACAATTCTGATCTTACCACTGGAGTACTGGGTATCTGGTGTCTGGGCAGAAAGAGGGCATCAGAGGGTGGAAACACCTGGTACAGGGAAAGGCCTTAGGTTGTAACCACTTGGATGCTCATCTTTAGTACCAAGCCAAGCAAGTGACTCTGAGTCCCCTTCTGTGCCGAATGCTTCCACAGGCACCCTGGGAGGAAATCATGGCTTCCGTAAACACTGACTTACTGAGGCCTCCAGGAATCAGTCCCCTCTCTGCATTCTTCTATCCTCATCAACAGAGTGCAGACTTATGCTGGGGAGTGTGGCCTGGCAGAGAAACTGAAGCTTGTTTAGGCCCTAGAGATTTGCAACTTTACGGCTGAGACTTCCAAGTCTCCCCAGATTCTAAGAGAGGAGTAAGAGGTCTGTTCTTGTTCAAACCATCTGGATGGAAACTGAGTCAGGCACCAAGTTGGGGGCTTCCAAGATGCACAAGGATGCCTACTGTTGATTGAGCACTTGAATATGCAAAGTGAATATGTACTGAGCTACAAGCCTTAACTGCAGAATCTCAGTTCACCCTGAGTTCACACCAGTGCAGTGAGATATTATTATTATTCCCATTTTACAGATAATGGAACTTAGGCCTTGAAAACCTTGGACACCTGCCTGAAGTGACAGAGCTAGGAAGAATACAGCCCACCTCTGTCTGACTGCAATGCCGTTTCTCTATTTTTATTCAACACTGCCTCCTACTGAGGGTGAAAGGGATTGCTGAGGAGGTAAGTAGAGTAGAGGGGAAAGTCCTAGAGAGCCAATAAAGAAGCCAACATAGCACCATCAGCAAGTAAAGTTGCTCCTGCATAGACCGGTGTGGCTGGCTGTATAGCCCTCCAACTTGTAACAGGATCTTTTTTTCCTCATCTGTATCTTCACCTTCATCAGAGTTAATGACGTTGGAGTTACTAAAGGAGTAATTAGCCCTTTGATTCATTCAACCCACCAGAGTCATTTTGCATGAAGCAATTTGTAGATGGGCTTCAAAGCAGCTTTAAAAGATTCTCCTGCAGAAGTATAAATACTTCCTTGAATTATCACTTCAACTTTGAGCCGGCTGCGGTATTCTTGGACACTTTCTGGGGAAGGGTATTCCCTGATGTAAGAGAGATTTAATTTTCCTACAGTGTTCAGGGAAGACTCTTTTTGGATGGTGTTGAAATCAGCTCTTTTTAAAACATCATGTGATATTTTGACCGGCTGAAGATGCAGATGTACAACTTTTAAGTATAATTATTGTGAAACTGGTAGCTTCAAAAAAAACTATCATTCAGAAGATGATATTTCTCAACTTATCCAAAATCATCCCTGTTTACTTTTTTGGCATTTTGTACATTCTTTTTTGGAACCTTTAATTAGAGATGATTTCTGGAACATCCAGCCTAGAAGGAAAACATCAGAATTGACTGATTTCTGTGGTATGGTTTAGAAAAATACTCCCTTACATGGTATTATCTTGTTCAAGCTCAGAATCATTGAGGCTTTAACTTAACATGTGTCAAGAGGTTACCTCTCAGTGTCCTGCAAAATAGACTTCTGCCTGTTTGGTTTTTGGCTTTTTTTTTTCCTTCTCACATTTTGAAAATGGTGCCATGTGCTCACAGGGAAATTCCTCTATGCAAAGTTTTGGTTCTGGATGCATTTTATAGATTTTGCATTGTGCCCTTTTGAGATTATGTATTTATATTTGGATAGATTGAATATTTATTAGTGTACAGTGATTGCTAGTGTTCACAATTAAAATGTTACAAATATCTCATGCTTTGTAAATCACACCAAGTTAAAGGTTGGGTCTAGCAAATAAAGCTGTGCATTTTAGTAAATAGGGTATGTATAGCCTGGGTCCATATTTATCCCAATGTCAGACAACAAAAAGTTTTCCATAAATAATAATCGTTACATAGTTTCACATTCCACAGACAAATAAAGACTATACATCATTCAACATTGTTTCACCAAGTAAATATCAAATGCTTCCTGTGATCTCTGATATGCTGTGCTGAGTGCTGCAGAAACAAAGATGAAAACGACACAGTCTTTACTTTTAAGAAACTCCAGGTATGGTTGGGAAGGCAGACATATAAACAAGTAAAATTATAATACAGCAATTAGAGCAACAACAGAAATAAGATCAAAGTAGAGAAGAGCTCAGAAAAAGTGATGGAATTTTTTGGGCAAAGGGCGACATCAGTGGAAACTTCCTAAGAACTTGCTACTCAAAGTGTGGTCCCTGGACCAGCAACAGCAGCATTGCTAGCTTGTGAGAAATGCAAATTCTCTCTCCACCCTGAGATCCACTGAATGAGAATCTACATTTTAACAAGATCTACAGGTGATCATCTGCACATTAAAGTTTGGGAAGCACTGTCACATCTCTGACTCAGTTTTGAAGATGAATTATGCTTTTTTTAGGCAAGCCAATGGACAGAAATAAGAGAACTACTTTCCAGGTAGAGGGATAGGGGAAACAAAACATATTGGGAAGCTATTATCAGTTTACCATTGCTGGGGCATAGTGTGTGTGTGTGTGTGTGTGTGTGTGTGTGTGTGTGTGTGTGTGTGTGTGTGTGTGTGCTCTCAGCAAAGGTGAGGATAATAGAAGGGGTAGACAAGTTTAATCTAAGGCTATAAATCTAGACAAGGACCTAGATTTTAAAACAGAAAAGAAGTTGGAACTCTAGTTGTAGAGAGGGAAAATGTCATTGAACAAGGAGAAAAGGTCAAATTTGTGTTTAAAATATATTCTGGCAGCAGTGTGGAGAGTGGATTTGAGAGAGGCAAAGCTGGTGGAAGAGAAACCAATCTGGAGATGATTTCTGACTTGCTCCTAGTACCAAATTATTGTTCATACTCATTCTGTCATCTGCTGTGTGAGTGACATGTGGAAATTGTAATTCGGCGTTCTTAAGCCACAGTTGGACAGCAAGGCACAGCTGTTCTCCTCCCTCTTAAAATCCCAGTGAAATAAGGGCTGGTTTATTATAGTTTTGGTGTATTGAGCTCTCCCTGTACCTTCCAGTTCACCAAATAACCACGTCCGCTGCAGGAGCCAGCTCATGCACCCAGAGAACCATCAGGTACCAGTGAGAAAGCCTGTAGCTTCCACACAGTCCTTTGTGGGACTCACCTCTGGGCTTGACTCCCCCTGGCATATGACCCAGAGAGGAAGCTTCTAGAATAGGATGGATGAACAGATCAGCTTCTCAGAGAGCATTTCTCCTGCAGATCCTACTCTGCCTGGAACCTCCTGACACACAAGACCACCACACTCAGGAAAATGTAGAACATACCCCATTCAGTAAGATGGGCTGTGTGTGTGTGTGTGTGTGTGTGTGTGTGTGTGTGTGTGTGTGTGTATGAGTGTCTTCAGTGACTTTGTAATTCTTCCCAAGTCATCATGAGTAGTTGGTTTCTGGGATAACTGAATCATACAGATACTGTTAGGAGGAGTTTTAGAGATCATTTGTTACCATTCACCTGCTATTACTTGGCACTGTGTAAGGCGTATACAATGAATAAGATATCAGTTGAGGACCAAACACATCACAGTCAAATTAAGATAATTCAAGGTGAGCCTATTTCAAAAGGACTATTTAACACAGTGTGGGTTTAGAAGAACCATAGTAAGTAGTACAGAGGGAAAGAACAGCCAAGGAGCAGTTACCACCCCTAGGCCCAAACAGATGAGGAATGGGAGTGGTCACTTGTTTGTGGAAGCAGAGTGTCACCTGCAGAATGGTGCCTCAAGAGGAGAGGACATTTAGAGAGAGACAGAGGAAGCCCAAAGCAGCAACACAAGGAGGAGGCTGTGGAATAAATATGCTGGCCCCACTCTCCTCCCTTTCCCCCCATCAACTGCTGGGGTTTCTTGTTGGCCAAACCCAAGTGGAAGCCAGAGGACAAAGAAATCCTAGTAGAGTAGTCCACAGAGCTCAGTCTGCAGGGGTGAGGGCAGGGTGAGAAGAGTGGAGTAGGTCTGGAGGATCAAGAGAAGATATCCAGGGCTTCCCTGGTGGTGCAGTGGTTAAGAATCTGCCTGCCAATGCAGGGGACACAGGTTCAAGCCCTGGTCCGAGAAGATCCCACATGCCGCGGAGCCACTAAGCCTGTGTGCCACAACTACTGAGCCTGCGTGCCACAACTACTGAGCCTGCACTCTAAAGCCCACGAGCCATGACTACTGAAGCCTGGGTGCCTAGAGCCTGTGCTCCACAACAAAGAGAAGCCACCGCAATGAGAAGCCTGCGCACCACAATGAAGAGTAGCCCTGGCTCACCACAACTAGAGAAAAGCCCATGCACAGCAACAAAGACCAATGCAGCCAAAAATAAAATAAATAAATGTAAAAAAAAAAGAGAGAGAGAGAGAAGATATCCAGTACACATGTCAACCTTTCTGTAAGAAGCCTCAGGCTAGTAAAAAAGTCCAACATATAAATAAATACAGTTGATTTTATGTTTTGCAGACTTTATACTTGCAAATTGCCTACTCGCTAAAATCTATCTGTAATCCCAAAGTCAATTCTTGCAGCCCTTTCACAGTCATTCATGACATGCCCATGACCAGAGCAGAGAAAAATTTGTCACTCTACATGCACATTCCCAGCTGAGGTCGAACAAGGCGAGGCCCTGCCTTCTCATTTCAGCTCATACCATAAATTAGTGTCTTTTTTTAGGTCTATTTAGTGCCAAATTTTTTGCACTTGTATACATTTTATTGGTCATTTTGCTGTTTAAAGTGACCCTCAAGCACAGAGCTGAGGTGCCGTCTCATGTGCGTGAAAGAAGGCTGTGATGTATCTTAAAAGGAAAACATGTGTTAGATGAGTTTCACTCAGCATGAGTCATAGTTCTGTTGACTGTGAGTTCAATGTTAATGAAGCCACAATACATACTGAACAAGGTGTTTTTGAACAGAAATGTGCATAAAACAAGGTTATGTGTAAATCAGGTGACTTTATTAAACATAACCACTGAATGATGAGAATCAACTGTGATTGCAAAGCACTGCTGTAGGTCATCTGATGGAGGAATGTTCACAATCCAGTGAGAGCACAGAAGTGAAAATACCCAAAGAAGCAGGGAGAGCTTTACAGAGGAAGTGATATTTGAGCTGTGTCTTAAAGGGTAAATGGGAGTTTCTAAGGAAGGGAGGGTCTGGAAGAACATTTCAGGCCAGAGAAACGAGCATGCATAAAAACACATCTTATTCCACCTTCTTCCCTTGCATTATTTTTATGTTAGGACTGGGAAACTTGGGGCCCAAAGCCAGCAGGTGCTGGAGAATCAGTTAAAGGAACCTAGTTGATTATGTTCCTCACCCTCCAGGTTCACATCTACCCACACCCCTCTCTACCCATCTAGAGCTAACAAGGAGTTCCTGATCCCTTTTCATTTTCTCACTCATTTTGACTACAAATGTCTATAAGCTGAGACAAGCTATAAAAACATTTACTCGCTTTTCTGTTCTGTATATCTCAAAGCACTTTCCCATTTAAGATTATGTTTTTGACCTCTCCAGCTGACATGGAAAGGAAGGGTGGGTGACGGGGTCTCACTTGACAGAAAAGGGAAGTGAAACACAGCATGCTGAGGTTGTAGAGCAACTCAACACCAGTGAGATGAGAACTCAGATCTTATTCCAAGTCCTGCATTCTTCCTAAAGACCATGCCAAAATACAAACCATGGTAATAATATTAAAAACAATAAAAGCTCCCATTTTTTAAACATCTTTATTGGAGTATAATTGCTTTCCATAGTGTGTTAGTTTCTGCTTTATAACAAGGTGAATCAGCTATACATATACATATATCCCCATATCCCCTCCCTCTTGGGTCTCCCTCCATCCCACCCTCCCTATCCCACCCCTCTAGGTGGTCACAAAGCACCTAGTGGATCTCCCTGTGCTATGTGGCTGCTCTCCACTAGCTATCTATTTTACTTTTGGTAGTGTATATATGTCCATGCCACTCTCTCACTTGGTCCCAGCTTACCCTTCCCTATCCCTGAGTCCTCAAGTCCATTTTCTATGTCTGCATCTTTATTCCTGTCCTGCACCTAGGTTCTTCAGAACCTTTTGTCTTTTTTTTTTAAGATCCCATATATATGTGTTAGCATACGGTATTTGTTTTTCTCTTTCTCACTTACCTCACTCTTTATGACAGACACTAGGTCCATCCACCTCACTACAAATACCTCAATTTCGTTTCTTTTTATGGCTGAGTAATATTCCATTGTATATATGTGTCACATCTTCTTTATCCATTCAACTGTCAATGGACAGCTAGGTTGGTTCCATGTCCTGGCTATTTTAAATAGTGCTGCCATGAACATCGTGGTACATGTCTCTTTTTGAATTATGGTTTTCTCCAGGTGTATGCCCAGTAGTGGGATTTCTGGGTTGTATGGTAGTTCTGTTTTTAGTTTTTTAAGGAACCTCCATAGTGGCTGTATCAATTTACATTCCCACCAACAGTGCAAGAGGGTTCCTTTTCTCCACACCCTCTTCAGCATTTATTGTTTATAGATTTTTTGATGATGGTCATTCTGACTGGTGTGAGGTGATACCTCACTGTAGTTTTGATTTGCATTTCTCTAATGATTAGTGATGTTGAGCAATCTTTCATGTGTTTGTTGGCAATCTGCATATCTTCTTTGGAGAAATGTCTACTTAGGTCTTCTGCCCATTTTTGGAGAGGGTTGTTTGTTTTTTATGATATTGAGCTGCATGAGCTACTTGTAAATTTTGGAGATTAATCCTTTGTCAGTTGCTTCTTTTGCAAATATTTTCCTCCCATTCTGAGGGTTGTCTTTTTGTCTTGTTTACGGTTTCCTTTGCTGTGCAAAAGCTTTTAAGTTTCATTAGGTCCCATTTGTTTATTTTTGTTTTTATTGCCATTTCTCTAGGAGATGGGTCAAAAAGGATCTTGCTGTGATGTTTGTCATAGAGTGTTCTGCCTACTTTTTCCTCTAAGAGTTTTATAATATCTGGCCTTACATTTAGGTCTTTAATCTATTTTGAGTTTATTTTTGTGTATGGTGTTAGGGAGTGTTCTAATTTCATTCTTTTACATGTTGCTGTCCAGTTTCCCCAGCACCTCTTATTGAAAAGGCTGTCCTATCTCCATTGTATATTCTTGCCTCCTGTATCAAAAATAAGGTGATCATATGTGCGTGGGTGTATCTCTGGGCAGTGTATCCTGCTCCATTGATCTATGTTTCTGTTTTTGTGCCAGTACCATACTGTCTTGATTACTGTAGCTTTGTAGTATAGTCTGAAGTCAGGAAGCCAGAGTTCTCCAGCTCCGTTTTTCTCTCTAAAGATTGCTTTGGTTATTCGGTGTCTTTTGTGTCTCCAAACAAATTGTGAAATTTTTTGTTCTAGTTCTGTAAAAAATGCCATTGGTAGTTTGATAGGGATTGCACTGAATCTGTAGATCGCTTTGGGTAGTAGAGTCATTTTCACAATGTTGATTCTTCCAATCCAGGAACACAGTATATCTCTCCATCTGTTTGTATCATCTTTAATTTCTTTCAGCAGTGTCTTATAGTTTTCTGCATACAGGTCTTTTGTCTCCTTAGGTAGGTTTATTCCTAGGTATTTTATTCTTTTGGTTGCAATGTTAAATGGGAGTGTTTCCTTAATTTCTCTTTCTGATTTTTCATCATCAGTGTATAGGAATGCCAGAAATTTCTGTGCATTAATTTTTTTTTTTTTTTTTTTTTTTTTTTTTTTTGCGGTATGCGGGCCTCTCACCGCTGTGGCCCCTCCCGTTGCGGAGCACAGGCTCCGGACGCACAGGCTCAGCGGCCATGGCTCACGGGCCCAGTTGCTCCGCGGCACGTGGGATCCTCCCGGACCAGGGCACGAACCCGCGTCTCCTGCATCGGCAGGCGGACTCTCAACCACTGCGCCACCAGGGAAGCCCTGTGCATTAATTTTGTATCCTGCAACTTTACCAAATTAATTGATTAGCTCTAGAAGTTTTCTGGTGGCATCTTTAGGATTTTCTATGTATAGTATCATGTCATCTGCAAACAGTGACAGTTTTACTTTTTCTCTTCTGATTTGGATTCCTTTCATTTCTTTTTCTTCTGTGATTGCTGTGGCTAAAACTTCCAAAACTATGTTGAATAATAGTGTTGAAAGTGGGCAACCTTGTCTTGTTCCTGATCTTAGTGAAAATGGTTTCAGTTTTTCACCATTGAGGATGATATTGGCTGTGGGTTTGTCAAATATGGCCTTCATTATGTTGAGGTAAGTTCCCTCTATGCCTACTTTCTGGAGGGTTTTTATCATAAATGGGTGTTGAATTTTGTTGAAAGCTTTTCCTGCATCTATTGAGATGATCATATGGTTTTTCTTCTTCAATTTGTTAATATGGTGTATCACATTGATTGATTTGCATATATTGAAGAATCCTTGCATTCCTGGAATAAACCCCACTTGGTCATGGTGTATGATCCTTTTAACGTGTTGTTGGATTCTGTTTGCTAGTATTTTGTTGAGGATTTTTGCATCTATGTTCATCAGTGATATTGGTCTGTAGTTTTTTTTGTGACATCTTTGTTTGGTTTTGGTATCAGGGTGATGGTAGCCTCATAGAATGAGTTTGGGAGTGTTCCTCCCTCTGCTATATTTTGGAACAGTTTGAGAAGGATAGGTGTTAGCTCTTCTCTAAATGTTTGATAGAATTCACCTGTGAATCCGTCTGGTCCTGGGCTTTTGTTTGTTGGAAGATTTTTAATCACAGTTTCAGTTTCAGTGCTTGTGATTTCTCTGTTCATATTTTCTATTTCTTCCTGGTTCAGTCTCAGAAGGTTGTGCTTTTCTAAGGATTTGTCCATTTCTTCCAGGTTGTACATTTTATTGGCATATAGTTGCTTGTAGTAATCTCTCATGATCCTTTGTATTTCTGCAGTGTCAGTTGTTACTTCTCCTTTTTCATTTGTAATTCTATTGATTTGAGTCGTCTCCCTTCTTTTCTTGATGAGTCTGGCTAATGGTTTATCAATTTTGTCTATCTTCTCAAAGAACCAGCTTTTAGTTTTATTGATCTTTGCTATTGTTTCCTTGATTTCTTTTTCATTTATTTCTGATCTGATCTTTATGATCTCTTTCCTTCTGCTAACTTTGGGTTTTTTTGTTCTTCTTTCTCTAATTGCTTTAAGTGTAAGGTTAGGTGCTTATTTGAGATGTTTCTTGTTTCTTGAGGTAGGATTGTATTGGTATAAACTTCCCTCTTAGAACTGCTTTTGCTGCATCCCATAGGTTTTGGGTCATTTTGTTTTCATTGTCATTTGTTTCTATGTATTTTTTGATTTCCTCTTTGATTTCTTCAGTGATCTCTTGGTTATTAAGTAGTGTATTGTTTAGCCTCCATGTGTTTGTATTTTTTACAAATATTCTCCTGTAATTGATATCTAGTCTCATAGCATCGTGGTTGGAAAAAATACTTGATACAATTTCAATGTTCTTAAATTTACCAAGGCTTGATTTGTGACCCAAGATATGATCTATCTTGGAGAATGTTCCACGAGCACTTGAGAAGAAAGTGTATTCTGTTGCTTTTGGATGGAATGTCCTATAAATATCAATCAAGTCCATCTTGTTTAATATATCATTTAAAACTTGTGTTTCCTTATTTATTTTCATTTTGGATGATCTGTCCATTGGTGAAAGTGGGGTGTTAAAGTCCCCTAGTATGATTTTGTTACTGTCGATTTCCCCTTTTATGGTTGTTAGCATTTGCCTTATGTATTGAGGTGCTCCTATGTTGGGTGCATAAATATTTACAATTGTTATATCTTCTTCTTGGATTGATCCCTTGATCATTATGTAGTGTCCTTCTTTGTCTCTTGTAATAGTCTTTATTTTAAAGTCTATTTTGTCAGATATGAGTATTGCTACTCCAGCTTTCTTTTGATTTCCACTTGCATGGAATATCATTTTCCATCCCCTCACTTTCAGTCTGTATGTGTCCCTAGGTCTGAAGTGGGTCTCTTGTAGACAGCATATATATGGGTCTTGTTTTTGTATCCATTCAGCCAGTCTATG
This sequence comes from Kogia breviceps, assembly GCF_026419965.1. Lineage (NCBI taxonomy): Eukaryota > Metazoa > Chordata > Mammalia > Artiodactyla > Physeteridae > Kogia > Kogia breviceps. The sequence goes on along the minus strand of NC_081313.1, from coordinate 136,835,354 downwards.
TCTTTTGGTTGGAGCATTTAATCCATTTACATTTAAGGATATAATCGATATGTATGCTCCTATTACCATTTTCTTAAGTATTTTGGGTTTGTTATTGCAGGTCTTTTCCTTCTCTTGTGTTTCTTGCCTAGAAAATTTCTTTAGTATTTGTTGTAAAGTTGGTTTGGTGGTGCTGAATTCTCTTAGCTTTTGTTTGTCTGTAAAGGTTTTAATTTCTCCATTGAATCTGAATGAGATCCTTGCTCAGTAGAGTAATCTTGGTTGTAAGTTTTTCCCTTTCATCCCTTTAAATATGTCTTGCCACTCCCTTCTGGCTCACAGAGTTTCTGCTGAAAGATCAGCTGTTAACATTATGGGGATTCCCTTGTATGTTATTTTTCCCTTGTTGCTTTTAATATTTTTTCTTTGTATTTAATTTTTGATAGTTTGATTAATATGTGTCTTGGCATGTTTCTCCTTGGACTTATCCTTTATGGGATTCTCTGTATTTCCTGTAGTTGATTGACTATTTCTTTTCCCATATCAGGGAAGTTTTCAACTATAATCTCTTCAAATATTTTCTCAGTCCCTTTCTCTTTCTCTTCTTCTTCTGGGACCCCTATAATTTGAAGATTGGTGCATTTAATGTTGTCCCAGAGGTCTCTAAGACTGTCCTCAATTCTTTTCATTCTTTTTTCTTTATTCTGCTCTGCAGTAGTTATTTCCACTATTTTATCTTCCAGGTCACTTAGCTGTTCTTCTGCCTCAGTTATTCTGCTTTTGATTCCTTCTAGAGAATTTTTAATTTCATTTATTGTGTTGTTCATCATTGTTTGTTTGCTCTTTAGTTCTTCTAGGTCCTTGTTAAACATTTCCTGTATTTTCTCCATTCTATTTCCCAGATTTTGGATCATCTTTACTATCATTACTCTGAATTCTTTTTCAGGTAGACTGCCTATTTCCTCTTCATTTGTTTGGTCTGGTGGGTTTTTACCTTGCTGTTTCATCTGCTGTCTGTTTCTCTGTCTTCTCATTTTGCTTAACTTTCTGTGTTTGGGGTGTCCTTTTCACAGGTTGCAGGTTCATTGTTCCCATTTTTTTTTTTTTGGTGTCTGCCCCCAATGGCTAAGGTTGTTTCAGTGGGTAATGTAGGCTTCCTGGTGGAGGAGACTAGTGCCTGTGTTCTGGTGGTTGAGGCTGGATCTTGTCTTTCTGGTGGGCAGGACCGCATCCGGTGGTGTGTTTTGGGGGTGTCTGTGACCTTATCATTATTTTAGGTAGCCTCTCTGCTAATAGATGCGGTCATGTTCCTGTCTTGCTAGTTGTTTGGCATAAGGCGTCCAGCACTGTAGCTTGCTGGTTGTTGAGTGGAGCTAGGTCTTAGCATTGAGATAGAGATCTCTGGGAGAGCTTTTGCCATTTGATATTACATGGAGCTGGGAGGTCTCTGGTGGGCCAATGTCCTGAACTCAGCTCTCCCACCTCAGAGGCAGAGGCCTGACACCCGGCCAGAGCACCAAGACCCTGTCAGCCACACGGCTCAGAAGAAAAGGGAGTAAAAAAGAAAGAAAAAAGAAAGAAAAAGAAAAAAAATTATTAAAATAAAATTATTAAAAATTTAAAAAATTTAAAAAGTAATAAAAGAAAGTAAGAAAGAAGAGAGCAACCAAACCAAGAAACTAATCCACCAATGATAAGAAATGCTAAAAACTATACTAAAAAAAAAAAAAAAGGAGAGACAGAACCCTAGGAGAAATGGTAAAAGCAAAGCTATACAGACAAAATCACACAAAGAAGCATACACATACACCCTCACAAAAAGAGTAAAAGGAAAAAAATATATATATCTATATATATATATAAAAAAAGGAAGAGAGCGACCAAATCAATAAACAAGTCTACCATTGATAATAAACTCTAAATACTAAACTAAGACAAACATAAAACCAGAACCCAGTCAGTCACATACAGCAAACCCCAAGTCTACAGTTGCTCCCAAAGTCCACCTCCTCAGTTTGGGGATGATTCATTGTCTATTCAGGTATTCCACAGATGCAGGGTACATCAAGTTGATTGTGGAGATTTAATCCGCTGCTCCTGAGGCTGCTGGGAGAAATTTCCCTCTCTTCTTTGTTCGCACAGCTCCTGGGGTTCAGCTTTGGATTTGGCCCCGCCTCTGCGTGTAGGTCGCCTGAGGGCGTCTGTTCTTCACTCAGACAGGACGGGGTCAAAGGAGCGGCTGATTAGGGGGCTCTGGCTCTCTCAGGCCGGGAGAGGGAGGGGTACAGATGCAGGGCAACCCTGAAGAAGCAGAGGCCAGCGTGACGTTGCAACAGCCTGAGGCGTGCCGTTCTCCCAAGGAAGTTGTCGCTGGATCACGGGACCCTGGCAGTGGCAGGCTGCACAGGCTCCCGGGAGAGGAGGTGTGGAGAGTGACCTGTGCTCGCACACAGGCTTCTTGGTGGCGGCAGCAGCAGCCTTAGCGTCTCATGTCCGTCTCTGGGGTCCACGCTGATAGCCGCGGCTCACGCCCGTCTCTGGAGCTCATTTAGGCAGTGCTCTGAATCCGCTCTCCTCGTGCACCCCAAAACAATGGTCTCTTGCCTCTTCGGCAGCTCCAGACTTTTTCCCGGACTCCCTCCCGGCTAGCTGTGGCTCACTAGCCCCTTCAGGCTGTGTTCAAGCCACCAACCCATCCTCTCCCTGGGATCCACCTTCCGAAGCCCGAGCCTCAGCTCCCAGCCCCCGCCTGTCCCGGTGGGTGACAGACAAGCCTCTCGGGCTGGTGAGTGCTGTTCGGCACAGATCCTCTGTGCGGGAATCCCTCCGCTTTGCCTTCCGCACCCCTGTTGCTGTGCTCTCCTCTGTGGCTCTGAAGCTTCCTCCCTCCGACACCCCGTCTCCTCCAGTGAAAGGTCTTCCTAGTGCCAGAGGTTCAGGTCCTGCCCCTATTCTGTTTTTTCTGTCTCTGTTTTTTCTTTTTCCTTATGCCTTACCCAGGTATGTGGGGGAGTTTCTTGCATTTTGGGAAGTCTGAGGTGTTCTGCCAGCGTTCAGTAGGTGTTCTGGAGGAGTTGTTCCACATGTAGATGTATCTCTGATGTATTTGTGGGGAAGAAGGTGACCTCCATGTCTTACTCCTCCGCCATCTTGAATGTCTCCCAAAGCTCCCATTTTTGATCATATATGATGGCTCTGCTTACTGTGTTACATTGATTGTTTCATTTAATCTTCCAAGAACCCAAGGGATAGAAACAATTATGATCATCTCAATTTTGTAGATGAGGAGTACAGTCAGTGCTCAGTAACTTAGGAAAACCATTCATGGTCCCATAATTAGAAACAGGCAGAATTCGGGCTTGAAGCTAGACCTGTCTGTTCCCAAATTCCATGCTCACAACCATTCTGTGGGGTGGATTATAGGGCCACTATGCCAGCCTCTGAGAATATAGCAGCACCAACCTCATTGTACCTCAGCTGTGTTGTTGCATTCCCAATCTGGTTTGGAATATGCTCACACTCTCCTCATCCATTCTCATCCAAAATTATGGTAAATAGTATTTGTTTAAATAAAGATGAAAGGGGCTTCCCTGGTAGCGCAGTGGTTGCGAGTCCGCCTGCCAATGTAGTGAACGCGGGTTCGTGCCCCAGTCCGGGAAGATCCCACGTGCCGCGGAGCGGCTGGGCCCGTGAGCCTTGGCTGCTGAGCCTGCGCGTCCGGAGCCTGTGCTCCGCAACGAGAGGTGCCACAACAGTGAAAGGCCCGCGAACCGGGGGAAAAAAAAAAAAAAAAGATGAAAGGTCCTTTGCTGTCAAGTTCTATGTAAAATATCTGACCTTCAGGGGAGGCCAGTTCTCTAGAAGTCGGGGAAGTGAGCAAAGTGAGAAAAAGACAGCAGAGAAGAGAGGGAATGCATTTCCAAATGACCCAGGACAGAGCTACAATGTTTCAATAGCAAAAAAGCCCCCAATATTTCATCTATAAAACAACAGAGCTACTTCTGAGGACTTTGTGAGGATAAAATTTGCCCATCCATACACAGTACTTGGCACAGAGGCTAATCCCAAATAAATATCCAATAAATGTTAGTGTAGAATATCTGCTTTAACAAATTTTCAAAGAAGGAAATAGGCAACCCAGTTTCCTATGGAAAGACCTGGGTCTGGGTCCAGCCAGCCTTGGGCAACCTTTCCCCTTTCTGGTCTCCAGTTCTTTCATCTGTAAAATGAGGCAGTTTTGAGCAAGTGGTCAGGTTTTATCAAATGGACAATGTAAATTGTGTCACTGACCATCAAGTTTCCCTTTTCCTGCTAACTACACGAATGTTTAACTACACAAACCAAATGTGTGAGCCTACTGTAGCAAACCCAAAGCACATGGAGATAGTTTTTGTATCATTCACATTTTCTCTCCATCTCATATCCCTTTTCCTTTAAAAAAAATTATTACTGATTTAAAAACATTTTAATACAATGTGTCTCTATAACTTGCATTAAATGTGGTTTTAGAATAAGGTGCCACAGTAATGAAAACATGGATTCTGTTTGGGAGGGGGGAAATGAGGCTATATATAATATTGGTTAAAAGCTAAAAGCATAAGTTTTGGTTTCACTACCTTGAGCAAGTTATTTAACCTGCCTTAGTTTCCTCAATTATAAAATGGGACTAACAGTTATAGTTTCCTCATAGCGTAATTTTAAATACTAAATGAGATAATGCACTTGGTAAATGTTAGCCATTATTATTAATATTAATATTTGTGTTTTCTCTCTCCAGAACCAGTTCTTAGGCCCATTTCAGATGCTCCACTATCGGTTTCTATGAAACAGGGTCTGCCGTGGATTTTACAAGGAGACGTAGATGTCCTGACTTGGGGCTTTTCTAAAAACAAGACAATGGTGCCACACAGAGAACTGCAATGTGTGGCCCACAACTTTGCAAGTGGCGAAGCAATTCTCACCTTATAGCTGTGGTCCTCTCATTGCTGATGGTGCAGCCTGGGGTTGGACAGGAAGGATATCTGAAGGCAGTAGACAGATGGCTCCAAATTTCAATGGCAACGTGTAAGCTTTCGCTTTCGATTATTCATTCAACCCACTTTTACTATTATCTCTATTATTTTACATAATAGAACGCCTGTTATGTACTAGGCACTGAGGATGCAATGGAGAGCAAGACACATGTCTGCTCTGTTAGATTTTATGTTCAAATGGTGGTATGCAGGCAAGTATGCCAACAATTACAACACAGCATAACAAGTGGTAAGGTAGAAGATGTCCAGAGTGTTATGGGAGCAGGGACGGCTGACCCTAACGCAACCCAAACGTGGAGGGGTCATGGAGGAAGCAACAGCTGAGTGGATACCAGAAGGATGACTAGAAGGTAGGCACCATTGTGGGGGGAAAGTGTGGAAAGGGTAGGGAAAGGAGGAGAGATCATTCCAAGCAAACAAGCCTAGCTTGTGCAAAGGCCAAATGCAAGAGAGAACACAGCAAGTTTGGGGAACTAAAAGATTCCTCTTAGCTGAAGCACAGCAAGCTTGTTCACAGCAGAAGAGACTGGACAGGTAGACTCCAGATCATGGAGACACTTGTAGGCCACGGTAAGGAGGTTTGGCTCCATCCTGAGCTAGTGAATGCTTTAAGCATGGCAGGGGCATGTCCTTTGTTTTAACTCATGCAGTATTCCACATGCAGGGGGACCTTGGAGTATATCCAACCTACTGCACTGTACAGATGGGGAAACATAGGTGAAGTGACTTATCTAAGATCACTTAGTTGCAAAACCAGGACCAAAAGGCAAGCCTCTGGATTTCCAAAACAGTGGTTTCAACAAAACCATATTGCTTCCCCTTACAAGCAAATAGAATTCAGGGGCCAGGGAATTATTTTTGCCCAAGATCTAACCAAACATATACATAATCATCTTTTTTGTTTTTAAGCAATGTGTTCCTGCAAGGTGAAAAGACAAGGAAGGAATCACAAGGAAAAAATATGTCTTCCAGAAATCTACAGCATCTAAAATAATATGCCATATAGAATGAAAATCCAATCTCTCATTGTTAGATATTTGTAATCACTGACACCCCAAATCCCAAGGATCAGAGCAGAAAATTAAAAATTAAAAAAAAGAAAGAAACCTCACTTCTGTTTTTAAAGCCATCCTCCACAAACACACCCACAGCTTTCTCACATGGCACCAGGGACAGAATGTATATATATATATAAGTCATCCTTTCTGAAATAGCAATGTAAATTAGTATGAGTGATGTAACATCAAACCACAAAGGATCATGAATCCTGAGTGCTAGGAGAATGATGTGAGATCAGGGAGGGCAAAGACTTCCACAAGTTCTTTACTGAGTGTTGAGTAATGTGGCTCTTCTATAAATAGCCCCTGATAGGAAGAGCTGAGTGATTAACTAGAAATTTGTGCGCGCTTTGGAAATATTTCAGAAAGGTTCCCCTGTAGCAAGACTTTACCCCTTAACTTTAAAAAGTCTCAAATGCTTTCAAATTATTTACCTTGTGAAGTACGAAAGGCAACTCTTATTCCCCACATTGTAGATAAAGGTGGCACCTCAGGAACAGAGTGGTGAAGTGACTTGCTCAGGGGTCCCAAGGTTGGAATTCGGTGCTGCCTTTCACCTGGTTTGAGGGCTCACCAGGCTGCATCTTCATGAGAACCGTTTCTTTGGAGACTTAGAGTACATAAGTCTTGAAAAGAAAGGTGCCTGTCCTCTCAGTTCTTTCCCGGGCTTTGCCAGTAAATACTTCCTGTCACCATGTATTTGCCTTTTTGTCCATGAGGCAATTAATTCTTCCTGAAAGAACCTGAGGGAGCTCCCTGCTTCAAAGAGGGCAGCTTCAGAGATTTGGCCTCAGGGAAGTGAAAGGGAGGGTGAGAAGGTAATTTTGAACAGAGGAACAGCATTTGGGATCAGACTCCATTGGTGGAAGCCCCCTCTCGCCAACCCTCAGGTTTATTTTCTATCACTTCACCCTGTTCTTCTTCTTCACAGAACGTCTCTCAGTTGGAACTGGACATTTGCTAGGTACATTTATTCCCCGTCTCTCCTAATAGACGATAAGCTCCAAAAGTGCCGGGGCCTGTCTTTTGTACACCAGTGCCTACTCAGCTCCTAGCACGGTGCTTGGAAAAAAATAGGTGCTTGATAAATATTAGGGAGATAAATGAGCACTTGGAAATAATGTGAGATCAATGAGGTCCGAAAGGAGCCCAAATCTTCAGTCCTCCTACTGCTGCAGGTGTGGTTCCCAGGCCTGAGGGGTCCCGGGGACAAGTTCTCCCTAAGCGGCGCGGCTGGCTCTCTCGGGGCGGGAGCCCGGGTTGCAGGTCCGGGATGCGCCGGCCGCGCAGAGGGGCGCGCCCAGAGACCCTGGCCGCAGCCATTTCCTGCTCTTTGTGTGACAGCCGCAGCGGCGAAGGGGCGGGATACCGGGGGCGGAGGAGGAGCCGCGGCGGGTGGAGGGGCGGGGCCGAGGGCGGGGCCCAGCGCAGCTGCAGCGGAGCGGAGCCGGGCAGAGCATCCTGCGCCTCGGCGCGGGCTACCGCAGTAGCCTCGGGCTGCTCCCCTAGACCTGCCGCAGACCCAGGTAAGCGGTGCTGGCAGGCCTTGGAGCCGGCGTGGGGACTGGGATGCTGCTGGGGATGGCGACGCGGCCGTAAGAATGCTCGAGGGGTCGGCACCTCTTCTCCCACCCCCGGGGGTGTGCTCACCACGGCGGCTGGGCTAGCGCGGCCTGGGGGCCCCCGAAGCCCCCGGAGGCTGGGCCTCCGGGCCGGAACAGCTCTCTGCCCTCTCCGGCCCACCCTGGGCCCCGCGGCGCGTATCCCCTGCGGGAGGCGCCGACGCACGGCGGAGCTGGGGCGCGGCGGCCGTGGCAGCAGCAGCAGGTGCGCGGCCTGGGCCGGAGCCGCCGGCCGGGGAGGAAGCGGTGCTCATCACGAGCATCGGAGACACCTGCAGCGGCCGCGAGCCTGGCGGCGGCGGCGGTCTCCCCGCGCCCAGGTACTGAAGAGCGCCGGCCGCCGCCTCTGCCGCCCCGGCCACCATCGCCTCCCGCAGGGCCAGCGAGAACCGCCTGGGCCCGCCTGGCAGCCGCCTCGGGCACACAGAGCCCTTCAGTGAACGTGAGATGGGTGGGGCGAGGGGCGAAGAGGCGGTGTTTGGGGGTGGGGGCTTTAATGAGAGAGGAGGCACGCCTGACCCGCTTTGAAGCCTTCCGGCCTAGCATCGCTCTCCCTCCCGGCTGTCTGGGAGCGGGGGAGGAGGTAGGGGAAAGGAGATGAGTGGGTTGACTCTTGGGGAAAAGGTTGGGTTTTCATGAGCTCTGAACAATCGGAAAGATGCCTACCTGTCAGTAGTAGGCTTCTGCTTTTCAGGGCATACTCTCCATGGGTATACACTGTCTGAAAAGGAAGAGAAGGGCGTGCTCTCCGTGTGGCAGTGGCGACGGCGGCGGGAAGCATGGTCCGAGAGGAGTATGGTTGTATTGAGAACCTGGCAGAGAAGGACGCTAGGACTGCCCAGGTGCCCTCCCCAGCCCAGGAAATTTGACCTCTGCTTCCCTAGTTTCCCCAGCACAGCAGAAAGACTCACCAAGGGCTGATGGGCTCTTACAGCCAGGCCAAGAAGGGGACAAGTATCTTTTCTTGCCGGCTCCCAGGCACCTCCTGCCTGTGTCCCCTTTAGGGCAGGGGGTGTCTTACCTTACTTTTGGGCACAGGCACTGTTGCAAGACATGCTGGCAACCATGAGATCACAGATGTTGGAGGACAAAAATCTAGGTTCACATCCCTGGCAGGATGGTGAAGGCCTTGAAGGTTGTTTTCTCCACCATCAGACCTTCCTTCTCTGTGACCCTCCCTGAGACTGCCCACTTCCAGTTCCATACACTGTCCTGTGCTCCACCATCCCCCCACCCATTCTCCTGTGTCAAAAATTATTTTCAAGAAGGGAGCCAGTAAACACATTTATCCTCAAGAGCTAAATACACAAGAATTTCCCATTAGACACAGGAGGTGTTTTAGAAGTCATCTGACCAGAAAGGAAACAGAGGCTTAGAGGCTTTTTAGTGGGAAACAACGCTTTCTTTAAGTAAACAGTATTTGATATCTCTAATGGTGGAATTTCGGGCAGTGAGCTGGAAGTGGGGGTGGGAAACTGGGTAGCAATTTTGGGGAACAACTTTGATGAAATGACAACATTTAGCAGCTGTCAGCTCAGTTTGCTTGCTGCAGGGGCAGCTTTGGCCCTAAGGGCAAAAATACCGTAGGAGTAGAGTGTGTGTGTGTGTGTGTGTGTGTGTGTGTGTGTGTGTGTGTGTGTGTGTAACTGGTCAGGGGTTACTGTCACTAGAGGGTATTGTGGAGCACCCAGTGTACACTTGGAGGAGGTGAAACTTTCCTATAGAGAGTTACTTGTTGGTGCTGGCTACCATCTGCCAGGGCAGCTCCGAGGCCACAAGGAGAGTGTGTTATTGCTCACAAAGCCAGTTCCTCTGGCTCGTTCTGCAGGCTGAGCCTCTGGCTGGGGGCATTAGCGCTGTGCTCACTAAGCTTCTTTATTATATTTCCTGGCCAGTTCTGACTGGTTCTGTAGGCACCCAAGCCTGCCTTATTCAGTCCCTGCTGGTAATGGAAAAGGAAAAACTCATTTTAGGCATTAGGCCAATAGTAGGGTGTAAAATCCACCAGGATCGGAGAGTTTTACTCCAATCAAATTAGAGGCTGGCCCAGAGAAGACAGTAGGCAAGAATTTAAAAACTGGAAAAGGGTTTCAGGGGAACAGTACATGTTCCCTCTGATATATCATGCCCTCTCGGACATTCAGTGGGCCTCCGCTGCTGTCACTGATCAGCAAGCTGAATTTGGTGATGAATAGGCAACAAGCTAATTGACATTGGGAACAGTACTCCTGGAAAACAGTGCCGAGCTCCAGTCTCCATGTTTGAGGATCAGCCTACACTCTCAAAGAGGTTTCTTTTGGCCTCTGTTGGCCCCAGGGTTCCACCAAGAGCTGCACAAAATGGCCTTTTCTAGCCTCCATGTGGCCACTGTAACAATGAGTCTATTTCTTTACTGGCAAGTATTAATTATTCACTTGTAGTTGACGAAACCAGGCATCAGTCACCTCATTGGAGCCTTTGTAAAAGGCCTTTGGTCTTATTGTGAGGAGCAAAGCTAAGCCTAGGGTCCAGAGGATGGACCCTCCATTAGTAGTGGAGGTGGGGCAAGAGCGTAGAGCATACTGTCACCTCGGGCAGTGACACAGTGTGCCAGCAGTGGTGGGGAAGGAGCTGGTACTTAATTGGATGCTCTAGTAAACAAGGGATGCATGCAAATGCTATGTAGAGTGTCTAGCACATAGTAAGTACTATTATATTTATATGTTTATTGTTATAATGTATTAATTACATAATCATTAAGAATGTGGCTCATGCCACATTATATATTTGTGTCAATTTAAGAAGACAGATCTTTTGTTGTTGTCACTGTTGACTCTGCTAAAGGATTCCGTGGCCTTAGAAGGCCTCCCACAGTGAAGGTTCCACCCTGGTCACTCAGCAGACACCTCATTGCTGGTGGCCATGTCCAAGAACAGCACACCTGTGAGTTGGCTGGTGTAAGTCTTCACTGCTGGGGATGAGGAGGGTTAGAAGTTCCTTGACCTGCTAAGAGAAGTTCCAGTTTGGGTGAGGAGGTGTCATCAACCCCGAGTTCTTACCAACTCTTCTACCTCCAGAGCCTTCCTGGATTTTGCTTTTCACAGAGAAGTTGGTCTCTGTGACCGAGGAACCCAACCCCAGGTTGACCTGCAGAAGGTAGCCAAAGAAAGCGTGATAAGATGTCGTGTCAGCAAGGGCTTCAGCTGGGAAGTGCTCCTGAATAGCACACTGAATGTGGGTATAGCTGGAGTAGGAACAGAGAAAGGGGAGGGAATATGCCCACCGGAAGCCCAGAAGTCGTTCTCACATTTCAACACAGATCAGGAAGGACCTCTTCCTCTGTGTACATTCAGCATTTTGCAACTCAACCAAAAATGTTGAAGGCATGCTTTGCTTCCCCCAGCGGACAAAGCAGTACTGTGCTCTTCGGACACAAGATTTATCCCTGACTTGCTGTGTGCCTTTAAATCAGCCACTACCTCTCTGACTTTGAAAACTGGGGAACCAAAAGCAGCCTGCACAGCTTGTTACCTCCCTGTTGGCCACAGGAGCCTGTGGATGAGATAATGTTTGTAAACCTCAGGCTGAGAAGAAAAGGCCCTGGAAACAGAGGAGAGAAGGAGGTTCCTGAATGTATGGCTCCTTTGGATGGCTGCCCTCCATTCCTAAAGGAACAATTTATTAATTATATATTGTGTGTCAACTTAAGAAGACAAATCTGTGGTCTCTCTGCACCACTGAGCCAACTGAAAGGGAAACTGAAAGGCACTTTGTGATTCACAGATTCTGTCAAGGGCCCTGGATGGTCTTGTCTGTACAAAGACACTTCAGAATTCGGTCAGTGCGTGTGGGATGCCTCCCAGGATGCAAAGATGTTGGGTACTGGCTGCCTGGCCATGGCCACTATGCTAAGCACTGTGTGTGATGTGCCTCAAAGGACCACTATTCAAGCCATACTTCTTGGACCCTGGCAACAGAGGCAAAAACAAATTGGGTGCAAATTCTTAAAGAAATTGTTTTGAGATGGCAGAGATTGGGTTCAGGCAGAATTTCTTGCAGGGATCATTCTGGCTGAGTGACATTTTGATAGACTTGCAGCAACTCAGGAACAGTACAAGCAGAGAGGAAAGTAAACATGACCCGGAGAGCTTCCCGATAAAGACGCAACAATGACTTATTAATAGGTCTTTTGATTTGGTGTTTGCATCATCATTAGGCCATCTTAGGGCAGTGGTTCTCCGACGTTCATCTCTTCGTGGAACAGAGAGACGTTTAGTGTGTCCATGGTGTGTGGTCTCTGTCTTCTAAATAAGGCAGGAGATGAGGTCCTCTGCAGAAGTTAAAGGTGGTGGACTGGTTAGGAAAGTGCAGATGTCCGGAGCTTTGGAACAGCTGCCTTTGTGGGTAGAATAAGAAATCAAATGGGGATGAATGAGAGCATTGTCTAACTTTACTGAAGGCCCAGCTGAGATCAAAGAGATTCTGCAGGGCTGACCCTCATAGAAGACACTCAGTAACTCAGTGTTAAGTGAAGGGATACCTGAGAATGATTTTCTATTTGTGCTTTTAAATTGTGATGGTTTAAGACCAATTCAGGCAAGGTATGAATGGTGAGACAAGAATTCAAAACTCAGGGTCAGCCATCAACCACCATGCTATACCTTCATATGAGAAAGAAAAATGAAGTTCTGTCTTTTATTTTATGAGGTGGAAACTGTATGACAGAAGAATTTTCTAAATATATCTCTTCAGATTCTTATAGTAATAAGGCTGACTTAGATATGGTACCTTAGGGGACCATGATGTTTTAAATTTTTTTTTTTTTAATCAGAAGACATGAATTTTGGCCCTTGGCTCTTGTATTCAACAAATAGTTCATGAAGTGTTAATTAAGCAAGTAATGCCTAGGATGTGCCCAGCTCTGTGCTAGTTGCTATGGGTCAGACCCCCCCCAAAAGATGACAGTTATCCTTGTCATTTTTGGTGGTGCAAAGAATTAGTAAAATATAAAGCAGTTTATAATGCAATAGGAAATTATGGACTCCAGACTGTGAGTGCTATGGAAATCCAAGAAATGAAGGTTGTGGTGGAGTTCGGCTGGTCAGACCTTCATGGAGGGGGCAGTCTTGAGTTGGGCCTTGACAGTGGTCAAAGGTAGGATATGAGAAGGGGAGAAGACAGTCCACTAGGGAGCGGAGAGAGTTTGAGCAAAGGCACAAGGCAAGAATATCCATGGGCAGATTTATGGCACCGTAAGTACTCTTGCCACAGTGGACAGGTCGTGTTGGGAAGCATAGTCTTGAAGGACGTCCTTTGGATGGAGTGTCCCATTTATAGTCACAGTCATTTGTTTTTGAGTTGGAATGACTCTGAGAGAGGTTCAAGTTCAGTGATTCCTAACTAGTTGTTTTGGGTTTGCTTTTGTTTTTTCCTAAGTACATTTGATAGACAGTATCAACATACTCAGTACATCACACCCAGCAGCCATTCCCCTCCGCAGCTCTACCCCATTTTCTCCCACTCAAGAAAAGAGATGAACATGCAAACAATGATACCATGGGAGGACTTTGAACCCTCCCTCACACATAATAAAAAGCACCTTGTTTGCAAACCTCACTAGTCAAACTGTTACTGGGACAAGTTGCTGCAATAACCTTCGCAACAGAGGTTTTGCCATCATGGTTGAGAAGCACTGCTAGACCAGCCTTCATATTTTACAGACAGAGAAATTGCCCTTTTAGAGTGAGGGAAAGTGTGGTTTGAGGGCCTATGTCAGTCTTCAGGCTGAGCCACATTCGAGTTGCAACTTCACATCCGTGATGCTGAGGTTTACATGCCCCGAGCCGGTGGTCGAATTGAAGTCTCGCCCTTTGTTTCCACAGCAGATGGAATGGCTTCCCTTTCTGAGTTTTAGCAGGTGCCTCTGAAAGTCAGCTCCTCTCCCCAGATACAAGTCACGTTGCTGCCCCTCCTGTGGTGCCCTGTCACAGGCCCCAGTGGGAGCAAGTCAGCAAGCTGCCTTCTGTGGCATGACCTCCCCTCTCAAGAGGGTGGGATCTGCCGGGTTGGGTTGTCAACGGAAAGACCTCCTCAACCCTGGCAACACAGGAAGCAGCTGAGTGAACGGCGAATGGATTGGCAAGCCCTTTAGCCCCGTCAGGATCTTTTTCTTTGCTGTAAACAAACAGGAGGTTAGGCCTTCTCCAGAGACCCAAGTCAAGGCTGACGTGGACTTCTCTGCTGTGACCTCAGGCCCCCTGTGTGGAGAGAGGTTGCAAGTGGCAGGGCCTCTGGGCCTAGGAGACCCACAGGGAGGGACTTACATAGCAGAGTCTGCCTGAGACAGAGCAGTGCCCTGGCCAGCTGTCTGACTGCCAACAAGGAAGGCTTGAGTTGTTGTCTTTTATTTATTTATTTATTTTTATTTATTTATTTATTTTGGGCTGTGTTGTATCTTCGTTTCTGTGCAAGGGCTTTCTCTAGTTGTGGCGAGCGGGGACCACTCTTCATCACGGTGCGTGGGCCTCTCACTATCGCGGCCTCTCTTGTTGCGGAGCACAGGCTCCAGACGCGCAGGCTCAGTAGTTGTGGCTCACGGGCCTAGTTGCTCCGTGGCACGTGCAATCTTCCCAGACCAGGGCTCGAACCGTGTCCCCTGCATTGGCAGGCGGATTCTCAACCACTGCGCCACCAGGGAAGCCCGAGTAGTTGTCTAAAAAGTAAATTTTAAATTTTTGATCAAAGCAATACACGCACATGCTTAAAAGAATCAAATAGTATTGAAAGACTCATAGTGAAAAACAAGCATCCAGTGTCCACCTCCCCCAGAGGCTGCTGCTTTTAACTTACCATTTCTTCCAGTAGTTGCCTCCAGATCTCTAAATGATATGCTTATGCTGCTGTTTCTTGATTTATCTATTCTATGTGTCATCTATTCACTTCCTGCTGTGATGGATGAAGATTTCGCTTTTTGACACCATCCCCCTCTCTCCCCTGCCCTCATCTCCCAATACAGTAAGAGCTCTGTTTTAACCCAAATCATGTTTAAAGCATCTACCTTATTGAGACGTGTAAATGATGACCACGAGAGAGCCAAGTAATGTCCTTTGATTGTGGTATTTCCTTTCTTACATGGATTTTTGTTTTACTGCAGAATTCTTCCTCCCTCCTTCCCTCCCTCCATTCCTTCTTTCTAATATTACTCTTTTTCTTTTACGGCACTGTCATATCAGTGTGTCAGGTCCCCTTGTCTTCCCAGGAAGTTGCAGTGTTAGCCCAGCTCAGCCCCGAACTAGCCAAGGGACCCTGCCCAAGTCCTCTCGTGTCTCGACCTCAGTGTCCTTATAGTAAAAAGAGAGCTCAGGTAGGAGACTAGAGACCCATCTTGTCCTCGTTCTAAACCTCAAAGCCCATCACTCCACCTCAGAGATTTGTATTTCTGAGGAGTCTCTCCTCCTGGGCGGGGCAACCCCAGGCGCTGGCAGTTGGCAGTGCCACAGCAACAGGCCGGGGAGGGGCCTGGTTCAGGCCCTGCCTCATGGTGGTCCGCTCACCCTGCAGTCTACGGGCTGCTCCCTGGGGGTAGTGTGGCTGCGTCTCTTGCTTTCTTTTTCTCCCCTGTTCATTTTCATTCAGCACAGTCTCTGCGTGTAGGGGCAGCATCACACTCTCCAAACTCCCTAAGCTCCTGCCCCAGCTCCAGCTCTCTTTGCTCCACTCCCGCTTATGTTACACATACCCAAAGTTCCTCAAAAGTGGTCATACAAATACTAACATTTTTTGGTAAAAGCTTTATTGAGATATAGTTCATATATTGTACAATTCACCCATTTGTAGCATATAGCACAGTGACTTTTAGTATATTCGCAGAGTTGTGCAACCATCATCACGATTAATTTCCATAACATTTTCATCACCCCAGAAAGAAAACTCATAACCTTTAGCAGCACCACCTATTTCCCTCAATCTCTACCCTGAGGCTAGGCAATTACTAATCTACCTTGTATCTCTATAGATTTGCCTATTTTGGACATTTCCTTTAAAAGGTATGTTATGCTTCTTTCACTTAATATAATTTATTATTTCCACAGTTCATCTACATTGTAGCATGTATCCATAATTCATTCCTTTTTGTGGCTGAGTAATATTCCATGGTATGGATATACCATATTTTATTCATCTGTTCATCAGTTGATGGATATTTGAGTTGTTTCCTCTTTTTGTCTATTACAAATAATGCTACTATGAGCATTCATGTACAAGTTTTTTTGTGAATGTATATTTTTATTTTTCTTAGGAATATACCTAGAAGTGGAATTGCTGGGTCTTATGGTAACTGTGTTTAAAAACATGAGGAGGGACTTCCCTGGTGGCACAGTGGTTAGGAATCCGCTTGCCAGTGCCGGGGACACGGGTTCGATCCCTGGTCCAGGAAGATCCCACACGCCGCGGAGCAACTAAACCCATGTGCCGTAACTACTGAGCCTGTGCTCTAGAGCCCGCAAGCCACAACTACTGAGCCTGCATGCCACACCTACTGAAGCCCATGTGCCTAGAGCCCATGCTTCACAGCAAGAGAAGCTACTGCAATGAGAAGCCCGCACACTGCACAAAGAGTAGCCCCCACTCGCTGTAACTAGAGAAAACCTGGGCTCAGCCACGAAGACCCAACGCAGCCAAAAATAAATAAAATTTTTAAAAAAAATTTTTTTTTAAACGTGAGGAACTGCCAAACTGTTTATCAAAGTGGCTGTACTATTTTACATTCCTACCAGCAATGAATGGGGGTTCCAATTTCACACCTTCACCAACACTTGTACTTACCTGTCTTTTTGATTATAGCCATTTTAATAGATGTGAAGTAATATCTCATTGTGATTTTGATTTTCACTTCCCTAATAACTAGGAATAATAATCATCTTTCAATGTGATTATTGGCCATTTGTATATCTTCTTTGGAGAAAAGTCTGTTCACATCCTTTGCCTGTTTTAAAAACTGGGTTGTCCTTTTATTATTGAATTTTAAGAGTTCTTTATATATTCTCCATGTTTAGCAGATATATGATTTCCAAATATTTTCTCCCATTCAGTGGATTGTCTTTTCACTTTTTTTTTTTTTTTTTTTTTGACCATACTGCACAGCTTGTGGGATCTTAGCTCCCCAACCTGGGATCAAACCTGGGCCCCAGCAGTGAAAGTGCTAAGTCCCAACCACTGGACCTCCAGGGAATTCCCTCTTTTCACTTTTTTGATGATGTCTCTTGAAGTACAAAAGTTTTAAATTTAATTTTGATGATGTGTAGTTTTATCTATTTTTTATTTCATTGTTTGTGCTTTTGGTGTCATTACATATTCCAAAGTCACAAGTGTTTACTCCTGTGTTTTTTTCCTAAGAGTTTTATAGTTTAGGTATTACATTTAGGTCTTTGATCCATTCTGAGTTAATTCGTTATATGGTGTAAAGTAAAGGTTAAACTTCATTCTTTTGCATGTGGATGTCCAGCTGTCCCAAAACCATTTGTTGAAAAGAGTATTTTTTCCCCATTGAATTGTCTTGGCAACCTTGTCAAAAAATCAGTTGACCATAAATGTTATCTTTGGATTTCTCAATTCCATTCCATTGATCTATATTTCTGTCCCTATGCCAGCACCACACTGTTTGATTACTGTAGCTTTGTAGTAAATTTTTACATCAATAACTGTGCATCTTCCAATTTTGTTCTTTTTTTTTTTTTTTTTTTTTTTTTTTTTTTTTTTTTTTTTTTTTTTTTGCTGTATGCGGGCCTCTCACTGCTGTGGCCTCTCCCGTTGCGGAGCACAGGCTCCGGACGCACAGGCTCAGCGGCCATGGCTCACGGGCCCAGCCGCTCCGCGGCATGTGGGATCCTCCCGGACCAGGGCACGAACCCGTGACCCCCGCATCGGCAGGCGGATTCTCAACCACTGCGCCACCAGGGAAGCCCCAATTTTGTTCTTTTTTAAGATTGTTTTGGCTATTCTAGGTGGGTCCGTTGAATTTCCATATGAGTTTTAGGATCAGTTTGTCAATTTCTGCACAGAAGCCAGCTGGGATTTGAATAGGGATTACGCTGGATTTATATCAGTGTGGGAAGCGTTGCCATTTTAACAGTGTAAGTCTTCCAATCTATGAAAATGGGATATCTTTTCATTTATTTGGGTTGTCTTTAATTTTTTCAACAGTGTTTTATAGTTTTCAAAGTATACATTTTATAATTCTTTTTGCTATATTTATTCCTAAGTATTGTATTATTTTTGATGCTATGGTATATAGAGTTGTTTTCCTAATTTCATTTTTATATCGAGCATTGCTAATGAATAGAGATATAATTGATTTTCCTTATATTCTTATATCCTGCAACTTTGCTGGACATGTTTATTCATTCTCATAGTTTTCTAGTTGATTTTTTTGGATTTTCTACATACAAGATCGTGTCATCTTTAAATAGAAATAATTTTGCTTCTTCCTTTTTAATGTGGATATTATTTATTTCATTGCCTTTCCTAATTGTTCTGATACCCTGGCTAGAACCTCCAGCACAATGTTGAATAGAAATGGAGAGAGTGGACCTCTTCGTCTTCTTCCTAATCCTGGGGGAAAGCATTTAGTCTTTCATCATTAAGTCTGATGTTGGCTGTAGCTGTTTTTGTAGCAGCTCTTTATCAGGCTGAGAAAGTTACCTTCTGTTCCTAGTTGGTTGAGTGTTTTTATTATGAAGGAGTGTGAGTTTTGTGAAATGCTTTTTCTGTATATGTTGAGATGATCCTGTGGGATTTGTCATTTATTGCATTGATATGGCTTATCACATTCATTGATTTTTGGATGTTAATGTTAAACCAGTCTTACATTCCAGGATGAATTTCACCTGGTCTTGATGTATAATCCTTTTTTTTTTTTTTTTTTTTGCCGTACACGGGCCTCTGACTGCTGTGGCCCCTCCTGTTGCAGAGCACAGGCTCCGGACGCGCAGGCGCAGCGGCCATGGCTCACGGGCCCAGCCGCTCCACAGCATGTGAGATCCTCCCAGACCAGGGCACAAACCCACGTCCCTTGCATCGGCAGGTGGACTCTCAACCACTGCGCCACCAGGGAAGCCCTATAATCCTTTTTATATGTTTCTGGATTTAGGTTTTGTTGGGGGGACTAACATTTATGATGCACTTTCTACCTACCAAGCTTTTTACATGGGATAACTCAATTTTCAAAGCATATGAGGTAGGAACTATTATTATTCTTTATATCAAAATGAAGCACGTGAGGCTCTGAAACATTATGCCATCTTCCTAAGGTCACACAGCCAGGTAGCGGCAGAGTCAGGACTCTAGTTCACTACCACACTAAACCACCTCTAGTGGGCATATCAATGGTGGACGTGAGATGATTTTCACATGGCACTCAGACCTGTGCTTGTTTTCATTGTTTTTTATTTTTTGTAGTTTCCCTCTGCTTCTCTATTAGTGATTATGATATAAAGCTTTCTTCTAAAATACATTTATAAAGTGGAAACAAAAAGTCTATTTAGAAAAAATACTAAGTAAATAATTGTACAGGCAGTTTATGGATATGACTGTATATTCTGTGTTGATTTAAATTATCTATGTTATTAATAATGAAGGAGAAGGAATGGGAAACTAGAAATGAAGACATGCCAAGTCATCTCTTTCCTCCCGTGTTGTCAGGGAATTCGGGTATGTTCATGCGTTCTTTCATCCATCCAGTACTTCCTCAGTGCCTCATCTTTACTTGGCACCCAACTAAGGTCTCCATGGTTTTCAGTGATGGGTAAGAAATGGTCTCTGGCTTCAGGGAGCTTGCACATGCATGCATCGTTCTGCTCTGGTTTGGGGGGCAACACATATTTTATTTCATGGGCAAACTCAGATTGAGTGCTAGTGGCCACTTGGAGTTTTGTACTTCACAAGAAGGATTCTGAGTCTACCCGTGGACTCATTGAGAAATAGAGACGTTATCAATGAGCAACATTTGCCCTGGTATGGGAAGAGGAAGTAGCAGTACTTTGGAATTTTTTCCTTGCTCAGTCAAATGCTGCTCCAAATGTTTTTTTTGAGGGGGACAGTCTAAGCTTCCCTTATATTTATTTTTATATATTTATTTACTTATATATTTTTTATTTGCAGATATAAATATGCATTTATTTTTTTAAACTTTAATTTTATTTATTTGTTTTAGTTACTTTCTAGCTGGAGAGATTTACAGACAAGGAAAATATTTCTTGGCCTCTCATGAAACCCAAAGGTGACAGTTACCTAATCTTTATGGCTTGACAGAGTCTTACTCTTCAGAGGAAGGAAAAGGCAGCCAAGTTTGAAAAAAAAAAGAAAGTAAAGTGCTTGGTACCTTTCAAAAAGGTACAAAAGTGGTGCGGTCTAGAAGAAAGGGCTTAGAACTGGGAGTCCAGATATCCCATTTCTGCCCTAACTCAGTCACTAGTAGTGACCATGAATAAACGTTTTCATTTCTTAGCAACAGTGTGTCCTCCCTAGAAAAACCGCAGAAATAACACCTGCCCCCTCGAACCTGCAAGGGTGTTATGAATGAGGAAATCAAAATGAAAGATCTATAGAGTTAAGAATTAGTGTAATATTTCTGATGACTTCCTCTTGTGTAGGAGAGTTGTTGCAATGTTTAATTCATCCATTCGCTTTCTTAAAAAGAGGCCATCCGACTAGCTAATATTTCCCGAGTGCTTGCTGTGTGCCTGCTGTTGGGCTGAGCATTTCACGTGCTGTAATGTTATATAATCCTCATAATAAATCACTGAGGGCAGGGACTATTATTAATCATCGCCCTTTTACAGATAAGGAAATGGAGGCTCAGAGAAGTTAAGGAACATATTTATGGTTATGCAGCTAGGAAGTAACAGATGGCAGATATGAACACAGAACTCGAGGTTACCCACCATACTTAGCCTAGTTTTCCATATCATTAAACCGTCTGACTTTTTTCGTTTTTCTTCCAGAAAGTCAGTCAGAAAATAACAATGCAGATCTTTTGCTTAGAGAATAGCAACCTGCATTCCCAAAGCCAGGCTCGCCTAGTGCCCCTTCTTCGTCTGTGAGGCCCCTTGCTTCTTGTTCAGGATCTGTCAGTCATCTCAGTGGGAGGGTGGAGGGGTGGAGGGGGTCGGGCACGGGGCCTACAAGACCTTCTCAGAAGCAGATTGCCTGAGATCCCAGTGTTATTACTACTCGGTGAAACCAGGCCCCTGAGTTTCAGTTTGTTATGAAGATGCTGAATTTAAATCTGCCATGAATGCCCCACATTGCAGGTTGCAGCTGTGTCTGGTAAATGGTGCTCCCAGAACAGTGTTAGTTTTTTAAATATTTTATTAATTTCTCTTTCCAAAGTTACACAATGACCACGTGGTCGTAGACTCAATATTAAGAATCCTCCTTTGGAAGATTGCATAACAGGCAGGACACTTGCGCTGGAAAAGAAGTACTTATTTTCATGTATACCTCTGATAAAATTTCCGGAATGTTTTTCCTTTCTGACTGATGTGGAGTTGGCAGTGACTTCTAGCACTTGGGCTAAAAATGTCTGATTTCCTTCTCCCTTAGGCAGTGAATGATCTACAAAGAAACAGAGAAATCCATTAGAGAAGCTGTATGTGTGCTGTAGGTCATTCACTTACTGATTCACTTCCCTTCTCATCAAGGGAAGGACGGGGGTATTATTGTGTTAAAGGGGAAGATCTTAAGGGTTATTCTGATAAATGAGTATTTTAGAATCTGAGAAGCCTAGAAGAAACCCAGGTTATAGGAGGAAGGAGAAAGTAAAGATCATGAGTAGGAGTCAGGGAAGATGAAGGAAGGGAGGACATATTAGAACTGGGAGTGTATACATTGAGCTGGGAGGTTTTTTTAAAAAATAAATTTATTTTATTTATTTATTTATTTATTTTTGGCTGCATTGGGTTTTCATTGCTGTGCGCGGGCTTTCTCTAGTTGTGACGAGCAGGGACTACTCTTCATTGCTGTGAGCAGGCTTCTCATTGCGGTTGCTTTTCTTGTTGTGGAGTACGGGCTCTAGGCACACGGGCTCAGTAGTTGTGGCACACGGGCTTAGTTGCTCCGCCGCATGTGGGATCTTCGTGGACCAGGGCTCGAACCCATGTCCCCTGCATTGGCAGGCGGATTGTTAACCGCTGAGCCATCAGGGAAGCCCCAGAGCTGGGAGTTTTTATGGAACATTTCTGACATATTTAAAATTGGAGGGACTTCCCTGGCGGTTCAGTGGTTAAGACTCCGAGCTTCCATTGCATTGGGCCCAGGTTCAAGCCCTGGTCGGGGAATTAAGATCCCACATGCTGCGTAGCGTAGCCAAAGATAAATAAATAAAATAAATTGAAAAGTAACATAAAATTGGATAAAAAATTATCATAAATCTCTATGTGTAAGCATCACACAGGATTGACAATTATTAACTTTAGCTGATTTTGTCTCATTTATTTCTCACTCTTCCCCTATCTAATATGATTTGGAAGCAAACCCCTGTATCCTTTTATCCATATTTTAGTAGGTATTTGTCAAAGATAAGGACTATTTTAAACAATATTGTCACATCTAAAAAATAATAACAGTTTCCTTAATATTGTCAAATATCGAGTCAGTAACTAGCCAGAGAAATTTTCCTGTTTTCTCATATATGTTACAATTTCATCTTTATGGTGGTTTGTTTGAAATAAGATCCAAATGAAGTAAAACCATGTGATAGTCTAAGTCTCTTATCATCTATAACTTCCCCCTCCATCTCTTTTTTTTTTCCCTTGCACTTTATTTGTTAAAGATACTCAGCCATTTGTCCAGCAGACTTTCCCATAGATTGTATTTTACTGAGTACCTCACCATGGTGTATTTTAACATGTCCTCTGTATTTCCTGTCAGATTGTATCAAAGGCTTGATTAGATTCGGGTATTTTGTTTGCGGTTCAGCACTCTTTGTAAGGTGATGGTGTGTTTTTCCATCAGGAGGCACGTAATATCTGGTTGTCCCTCGTGTAATGATGTTAGCAGCAGTTGGTGATCAGTGCCTACATCCATTTGTTCATTAGGGGTTGGAAACTAGGAATATTTTAATTCTGTGAATATTTCTGGGGGGAAAAAAGAAATACCTTTATAAAGAGAAGCATCTCTCTCTCCTACAATTCATTTATCCAGTGGTACAATTGGTATAGGAAAGATTGGTTCAATGTTTGCTTTTATTTATTGATTTTCAATGTAAAAGTTGGTTCACAGGCATCCTCCAGCAGTAACAAAGGCATAAAACCAACTCTTTATTAAGTGTCTTTCCGATCTCATGAATTCACATATATTTGATATTGTTTCAAGTCCCTTGAGTTGTGCTAACTGGTGCTCATATCACCCCATCTTTGGCCAGTGGAGGCTGCCTCAGTTTGGCCCCTGGGTCCCTTTAACACAGCCCTGGGGGCTTCCCTGGTGGCGCAGTGGTTGAGAGTCCGCCTGCCGATGCAGGGGACACGGGTTCGTGCCCTGGTCCGGGAAGATCCCACATGCCGCGGAACGCCTGGGCCCGTGAGCCATGGCCGCTAGGCCTGCGCGTCTGGAGCCTGTGCTCCGCAACGGGAGAGGCCACGGCAGTGGGAGGCCCGCATACCGCAAAAAAAAAAAAAAAAAAAAAAAAAAAAAAAAAAACAGCCCTGGTAGTCATAGATAAATAGTTGCTTCTAGGCCTTTCTTATAAGGCAAACCTAGGTTCCAAGCCCAGCTCCGGCACTTGCCAGCCCTTGACCTTGTAAAGTGACCTAAATTCTGAGCTTCTGTTTGCTCATCTGTAAAATGGGAATAATCATAGTACTTACCTTTATAAGGTTGAGGCAAGATTAAAATAGCTGAGTGCTTGGCAGAGTGACACAGAGTAATGGCTTTAAAATGTTAGTTTTATTATTATTTGAATTAACGAGGAGAATTATTAGGGCTTTGGAGCTTACAGATCATTATGCCCTGGACAATCATTAACGCTTCCTGCAAAATGGACTTAACATTAATGTACTAAAGAAGACATTCTTTTCTGTGGATTAGCAAATGGTTTTGTTGTAGAACTGAATGCCACACTTAGAATTCAGGGCAGAGAAGAGAGCAGAGGAAGCAGCATAGGTGTGGAGAGGACCTGAAACCACCCCCGTGAGGCCAGGCACCTGCAGAGGGCAGAGGAGGCAGTCACTTCTGAGCTCCCCTGTGCCCTCATTGGATGAGGCCTTCACTGTTGCCATAGCGCGTGACAGGGAGGTGAGTTGAGAACTCAGTGAAGTGTGAAGCGGTAGTCAGCAGCTCAGCCCCATCTGCCCTCCCAGCCGGGCCTAAAGGAGACACAGGGGCAGCCTGTGTGGGGTGTACTCTGCAACTGTGTCAGCCCTTCACAGCCTGGGCCCAGCTCTGCTGTCGTTGGTCCTTTTCTGCCCTGGCCTCTGACACCACATTTCCTAATGAGTGAGGCAAATTCTCTGACACTCTGAGACTCCAGCCCTGAAGCAGGTCTCAGGCTTCCCTGGGATTAGGGATGGGGAGGGAGGGAGGGCGCTCTCCGGACCACAGTCAGCCTCTCCGTGTTTCCTCATTCAAATATGCTAAAGGGTTAGCAGTTGCTGCCACTGCTGCTTATTATTATGTTGTTAATCTTTTTTTAAAACTCAGTTTTCAGATTTTTGTTCACCTAGTCTACTATTTGTTTTGTTTTGCTGTTTTTTGCTTCATTTATTTCTGCTTTTGTAATTAGTAATCCCTGCATTCTCATTTTTGGGGGTTGATTTTTATCCTTTTTTAGGTTTTTGAGTGGAAAATTCAGTTCATTTAATTCTGCTTTCTTATTTCCTATGAAATGCATTAAGACATTTATTCATGCTCTCTTTCAGTTTTAAATATTTTATAATTTCTATTTGAATTCCTCTTCAGCTGTGAATAACCTAGCAGTATATTTTTACAAATTTTCATAGATACGGGGTTTTTTCTTTGCTATAATTTGCATTATTGATTTCTAAGTTTATTGCACTGTAGTCAGTGAATGTGACTTCTAGAAGGTCATATTTGGGGGAACTTGGGGGAACTTGTTTTATGCTCTAAATCATGATGATTTTTAATGCATGTTTCACGTATGCTTTAAAAAATGAGTGTTCTGTTTGCTGAGTGCTGAGTTCTTAAAATAGCAGTTAGCTCCTGTTAGGTAGGTGCTGTTTAGAACCTCTTCAGCTTCACTGCCTGGCAAAGTTCTCATCACACCTGCTGTAGTCTGCCAGGGTTGAGACACAAAAATGTCCATTTTGGGCTGATTTGTTTGGTGTGGCTCACAAGACATACCATATGTCCAGGCCAAGGAAGACAATGGCTCTAATGTTTTTGCAAATAAGGTTAAATTTGCTGGAGTCTGAATTCTTTGACTCCCAGCTTAATTTCAAACTCTGGTTTCAAGTTGATAATCTTTGGCTCTCTCAATCATGAATGTTTGTGTTATGCAATAATTTGAGTGGAACTGATAAATATCTTCTTGAATAACAGAAACTGGAGGCTGACTTTGGCCCATGTTCTAGCATCAAGCATAATTTGAGGTCCTTTGCTCCTAGTCACTGTGGTTGTATGAGTGTCAACATAACTTCTCTGAGCCTTGTTTTTCCATCAGTTATGTGGATATGAGACCACCTGTCATCAGAGGGTTGTGGTGAGGCTCAGTCAAGGCAATAGACATAAAAAAGTACTGCGTAAACTGTAAAGAGATCCTCAGATATCAGGCACGGGTTGAGGGCACCACGTGAAGAAGTAGCAAGTGGAAGCAGTCTCGGTGCGTGTTCCTTAACTCCCCGGGTTCTCCGGAAGGAGCCTGGACAGGGTGAGCTTGGGAGAAGTGTTTGAAGGCCCCTGAAACTCTCTGTTTCCTTCTCTTCTATCCCCAACCCCCATAGTGCGGACAACAGAAACTGCCGCCATGACCACCCACGTCACCCTGGAAGATGCCCTGTCCAACGTGGACCTGCTGGAAGAGCTTCCCCTCCCTGACCAGCAGCCATGCATCGAACCCCCGCCTTCCTCCATCATGTACCAGGTTAAGTCCTCCCAGAGCACCGGGGCCAGATGGTGGGGGGTGGTATCAGGAATTCTGGGGATCCCCTGAGAGGGTTTGCCCTGAAGGCAGAGGGAGGGGGATGCCTGCATCTAGAAGGTGAAAGGTCGTCAGCTGATGGAGTCCCTGGTGCACTGGTGGAGCTGAGTGTAAGCAATAGATAAGCTAGTAAATGTACACCAGGGCTGTTTCTCTTCCCTCCGGGAAGGCTTGTTGATCCGTTCTGACCTCAAATACCTTCCCGGCTGTTCTTGCTGCAGCACCAACCAAGGTTTTGGCAGCTCTGACCTCATGAATTAAATATTGCAATTTAGAAACCCCTAGAGCCTGCCTGGGTAATTACTTTTCCTTCATGTATGTGAGAAGAGGTCTTCAACTCCCCACAGCCGATAATGGCTCCGGGAAGCCAGTCACAGTTGTTTGCTTTTGCCTGAGAGGCAAGCTTGTGACAAACCGTGATGGGATTCCTCAAGACCGGGATCCCACCTGGGCGTGGTGGGAAGGGCATCTGTGCAGCCGTAGTCATCCTTGCAAATAGCCCCTTGTCTGCGTGTGCTGGGCAAGTATACCATGTTATGAAAGAATTAATTAATTGGAAATTTTTAGCTTTTTAACTGTATTTGACCTTTTGAAAGTTCTTGGACTGCTAAATGAGACCGAATATAAACACATAGTATATTTTAAATTTCATTCAATGACTAGATTTATTAAGCACATGCCTGAAGGTTCAACTCATCCTCTTGGTTTATTCACATTTGCTAACCCAGATTAAATTTTAATTATGTAAATATCTTTTTTATTATTAGCAATACAGCAAAGTATTTATAACAAATAAAAATTTCCCTGTAACTATGTCTATATATATACACATATATACACACACACACCTTTTTACCATGTTTATGTATAATTTTTTTTTTAACCAAAAGAGAATGACACTATATTATGTTGCACTATGATTTGGCTTTTTTAACTTAAAATTTATTATGGGTATTTTGCCTGACAATACTGATATGCTACCAGACTGTATTTAACCACCACATAGTACTTATAAGATAAGCCCATTGTATGGATATACTATTATTTATTTAGCTTTTTGCTGTTAATGGATATTTGGATGGTTTCCAGTATTTTTTATTAAAAAAATACTGCAGTTATTATTCTTATACAGATGTATCTGCACCCTCAGGCAAGTATTTTTGCAACTGCTGGATCAAAGCAGTCTACATCTTCACCTTTTGTTTTAATATCTTCACCTTGCAAAAATATTTTTTATTTTTTATACAATTTTTAAAGTTATTACAAAATATTGGCTACATTCCCAGTGTTGTACACTACAACCTTGAGCCTATTTTACATCCACCAGTTTGTACCTCCCATTCCCCACCACTGGTAACCACTAGTTTTTCCTCTATATCTGTGAGTCTGCTTCTTTCTAAAAAAAAAAAACCACGTCTTCACTTTTAAGAGCTATTTAGGCTTGTATGGTTTAAGCCTTTACTTCCGAGACTCCCTGGGTGAACCTGATTACCCATGGGAAGCAGATGCAGGCCCTGGCTGTAGCCAGCTCCTGCCCAGTGGGATTCAGGGTGGGATTTCTTGGCGGAAGATGAGAGGGTGATGTGGAGATAGATTTCCACAGAGAACTTGGGCATCTGGTGGCAGCAGTTTATTCCCTGGACACCCAGCCACCTTGGACCTGTTTTCCAACCACCAAATGTTCCTGTTCTCTAATTCCTGCAGGCTAACTTTGACACAAACTTCGAGGACAGGAATGCGTTTGTCACAGGCATTGCAAGGTACATTGAGCAGGCTACAGTCCACTCCAGCATGGTAAGTCTCTGCAACCTTCAGGGACAGATGTGCCCCCTGCTGGTGGGGGCGGGGCTGTGGGCAGCTTCTCTCGCCAGGGGCATGTGCTCAGCTGTTGCAAGAACACTCAGCCTCAGATCCATCGCCTCAAGCCCATCCTCATGTCCCACCCATCCCCTCCCAGCGCCTGGAGGCACACTGTTCCTATCTTCCAGCCTTGCAAATCCTGCTCACCTTTGGGGCCCGAACTCTATTCCCACTATTCACTTCCCTGGGCTTCTCTAGCTTTGGGGGTTAACAGTTGATTAGATCCTGCCTTGTTTTATGTTTTATAGATAGATTACTGGCTGTGTGGAATTTTGGCCCTTGACCAAAGCACAACTGTTTCTCAAAAAAGGTTTGGAGTAACACATTACTGGTGGCCTAAACCATTCACAGAGAGGGACCATTTGTTTGATGGGTCTTTGTCTGACCCATCTGTGAGGGTACCCTTCCTTCTTGGGCTTTCATTGATTTCATCCTCATGCATCGCTGACATTTAAAGAATTCCAAATTTCTCATTCACAGGTTCTGCCTGTGGCTCAGTGGACCTTTCTCACTATATCAGTGATAGCCTAAAGCCTGTCTCACCACACCCTGCGCATTCATTTAATAAATATTGTGTACCTGGTACCTGGAGAGACCCTGCTAAATGCTGGAGAGGGGGATATGCAAGGACAGATAGGGCTGGTCTTGGTTCTCGCTGAGTCAAGTAGAAATAGACAGGCTTACCATTTATTAAACATTTCCTGTGCAGGTATTTTAAATGCATTGTCTTAATTAATCCTCACCTCAACCCTTTGAAGAAGGTTCTGTTACAATACTCATTTTATGGGTGGGGAAAACTGAGGTCCAGAAAAGTTAAGTAACTTACTCAGGGTCCTGCCGCTGACAAATCTGTTTGACTACAAATCCTGTGCTCTAGATGGCTCTTTGAAGACAAATAAAAATATACAAAGTTAAAGGTAAAAGGCATGGTGAAAGTTCAAAGTCTTTAAGGGGCCCTGAGAGGGTCAGAGAAAGCTTGATGAAGGAAGTGGGTTTTGAGTAGAGCCTTGTATACTGTACACACACACACACACATTATAACCATATATATATACACACACACATATATAATATATGGTTATTATATATACATTATATATATATACCATATATAAATGGTACTTTAAACTGTATAAGGTTTTCTTATACATGGTATCATTGGAACCTTATAACAGCCCTGTGACTTGCAAAGAGATCATTATACCCATTTTAGGGATGAGAAAACTGAGACCTAGAGAAGTTAATAAGCAGGTTGCTCATGATCCCACAATTAGTAAATCACAGGGTTGAACCTAGAATCCAGGACTTAAGATTCCCAGCCCTGATCTCTTTCCACTGACCTCTGCTGTCCCGCACAATTAGAATTTTATCTGTCAGGGATGAGATAGAGAGCATCTGGCTGGTGGAAGCAGCATGAGGAAAGGCACAGAGGCAAAAGGCACAGAGACTGCCTGGGTTTGGACTGTAAAGTACATATAGAGAAATTCTTGGTGGTATTTATAAAAAATTAGATAAGGGTCAGTGCATAGAGGATGTCTTCGTTTGATAGAGCTGCCATAACAAAATACCACAGACTGGGTGGCTTAAATAACAAATTTATTTTCTCCCAGTTCTGGAGATGAGAAGTCCAATATCAAGATGTCAGCAGGGTTGCTTTCTCCTGAGGCCACTCCGTGGCTTACAGACTGCCGCCTTCTGGCTATGTCCTCACAGGGTCTTTTGTCTGTGTAGGCACATGTAAGGTGTGTCTCTCTGTGTGTCCAAATTCTGTCAGATTGGATGAGGGTCCCTAATGGCCTCATGTTAACTTAATCATCTCTTTAAAGGCCCTGTCTCCAAATACAGTCACATTCTGAGGTCCTGAGGTTAGGACTTCAACATATGAATTTGGTGGGGGGACACAAGTCAGCCCATAATAGAGGGCTTTAATTCATTTAATCAAAAATCAGTAGCAATGGGAATTTTTCATTGATGGGAGAAATGTGAACAGAAATACACTTGAGGAATAAGTTTCATTTGTTAGTTTTGTGCAGAACAAGTGGTAAGGAGGCGTGAGTGAGGCGATAGTTAAAGTTATCTACACTGGAGGTTTCAAGGGCCGGATGAGGGCAGTGGCGTGAGGGATAGCTAAAGGGACATGGATACGAGAGGCACTGGAGGTTGACTCTGCCTGGCTTCACAGTGTGCTGGGTGCTGGGGCCCATGGGTGTGACAACGATGCTGACTGAGGTTTCCTGGAAATACCAGGTCAGGGACACCAATAGGGAAGTCAGAGGAAGGGCCGGTTTGGAGGCAGATTGTATTCGGTTTCTATTGCTGCTGTAACAGAAGATTATCACAGATTTGGTGACCTAAAACAACACAAAGTTATTTGCTTGCCGTTTTTTTTGGTCAGAAGCCCGGCATGGGATCTTACAGGGTTAAAATCAAGGTGTCGGCAGGCCTGCATTCGTTTCTGAAGGCTCTGGAGGAGAATCTGTTGCCTTGTTTTTCCAGCTTCTAGAGGCTGCTCGCATTCCTTGGCTCAGCCCCCTTGCATCCAGCAGTCACTCCACTCCAATCTCTGCTTCCATCCTCACGGCTCCTGGTCTGACTCTCTCGCCTCCCTCTCTCACTTTTTAGGACCCTTGCCATTACACTGGGTCCATCAGATAACCCAGGATGACCTCCCCGTCTCAAGGTTGCTAACTTAATTCCATCTGCAAAGTCCCTTTTGCCGTGTAAGGTATTATCACAGGTCCTGGGGATTAGGATGCAGACCTCTTTCTGGGGCCACTATTCTACCGACACAGGGATAGTGTTGAAATGGTTTTAGGCAGGGTCTAAGATAGGGTGTACCGTTGATGTTTGTGGATAATGCCAAAACTTCACTTCCTCAACAATTTCCTCCTTGTACCTTGCTAAATCTTTCTGTAGAGTAGCTTTATCAGCAGCAAGAGGCTTCATTAGACATTCATCTTCTTGTATTTCTCATGGCCACATTGGGGCAAGGTGAATTTCTCAAAGGGCAGGATAGCCAGAGGAAAGAGGAGGAAGAGGAGGAGGAGAAAGTGTGTAATCCATGTAATTGACCACCTATGAGGAACAGTTAAGGGTTCTTTGCTGGGGGGTGAGATGGGGGCTGAGTGTCCAAATACGTGCTGAGAGGTACAGTCTGTCACTATCTGAAATTTGAACTGAACTCACATTGGGTTTATGTCGTGGACTTACAGAATCTTATCAAGGTAAAGGACCTGAGACATCCTTAGTCCTACAGCTGTCAACCTAGGCTGCACATTGGAATCACCTGGAAAGCATTAAAAAACACTTATGCGGGCTTCCCTGGTGGCGCAGTGGTTGAGAATCCGCCTGCCAATGCAGGAGACACGGGTTCGTGCCCTGGTCCGGGAAGATCCCACATGCCGCGGAGCAACTAAGCCCGTGAGCCATGGCCGCTAGGCCTGCGCGTCCGGAGCCTGTGCTCCGCAACGGGAGAGGCCACAACAGTGAGAGGCCCGCATACCGCAAAAAAAAAAAAAAAAAAAAAAAACACTTATGCCTGGGCCCCTCCCACAGAGATAATGATTTCGTTCCAGTGGAGCCCAGCCTGGGCATCAGGCGTTTTCAAAGTTGCGCAGGTGACTAATGTGCAGGCAGGGCTGAGAACCAGTGATTTAGGCCAACTCTTTGCCTCTCAATGAGAAAACCATGACGTTGTCCAGATAAAAGTTGGGTCCAAGCAGAGCCAGGACCAGAACTCAAGTTTCCTGAAGCTCCATCCAGCACACCATCCTGACCTCTACATTCCAGGCATGATTATACAACAAATCTGACTGATGGTCAGCTGAACTGTCCACAAGGCAGAGTCCACCTCATTCTTGTTCACTGGCCTGTTTTCAGCACATAGCACCAAGCCAGGGACCCGTGAGTGCTCAGCGAAAGGTTCACTGGATGAATGAATGGGAATATACCTGCCAGTGGGCAGTTTGGTGCTGATAAGTAGACACATGTTCCCTATGCATTACTGTCACTTCCCTTTTCTGACACGTGTTCTGAAGCAACGGCAGCAGGAGACCCACAGGCTTGATCTTGGTTCTCTGTGGTCTCAAGCACAACATGTTACTGATTTAAAGAGTTCTCTAAATTAAGAATTGAAAGTGTGACTCGTCAGTGACATTTGCTGTTGAAAACAAAACTTTAAAAAGTAATAAGCTCCAAATTAAATCTGATCTTGTGCTGGGAAGATATTATGAAATAGATATGATGTGTGGGATAAAAAATCAGTAAAGGTTCATTTTTGTATCTATACAAACATTCACAAAAGAAATGGTCTAGTGATACTCTTTTTGTTGTATTTTTTGAGACGTCCTTCATATAACAAAATTCACCACTTAAAGTGTACAGTTCAGTGTTTTAATAGTAGATTCACAGTGTTATACAATTATCACTACTATCTAATTTCCATCACCAAAGAAAGAAACCCCCAAACCTTTAGCAGTCCCTCCCAATTCTCTCCCCCAACCGCTAATCTACTTTCTGTTTCTATGGATTTGTCTATTCTGAACAGTTCATCTAAATGGATCATATAATAGGTGGCCTTTTGTGTCTGGCTTCTTTCACTTAGCATAATGTTTTCAAAGTTCGTCCATGTTGTAGCATGGATCAGTACTTCATTCCCTTTTACAGAAGAGTACTATTCCATTGCGTGGCTATACCACATTTTATTTATCCATTCACCCCTTGGGTTGTTTCTGTTTTTTTGACTATTAGAATAATGTTGCTGTGAACAAGTGTGGAAGTTTCTGTGTGCACATATGCTTTCATTTCTCTTGGATACATACCTCAGAAGAATTGCTGGGTCATATGGTAACTCTGTGTTTAACTTTTTGAGGAACTGCCAGACTCTTTTCCCTAGTAATACTCTTAACTCCCTTTACAGATTACCTAGCGTGTATGTATGTTTGTATTGTATTTAATTCTCATAAAATTCTCTGAGGTTGTTATTGTCATCATTATTAAACAGATGACTAAATGGAGAATTTTAGGTTAAGTGATTTCCTGAAGGCCAAAGGGCTAAGAAGTGATGAAGCTGGGATTTCAGCCCAGATATTTGGACCCTGAGATTAGGGCTCTTTCCAATGAAGCACTTACTAGTAGAGGTGAGTCATCAGATTTGTTTTTCATGCTGTTGTTAGTTTTGCCATCTGCTCTGTATTATTTTTAAAAAATCTTAATCTTGATCTTAACCGTCTTCCTGCTTATGAAATAGTAAAGTGGGCTCTTATAAAAGAGCAGACATTATAGTACCATGTGATGTGAAAAGCGAAAGCCCCTGTTTATCCAGCCCCACAGAGAGCTTGCTATTCATAGTTGTGGTATGTATTCCACCAAAATATTTTACCGTACACGATAATATACTGTGTTTTTTAACCTATCCACTGTACAAACTGTTTTGCTGCTTGCTTATTTTCTTGCTAACTGTTTATCTGGGACAACTTTTGCTGTTGGAACTAGTGGATCTACCCCTCCTTTCTGAGGTAGCCATCTGTCTTTGAAAAATGTGTCCTGCTTGTAGAGCCCTTGAGTGTCTGATGGGGATAATTTAGGCCAGTGCTTCTCAAATTTATTGTGCACCCGGGCGTGTGAGTCCCCTGGGAATTTTATTGAAATGCAGATTCAGATTCCATAGGCCCAGGGAGGGGCCTGAGACTCTGCATTTCTAATAACCCCCCCCACCCCACCCCCGGGTGATGCTGACACTGCTGGTCCACAGACCACACTGTGAGTCACGACGACTGGGGGCAGGGGGCTGTTGAAAAGTCTTGTGGCGCCAGACCAGTTTCTCCCTGCTGAGCATGTTCTGCTTTTCAGAATGAAATGCTGGAGGAAGGGCACGAGTATGCGGTCATGCTATACACCTGGCGCAGCTGTTCCCGGGCCATCCCCCAGGTGAGACAGTCCTGCCCCTTCAGGGGGTGCCTCCACCCTCCACCGCACCCCCATCCAGATTACTGACCTTCTCCAGGCAGCAGGGAGTGAAGCAGGGCCTCTTACCCAAGGGGGTGCGCTGAAAACATTCAGAGAGCATCCCGTAAAACTGACACCAGCTTTTAAAAATTGCTCAATATTGTTTTATTTTGAAAGCAGTGTATGCTAACTGTACAACACCCAAACCACTGCAGAAAGCTAGAAAGTAAAAAGCAAGACATCCTCCCCCCTCCCTCCACCACCCAAATCCCCCACCTCCCACCAAAGCATAATCACTGTGGATGCTTTGCTGCATATTCATCTGGCTCTCTTTCCTCAAACATCATGAATATTTCTGTGATTATTATTTTGTAAATGATCGTTATTTACAAAAGTGTGTTGTTTCCTATTTATACGGTCTGCCACTTGAATTTTTTACGCTGTATTCTTTATAACTGACTTTTTTATGTTGACACACACAGATATTATTTTCACCATTATCATAGTTATCATATTATTCGTAGGTCCCACTGTAACCAAATCAACAGGCCACAGGTGTGTAAACAGAAACCATTCCTCTACCTTGCTCCCAATCCTAACCCCAAGAGGTAACTACTTATTAACAGCTTGGTTTTTGTACCCTTTCAGATTCTCTATACCTGTATTATATATGGATACACAAGCACACACACTGTTTTGTGTTTTGTTGAATAAAAACGGGATTAAATGACCCTTCCTGTCCTGCAGCTGTTTCCACCCATCAGTTTATGGTAGCAATCTTTCCACCTCAGTTCAGAGATCTATCTCATTGCCCCTAACAGTTACATAATGATAGTGTACGAATGCATCATACTTTATCCATTTAATCATCGACTTCCGGATGTTTAGCTTGGTGCTTCCATTTTAAGAATTTCTGTACAGCAGTGTGAAGAATATTCTTGTGTTTATTACCCTTTGCTCACTCTCCAGTTTCAGTGACCTGTTAGCAGCCTTGGGTGTGCATGCTGTGAACACATCTGCCACGGGATTCTGATGTGCTGAAAACCACTGGGCAGAGAAAATGGGCTTCTTAATGGGCCCGAGTATGGCCAGGGGACTTTGTCCCAAGTGCATCCAGAGCCATGGACAGAACATTTCTCTCTGCTTAGGATCAGGCAGAGGGCCCCAGATAGATTACTGGGGTAGGAGTGAGGGAAAGGAGGCAGGAAGGAGACTGTGCGGCTCAGCGTAGTCGTGTGTGCAGCTCATGGTCCGGGCACAGAACAGACTGAAGGGGAGGAGGGTTCTGTTCTGGGGACCAGCTGGTTTCCTCCTGCAGCCAGTGTCTGGGGAGCACTTCTTCCCCCCTCAGAATGTCAGACAGGGCTACCCCAGCCTCCTCTCACTAGGTAACCATACCATTTATCATCCTAAATGAGGTGCATTCAACAGTGAAAACGGGCCCTGTTAATAAGACAGCAGGTGTGAACCAGGACCGCCTGGGTAAACCAGGGTGTGTGAAACCCCCTGTCTCCCCACAGGTGAAATGCAACGAGCAGCCCAACCGCGTGGAGATCTATGAGAAGACAGTGGAAGTGCTGGAGCCGGAGGTCACTAAGCTCATGAAGTTCATGTACTTTCAGGTGAGGGGTCAGGGCAGGTCTGGACCAGGACACCTGAGAAGGTCCCCATGCTTCTAGACACTGGTACTGGATTTCTGTGTCATGTTATTTATTCATTCGGCAAACACTTTCTAGTGCCCCTGACCCACCCTGGGGTGAGCAAGACAGACAAGCCCCCTCCCTCCATATAATTCACATTCTAGTGGGCAAACGAGTGTGTTCTGGGTGGGAGGAGAGACTGACAATTAACAATACACAACAGAACAAGTGCCGTGAATAAAATACAATTAAAGAGCCTTTGGCATGGAGGGTATCTTCGACATGGATGCAGCTTTAGGGATGGGCTCCACGGAGGTGGTGTTTGAACTGAGATCTGTATGATGTGAAAGAGGCTGGCAGGTGATGATCCAGGGGCAGAGGGTTTCAGGCAGAAGGAACTGCAAAGGCAAAGGCCCTGAAGCCTCAAGGAGCATGGCATGTTTAAGAAATGGAGCGAAGCCCGGGAGGCTGCATAGTGAGCAGGGGAAGCGAAAAAAGGTGACGTTGGAGAGGTGGGCAGGGACCTACTCATATAGGGCACTGTATGTAG
Organism: Kogia breviceps; assembly: GCF_026419965.1. Lineage (NCBI taxonomy): Eukaryota > Metazoa > Chordata > Mammalia > Artiodactyla > Physeteridae > Kogia > Kogia breviceps. The sequence continues at coordinate 136,799,539 of NC_081313.1, read as the reverse complement.
GTCAGGAGAAGAATACCTGGATTTTCTTCAAGCACCACGGGAAGCTGCTGGAGATTTCCCGTGACATGATCTGATCGAGGTGTTCTGGCTGCTCTGTGGTTGATGGATGGGAAGTGGGGGGCAGTACAGGTGTCAGGGGCAGGAGGGGAGAAGAGTGGCAGCAGGGAGACCAGTTGGGAAGCCAAGAAGAGTGAGCATTTAAAGGAGGAAAAGAGAAAAGACAGCCAAAGCCTCCTGTGAATGAAAGGTAAGAGGGCAAGCTGGTTATTATGCTTATTTGGAAGCCATTCAGGAATGCAGGCTGATGGCTTTAAGACCACCCTCTGCCCGGGTGGGAGTCCTGCCACACACTCTGTGCCCTCCACCTGTATTTATTAGCCTCATAAAGAGACCTGCAAGCACTGGCCCAGGGTCTGCCCTGCGCCCAGCTCTGTGCTGGCCTTCTGGGGGAGGGAGATGGGAACATCTGGGGAAGGTGCAGATAGAGCCTCGAAGGCAGAGAAGCCCCGGGTTCTGTCGCATTCTGACTGTGTTCTGTTAGTTATTTCAGACCTCTGACAACTTCAGTTTTCTTACCTTGGAAAGAATGCCTATTTCACAGGTTTTCTCTAGGGATAAATAAAGTCTGCTTGTCAAGTGCCCTGTTTGTAGAGCCCTCATTACAGAGCAGGTTTAACAAAGGGCAGATGCTGTCATTAGCATCATGCACCACCTGCGTTCGAGGAACCTAAAATCTCTTTGGGAAGGCAGGTTCAAGAGAGAAAAGCTACCCCAAAACTAAGTATGTGCTAAATTGAGGGACTCCTGACAGGAGGTGTTTAGAGAAGGGAGGAGCTGAAATAATCTAGAACTATGCTGTCCAGTAGCCACATATGGCTATCTACATGAATTAAAATCAAATAAAATTTAAAATGCAGATCCTCCATTGCACTCACCTTTTCAAGTGTTCAGTATCCTCATATGATGAGTGGCTATTGTATTGGACAGAGCAGGTATGGAACATTTCCATCATCCCAGAAAGTTGTGTTAGACTCTGGAAGGAGAAAGTGTGGCTTGATCTGGTCCTTGAAGGCCTCCCTATCTCCTTTCCTTGCTTTGTTTTTCTCCATAGCACCTATCACATTCTAATATAGAGAATTTGTTTATTTTGTTTTCTGTCAGCCATCACTAGAATATAAGCTCCTTCTGGCAGAGACTTTTTCTTCTGTTTTGTTCCCTGCTTTACCCCAGGGCCAAGAATGGTGCCTGGCACGTGGAAGATGCTCAGTAAACACCCGTTTATTGGATGAATGAACCCCTTTCTCTGAGCAACTCTCTCACTCTCCATCTCTGCCCCCTTATTGTCTGGTGCCTGCACTGTCCTAGGTCCTGGGATACACACAAGAACAAGACAGTGCTTTCTCAGCAAGGGAGTGGTGAATGAATTCATTGGTTTGACTCACTTGGGGGTCAGGTTCTGGGCTTCCCTCTAGAAATCAGCTTAGTGTTTCAGCACACCTCTGAGAAAGACCTCTGGGCAGATTTGCCTTTCTCTAAATGTCCAGGCTCTGACTAGGGCCCCAGGGGAGGCTCGACCTCACCAGAGAGTGCAGTGAGGCACCCCACCAGGCCGCCGCCTCCTGACCCGCTGCCCCTCTGCGTGCAGCGCAAGGCCATCGAACGCTTCTGCAGTGAGGTGAAACGGCTGTGCCATGCTGAGCGGAGGAAAGACTTTGTCTCCGAGGCCTACCTCCTGACCCTGGGCAAGTTCATCAACATGTTTGCAGTCTTGGACGAGCTGAAGAATATGAAGTGCAGCGTCAAGAACGATCACTCTGCCTACAAGAGGTCAGGGCCCCTCCCCCTCCCCCACCTTCCTGGGCCGCCGGCCAGTGGCCAGTGGGAGGAAGAGGACAGAGCCCTTCTAAGAGGCTCCTTCTCGGAACCAAGCTAGCCAGTCCACAGACCCAGTGGGGTTGGGGGCCTGCCTCTGTTTCTGCAGTTTAAGGAATAAGGTGCAGAGCTGAGTTTTGGAAAACTGGGTCTTGGCAGGGTTTTCTGTCTCAAGGTGGAATCAAATCCTCATTTGCCCCACCTGTGGAGCAGCAGCATTTTCTGTGTCCCATGCAGTCTGAGATTATATTATGATAAATATAGTCATCAAATGGTCTCAGGAGTCATTCTCTGCAAGAATCAGAAAGCCAGTTCAAACTGCTTATGTAAAAGAAGAAACTGCGTTGGCTCCCAGAACAGAAAAGTCCTGGTCAGCTTGATCCAGGTACTCAGGTGATATTGTTGGTCTGGTTCCCTCTACCTCGCAGCTCAGCTTTCCTCAGTATCAGCTTCATTCTCAGGCAGGCTCATGCCCCATGTGGCCTCCAGCAGCTATAAGCGTCCCACCAGCCAATGTAGCGACCCCAGCTCCTAAGGACGGAAAGAATGCTCCTCCTTGCAAATACTTTTGCAGAAGTATTGTCATTGCTCCAGCTTGGGTCATGTGCCGACCCCTCCACATGTATGTGTGTGTTGGGGTGGTGCTGATGGGAGGGGTGCTCGTCCTTGGGGTCAGTTGGAGGTCAGTGTCAGCTCACAAGAAAGAAGGACTGAGGCGGGTGGAGGGGTCGGTCCCCTCCAGAAATTTGGATACAGCCACCCCAAAGTGGGGGAGGGCAGGCTAAAGCAGCCAGTATACTTTGTGCTCCGAGGTGTCTGTACCCATCTCCTGGGAAGGATTTTCTGTGTCACTGCTGAAGAGGGCCCCCCTGCAGAACCACATCCTCCCAGGGCTCCGTGGTAACTGGAGAAAACAGACAACATATGGATCCTCACCGTTTTACCCTCCTGAGTGAATTGAAACCTGGGAGTACCCAGAAGACAGAGCCCCATTCAGAAATGGCAATTTCACAAAGATTCCATAGACAGCTAGCTCCTGGTACAGTATCTTCCCCACAAATTCTCCCCAGATGTGGCCAGCTCCTTCCATCACGGTCACAGCCGACATGCTCTGTGGACCGGCTAGGGTCACGAGCAAGACGGGTGTCTTGTCTGTGTTCCACGGTCCATCGTGACACGGGCTGCATCACCTCCACCTCCAGGTCAGGCTGGAGAAGTCCCAGCGCCGTGGTTTTCTCCCTTTAAGTCCCGCTGTGTCCCCCACATCCGTCATCCCTTCACCTGTAATCCCGTCAGGTTAAATAGACTTTGCTTTTCCATACAGTGTTTAGAAACATTGAGGTTTTCCTACAAATAACATAATACGCAACGAACACAAAACATCCTGCTGCCTGCGATTCTTCTCCGTGACTTACTGTGCAGTTTCGCTGGAGGTCACGGTGAGGCACAGGGATGCCCGTTTCGCTCTGTCCTACCGCAAGCTGGTTGACGGGATGCTAGACGCCCTTAAACTTTCCTGGTCTTTGAGCTTCAGTGCGTTCTTGCCTCCTAATTTCAGATACCCTTATTACAAGGGTGCAGACAGCTCCTAATGAAATGACTACAGAACATGCTCTCCTTTGATGTTAGAGTCACTTGTGATGTTCAGAGCCCCTTAACCTCAGGGACAGTGTATCCGGGTTAGCTGAGAGATGGGGCCCACGAGGCCCGGCTGAGGCCAGCTGTGCTTGAGCATCTTTCTCTGCAACACCCCGTCCCAGGGCAGCGCAGTTCCTGAGGAAGATGGCGGACCCCCAGTCTATCCAGGAGTCACAGAACCTGTCCATGTTCCTGGCCAACCACAACAGGATCACCCAGGTGACGGCAAACCTATGTTAGTCCTGGCCTGGCATCCCGCAACATAGGCCAGGGCCTGGAGGTTGGGGGGGGGGGTGGTGGCCACGAGCAGAGGAGCTCTGTCCAGATCATCCGTCCCCTTTGCCCTACTCAGACTTTAAGCTGCAGACTTAAGTCTCCCCTCCCAACCACAGGTGGCCCTTTCACCCTCTCCAGAGTTTGTTCTCTGAAAACCTCTAGCCAGTGTTCTGCCCCTGCCTCGGTGTCGATTGAGAGCTTGGGTTCTGGAGTTAGACCACCTTGTTTCCTCATCCTAGACCCTCCACTGACCCACTGTGAGGCCTCAGGCAAGGTCTAAGCCTCAGTTTCCTCATCTGTAAAAATGGGGCTGTTGTTTTGCCACTCATAGGACAGTGGTGAGAAATGAATGAGATACTATATAAAAAGCCCTTAACGTGTAGAGCCTGACAGACAGCAAGGACATAAAAAGATGTAGTCATAGTTGCTGCCACTGCTTTGCCAGGGCATTCCCACTCAGCTGTGGCTCTCACGCTCTGCCTGGCTTAAAATAACCTGTCTTGTGCATCTGTCAATTCAACCTCAACAGGCACCAGCAGGAATGTGAGCAGGACCCAGACCTACACTTGAGAGGGGCCTTCCATCTTCAAAGGGTTTCCGGGCTAAAATCTTTCTCAGGGCTTCACTGGGCCTTCCCTGCTCTGTGTTACCCACAGAAGGCTCCTCAGTGTTGAGGCTTCAGGTTTTTTTCCCGGGGACCCAGCGCCACGCCTGAGCCCCATGCACACCCTGCCATGGGCCAGTGTGTCCCTTTGGAGACAAGGGGCCTGGGGTGGAGACCTCAGGCCTTCTTGTACAGGAAATGTCTTTGTACTGCTGTGTCCTGCCAGGAGGGAGACACCTGCTGGCTCAGCTCTCCTCCACTGGGCTTGGTCTTCCCACCATCATCTGAGAAGACGTCTTGGGCTCAGTCCATACTCTCAAAACTAAGCTGAGATGACCACGGGCCTAGTTGAACTGCTTTCAGCTCAGTCCAATAAAGCACTTTCTAACCATCAGAACTGCCAGGAAATACAATGGAAGGCCCCAAGGGGAGCAGGTCCCTGCCATGGGGATGTGTAGGAGCTCTGACCAACCACTGTGGGCACGTTGAGGAGAGGCTGCAGGCTCCCCTCCACCTGGGGTGGTCATTGAGGCCGGGCACTGTCCCAGGGCCCAGCGGTGGCCCATCCTGGGTGGTGTGTGTGTGTGTGTGTGAGGATGCAGGACAGGGGCTAACCAGTGGGGGGCACTGCTGTTTAGTGTCTCCACCAGCAACTGGAAGTGATCCCAGGCTATGAGGAGCTGCTGGCTGACATTGTCAACATCTGTGTGGATTACTACGAGAACAAGATGTATCTGACCCCCAGTGAGAAGCACATGCTCCTCAAGGTACAGCTCCCTCGGTCACATACCCCAGGGCCTGGGCTTGCCCTCTCACCCCCTTCTTATTTAAAATTATTTTTAAAAAATATGTCTTTCTTCTTACTTAAGCATTGATACAGATCTTACTGCATATAGTGTTTTGTAACCTGTTATTTGCCTTTAATATG